>NW_006921811.1:4329525-4339887 GCF_000298275.1 Orycteropus afer afer | reverse complement strand
CATTCTTCAGTCATCAGTGTTCAATACATCAAATCTGTTTTTGAGATGGTCTCTAAATTCAGGTGGGATGTAATCAAGGTCATGGTTTTGTTCTTGAGATTTGATTACATTTTCTTCAGCTTCAACTTGAATCTGCATATAAGCAATTGACGCTCTGTTCCACTGATGATATTAAACTTCATCATCTCTTTCCACAGATACAGTCTATTTGAATCCTGTGTATCCCATCCAGTGCAGTTCACATGTACGGACAGCCGTTATTTATGTTGTTGAAAAAAGGTACTTGCAATAAATAAGTCATTGGCCTTGCAAAATTCTATCATGTGATCTCTGGTGGCATTTCTATCACCAAGGTCATATTTTCCAACTAGTGACCCTTCTTCATTTTCAACTTTCTGATTCCAATCACCAGTAATTATTGATGCATGTTTGATCAATTTCAGACTGCAGAAGTTAGTAAAAACCTTCAATTTCTTTATCTTTGGCATTAGTTATTGGTGCATAAATTTAAGTAACAGTCTTATCAATTTGTCTTCCTTGTAAGTGTATGGATATTATACTATCATTGACAGTGTTGTACTTCAGGATAGATCTTGAAATGTTCTGTTTGATGATGAATGTGATGCCATTAATTTTCAATTTGTCATCCCCAACATAGCAGACCATAAGATTGTCTGATTCAAAATGGCCAAAACCAGTCCATTCAGCTCACTAATGCCTAGAATAATTGATCCTTATGCGTCCCATTTCATTTTTGACAACTTCCAATTTTCCTAGATTCGTACTTCATACATTCTGTGTTCTGACTATTCATGGATGTTTGCAGCTGTTTCTTCTCATTTTAAGCCAAGCCACATGCTACATCAGCAAATGAAGGTCCGAAAAGCTTCACTCCATCCATGTCATTAAAGTTGCCCTGATTTTGAGGAGGCACCTCTTCCTCAGTCATGTTTTGAATGTTTCTAACCTGAGGGGTTCATCATCTGGCACTGTATCAGATGATATTCCTCTGCTATTCATAAAGTTTTCACTGGCCAGGTTTTTTTAGAAGTAGACTGCTGGGTCCTTCTTCTTACTCTGTTTTAGTATGAAGACTACACTGAAACCTGTCCACTATGGGTGATCCTGCTTGTAGTTCAAATATCCGTGGCATGGCTTCCAGCATCACAGCAACATGCAATGAACCACATACAACAAAGTGACAGACAAGGGTGGCCTGAAAATTAGCCAGTACATACCCTGTTGGTCATCCCTTGATCATGAGGAGGGTATAGGACCACGAAGAGTTTCATTCCTTGGTGCATGGTGTCACTATGAGTTTAGCATTGATGGTGACAGCTAACAACAACAGCCAGAGGACAGAGTTATGGTTGATGATGGTACAAGTTTCTTCAGCATCCAATCTGGCTGTCTCTGCAGTTCCCAGGCCCCCCAAAGTGTATCACTGTACAGATTTTCATAAAGCCCAGACCATCCATTCTCCAGAGCACCAAGTGTTCTTTTCTAGCAGACTCAGAAATCACCACACCTGGATTGAGTTGTGATGGAAAAAGATATGTTAATGTTCTAACCCTCAGAATTTGTGGTGTGAGCTTGTTTGGAAAAAGTGTCTTTGGAGATGTTCTCAGGTTAATGTGAGGTCACACTAAAGTAGAGTGGGTCCTAATCCAATAAGACTGGTCCTTACAGAAGAGAGGAGCTCTGGTGGCATAGTGCCTAAGGCATTTGACTGCTAACCAGAAGGCTTGCAGTTCAAGCAAGTACAGGCACCTCATACTTAGTCCCCAAACTGAACTTGTTATCTTTCCTTTTAAACCTGGCTCATCAGTATTTCCTGTCTTACCAAATGACACCACTGTTCATTCAGCTGTAAAAGCCAGAAACTTGTGAGTGTAATATTTCTCTCAAATCTGTTTCCCTCTGTAAGAATTTATCAGAATTTTAGAATATCTGTTAATAGCATGTTATAGTAACTTTATCAAAATAGTAATATAATCTGAGTAACAACAAGGAACAGATTAGGGATGCTTCAGGGACAAAAAACTCTGTTTCTTATACTTGTCAGGATAAATTTTGTGTTAGCCTTAAAATTTTTTTTTTTTTAATTTATTGTGGCAAACAATATATAATAAAATGTTTTTCATTTTAACCAGTATTTGAGGGTATAATTCAGTGACATTAATTACAATCGCTGGTGACCAGTTTTTCATCACCTTTAACAGGAACTCAGTACCCTTTGAGTAGTACCTACGATATCTCCTGATAGCAACAAATGAACTTTGGTCTCAGTGCATTTTACTCTCTAGATATTTTGTGTAAGTGGAATCATATACCAGTTGTCCTCTTGTGTCTTGTTTCACTCAGCTTGTTTTCAAGGTTCATCCACATTGTAGCATATTTTAGAACATTGTTTCTCCTTATGTCTGAATAAGACAGAGCAGAGAAGCAGCCCGGGATCCAGGCAAGGGGAGGGACCCAGGCCCCACCCCCACCAGGGAAGAAAGTGGGGGAAAGAGAAGCCAGGGGGACAACAGAGCAGAGTAGCACCATGGATCCAGATAAGGGGAGGACAGAGAGGTTTTGAACAGGTAAGGGAGACAAAGTTGTCTGTCAGTTTGTCATACTGTTGTGGCTTGCATGTTGCTGTAAGGCTTGAGGCTGTGCCATGGGTGTTTCAAGTGCTGGCAGAATTGTGGGCTGACATCAAGAACATCATCCATAAAGAAGACAACAAGTCATTAAAAAGACAAGAAAGGAAGAAAAGACCAAAATGGATGTCAGAAGACACTATGAATCTTGCCCTTGAATGGAGAGTAGCTAAAGCAAATGGAAGAAGATGACAAGATGAAAGAGCTGAACAGAAGATTTCAAAGAGCAGCTCAAGTAGACAAAGCCAACTACAATAATGAAATGTGCAAAGACTTGGAGTTAAAAAACCAAAAGGGAAGAACACACTTGGCATTTCTCAAGATGAAAGAACCGAGGGAAAAATTTAAGCCTTGAGTTGCAATAATGAAAGATTCTATGAGCAAACTGCTGAGTGATCCAGGAAGCATCAAAAGAAAATGGAAGGAATACACAGAGTCACTGTACCAAAAAGAATTGGTTGATGTTCATCCATTTCAGGAGGTGGAATATGATCAAGAACCAATGGTACTGAAGGAAGAAGTCAAAGCTACACTGAAGGAATTGGCAAAGAACAAGGCTCCAGGAATTGATGGAATACCCATTGAGATGTTTCAACAAACAGATGCTCCCCTGGAGGCACTCACTCGGTTAAGCCAAGAGATTTGGAAGACAGCTACCTGGCCAACTGACTGGAAGAGATCCATATTTGTACCCATTTCAAAGAAAAGTGATCCCACAGAATTTGGAAATTATCAAACAACATCATTAATATCATATCAAGTAAAATTTTACTGAAGATAATTCAAATATGGTTGCAGCAGTATATTGACAAAAAACTTCCAGAAATACAAACTGGATTCAGAAGAGGACATGGAATGAGGGATATCATTGCTAATGTCAGATGGATCTTGGCTCAAATAAAAGTATACTGGAAAGATGTTTACTTGTATTTTATTGATTATGCAAAAGCATTTGATTGTGTGGATCATAACAAATTGTGGGTAACATTGAAAAGAATGGAAATTCCAAAACACTTAATTGTACTCATGAGAAACCTGAGTTCCTCATGACCAGGGGGCTGTCATTTGAACAGAACAAGGGGACACCACATGGTTTAAAATCAAGAAGGGAGTGCATCAAGGTTGTATCCTTTCACCATACTTATTCAATCTGTATGCTGAGCAAATAATCCAAGAAGCTGAACTATATGAAGAAGAACATGGCTTCAGGATTGGAGGAAGAATCATTAACAACCGGTGATATGCTGATGACATATCTCTGCTTGCTGAGAGTGAGGATGACTTGAAGCACTTACTGATGAAGATTGAAGAATACAGTCTGCAGTACGGATTACATCTCAATATAAAGAAAACAAAAATCCTTACAACTGGACCTATAAGCAGCATCATAATAAATGAAGAAAAGATTGAAATTGTCAGAGACTTCACATTGCTTGATTCTACAGCTGATGCCAATGGAAGCAGTCAGGACATCAGACAACATATAACACTGGGCAAGTCAGCTGCAAAGGACCTCTTTCAAGTGCTGAAGAGCAAAGATGTCTCCTTGAGGACTAAGGTGTGCCTGACACAAGTCATGGTATTTTAAATCACTTCATATGCATGTGAGAGCTAGACAATGAAGAAGGAAGATTGAAGAATTGATCCTTTTGAGATGTGGTGCTGGCAAAGAATGCTAAAAATACCATTGACTGATAAGACAACTAACAGATCTGTCCTAGAGGAAGTGCAGCCAGAATGTTCCTTGGAAGTGAGAACGGTCAGATTTTGTGTCACCTACTTTGGTTATGTTGTCAGAAGGGACCA
Source organism: Orycteropus afer afer (assembly GCF_000298275.1). NCBI lineage: Eukaryota > Metazoa > Chordata > Mammalia > Tubulidentata > Orycteropodidae > Orycteropus > Orycteropus afer. The sequence continues at coordinate 4,335,433 of NW_006921811.1, read as the reverse complement.
TTCTCCAGAGAAGGATGTCATGCTTGGTAAGGTGGAGGGTCGATGAAAGAGAGGAAGGTCCTCAACAAGATGGATTGACACAGTGGCTGCAGCGATGGGCTCAAGTATAGTAAGGATGTGAACTGGCACGGGACTGGGCAGTGTTTCGTTCTGCTGTGCATAGGGTCGATATGAGTCAGAGACGACTCAACAGCACCTGACAACAACAACTATTCCCCATTTTACAGAAGAGTAAATGGAGACACAGAGAGTAGTTGCCCAACGTTACCCAAAACAACAACAAAATATGTTTGTTGTTACTGTGATTTAGATTTAGATTTTTTTTTGCTATGTCAAAGTGTATTGTTTAACTTCCTGAAATTTATTTATGGATTCTCCAGGTATCTTTCTGTAATTGCATTTTGTGGTCAGATGTTGTTGTTGTTGTTTTTATGTGCCATTGAGTCACCTCTGAGTCACAGCGACCCTACGCACAACAGAATAAAATATTGCCCGTTCCTGTGCCAGCCTCACCATCCTTGCTATACCTGAACCCATCTTTGCAGCCATTGTGTCAATCCATCTCATTGAAGTCCTTCCCCTTTTTCATTGACCTTCCACCTTACCAAGCATAACATCCTTCTCCAGGGAATGGTCCCTTCTCACAACATGACTGAAGTAGGTGAGACAAAGTCTGGCCATTCTCGCTTCCAAGTAGCATCTTGGTTGCACTTCCTCCAGGACATATTTGTTAAATCTTTTAGCAGTCCATGGTATTCTCAGTATTCTTCACCAGCACCACAACTCAAAAGCATTGACTCTTCCTCAGTCTTCCTTACTCGTTATGGTCAGATAATAGACATCAATGTCAGTTTTTAAAAATTCATTAAACATAATGCCGAGCATGTGATCGATTCTGGTAATTATTCCATGTGCACTTGAAAAGTGTATTTATTTTGCAAGTCAAGTTTGTTCATTGTGTTATTCAACTCCTCTACATGCTTACTTTATTTTTATCTGGGCATCCTACCAATTCCCAAGCGAAGTTCACCAAACTTTTCCACTATGATTACCAATTTTTTGTTTTTCCTTTTAGTTCTCTCAATTTTTGCCTTATAAATTTTGCATCTATGTTATTAAACATGAAAATGAATTTATAGTTGTTGTATTATACTGGTGGATTGATTCTCTTATCATTAAGAAGCATTTTTCTTTATCTTTACTAAGCTCTCTTGTCTCAAAGCTGACTGTAGTGTAACTGTTAATTAGTATAAGTACTCTAGCTTTCTTTTGGTTAGTGCTAGCTGCTCAAACTTTTCCATTCAAGTTTTCTTTGTCCTTACATTTAATATGTGCTTCTTATAAATAGCATGCCATATCTTTATTTTTATCCTGTCTGACAATCTATTAGTTGGATATTTAGCCCATTCATATTTAATACCATTAATGATTAAAAAAAAAAAAAACCGAACTCACTCCCATTGAGTCGATTCTGACTCATAGTGATTGATCCCTGCTTGGGTTTCTGAGGCGGTATCTCTACAGAAGTAGATTGCCCAACCTTCCTTCCAAGGAGTGGCTGGCAGGTTTGAACCGCCAGCCTTCTGGTCAACAGTCAAATGCCTTAGGCAATATGCCACCAGAGCTCCTATTATAGACATAGTTTGTTTAAATCAAACAACTTACTATTTGTTTTCTATTTTTATCCAATCTAGTCTATATTCAAGGAGCTCTGGTAGTGTAGTGGTTAAAGCATTTGCTTGCTAACCAAAAAGTCAGTTGTTTGAGCTCATCAGCCGCTCGATGGGAGAAAGACCAGACAATCTACTTCCATAAAGGTGTACAGCCTTGGAAACCTTAAGTGGTGGTTCTGTTTTGTCCTATAGGGTCTTTATGAGTAGGACTCCACTTGATGACAATGGTTTTAGTCTCCATTCAATAGCCTTGGTGAGTGTGTGTAACAGCTCCTTGCCAGAAAGATGTGACAGTCTGCTTCCATAAAGATCACTGCCTTCTAAACCCTGTGGAGCAGTTCTACTCTGTCCAAGACAGTCGCTGGGAATCAGAATCTATTCAACGGCAATGACTTTGGCTTCAGTGGCTTGGTCTATATTCTTTTTTTTTTTTTTTTTTGATTAATTAAAATATTTTATTATTCCAGTTTCCCCTCTGTAAATCTGTTTATTGTACATTCTTTGACTATATTTTTAGTGGTTGCTCTAGACATTACAACATGCCTCTTTGATTTATTAGCATCTATTATGAATTTATATTTTCATTACTTCCTGGATAATAAACAGAGCTTAGAACACTTCACCTCCACTAGTCTCCTCTCACCTTTCGTGTTCCTGTCACATATTTTAACCCTTTTATACATTTTAAATGCCATTAGGCATGTTACTTTCCCTCCGATTATGGCGCAGTTCTGCTGCGCGCAGGCCCGACGCATCCACCTTTGCTCGCGTGCTTTGCCCGCCCACCTACTGCCCTTTATTCCTTCCTTTATGCCCTCACCTGGAACCATGTTTCCTCCACCTGAGGAATTCCTTTTAGTGTCAAACATTACACACACACACACACACGTATGTCTAGAAATTTCTATTTTCTTCCTTTTTTCCCCCAAGGATTATCAAGCTTAATTTTGACCATTCAAACATCTTCACTTTCTAGGCTATTGTCTTATAAAACTTTCAAGACCCAAAGGTTATATTTTGATTGCATCATCTGTTAAATTTTGAGTTGAGAACAATGTATTTCCTACAGCTTTATGGAGACATAGATGTGCACACGGTTAACCTATTCTGGATGTGCAGCTCAGGGAGCTTCCCCGAGTGCAGCAGCTGTACCCCCACTTCCACAGTGACCTTTAAGGCCACATTTATTGCTCCCAAAGGTCCCCACTTGTCCCCTTGTGGTCAATCGCCTCCACACCTTCAGCCTTCTTTCATGCTGTCACTGTCATTTCCCATTGTCCAGGATCCCCTGTAGTAGGTAGTAAACATGGAACGGGAATAGTGGCTTGTAGCTTTCTGTGTCTGGTTTCCTGCATTTGGGTTGAGTTCTTCAGATTCTTCCCTATTGTGTGCATCAACAGCTCCTTCCTTTGTACTTCCTAACAGCACCCCGCTGGGGGGCTAAACCGCATTTTGTTTATCTACTCACCAGCTGACGGACATTTGGATTGTTTCCAATTTTGCTTTCATTTTCTAAAGAATATTTTTGTTAGAAACAGAGTTGGCATTTATTTTCTTACACTGCTTTCAATGGTATTACTCATAAGATTGGTGCTCTATTAAAAAAAAAAGAAAAGAAAAAAAGATCGATATGAGACCAAAGGGCCAACATTTACTCGATAGCAAAGATGCAAAGGTATGGGGCAGGGAAACTAGAATACTGGAAATGGAAAAACTACAACACAATTAAAGGGGATGTTGGCAAAAAGTGAAAAATATAACAAATGTCATTGAACAATTTGTGTGGAAAGTGTCAAATGAAAACCTAACTGATATATGAACTTTAGTCAAAAACACAATATATTTTTTAAAAAATCGTTCCATTATCTTCTGGCTTTTATTATTTCTATTGAGATGTCAACTGTCATCCTTATTGGTGGTCATTTAGATATAATATGCAATTTTTCCTTAGCAATTTTAGATATTTTTATTTTTGTTATCAGTTTTCTGAAGTTTTACCATGAGAGGCTTAAGTATCTTTTCCCTTTTATTTTTGCTGCTTGTGTTGCATAATAATTCTTAAACATGACTTGATTTTTCACCAGATTTAGGAAATTCTCAGTCACTATCATTTGAGAGGTTGCTGTTACCCTATTCTCTCAACCCCTTCTGGAGTTACAATGATATATGTGTGTTAGACATCCCCTCTCCACATGTCCCCTATGTTCTTTCCTCTCTTGTTGTTGGGTGCTGTTGAATTGGCCCTGTCACATGGTGACCCACGGACAATAGAACGCCACTGCCCAGGCTTGCACCACCTTCACAGTCATTGCCATGCTTGAGCCCACTATTGCAGCCACTGTGTCAATCCATGCCATGGAGGGTCTTGCTTTATTTCTCTGACCTTCTGCTTCATCAAGCACAATGTCTTTTTCCAGGGACTGGTCCATCCTGATAACATGTTCAAAGTAAGTGAGATGAAGTCTCAGCATCCTTGCCTTTGAGGAACATTCTGGCTATACTTCTTCCAAGATGGATTTGCTTGTCCTGTGGAAGCCCATGGCATATTCAATATTCTTTGCCAACACCACAATTTAAACTTCTATGGTCTTTCTTATTTCTTGTTCATGGTTCACACACATACAAGATGACTGAAAATACCATAGTTTGGGTCAAGCAAACTTTAGTCTTCAAAGTGACATATTTGCTTTTTAACACTTTAAAGAGATCTTTTGTAGCAGATTTGTGCAACGCAATATGTCATTTGATTTCTTGATTGTTGCTTCCATGAATGTTGATTGTGGATCCAAGTAAAATGAAGTATGTGACAATTTCAATCTTTTCTGCATTTATAATGATGTTGCTTATTGGTCCAGTTGCAACTGAGGACTGTAGTCTTTGATCTTCATCAGTAAGTGCTTCAAGTCTTTCTCATTTTCAGCAAGTAAGGCTGTGTCACCTGCATATCTCAGATTATTGAGTCTTCCTCCAATTCTGATGCCATGTTCTTCTTTATATAGTCCTTCTCAGATTATTTACTCAGCATACAGTTTGAATAAGTATGGTGAAACGATACAACCCTGATCCACACCTTTCCTGATTTAAAACCACGCAGTATTCTCTTGTTCTGCCTCTTGGACTAGGTACAGATTCTTCATCAGTACAATTATTTTGGAATTCCCATTCTTCACAATATTATCCATAATTTTTTATGATCCACACAATCAAATGGCTTTGCATAGTTAATAAAACAAAGTTTAACATTTTTCTAAAATTCTCTGCTATCAGCCAAGATTCATCTGACATCAGCAATGACATCCCTCATTCTATATCCTCTTCTGAACCCAGCTTGAATTTCTGGCAGTTCTTTGTCTATGTACTGCTACAATCATGTTCGAATTTTCCTAACGACATTTTATTTGTGTGTGATATTAATATTAATATTAATATTCTACATTCCGTTGGATCACCTTTCTTTGGAATGGACACAAATTTCTTGATGTAGATGATTAAAAGTCTACAATATTGCATCTATTTGTTGAAACATCTCAATGGGTATTTTGTGAATTCCTGCAGGCCTGTTTATCACAAGTGCCCTCAATGCAGCTTGGACTTCTTCCTTCAATACCATTGCTACTTCCTGAAAGGTTGAATGTCAACCAATTCTTTTTGGCACAGTGACTCTGTGTATTCTTTCCATGTTCTTTGGATCTCATTTAACATTATGTTCCTGTGTCATTCAATATTTTTCCCATAGAATCTTTCAATATTGCAACTTGAGGCTTGAATATTTTCTTCAGTTCTTTTAGCTTGAGACATGGACATGGTGAGCGTGTTCCTCCCTTTTGATTTTCTAACTCCAAGTCTTTGCATATTTCATTATAATACTTTATGTTGCCTTCTCAAGCCATTCTTTGACATCTATTCAACCCTTTTACTGTATTTATTCCATTCACTTTAGCTACATTTATTCAACATTCAAGAGCAAGTTTTAGATATGAAGGATGTGGCATGAGGATTGGAGAAAGACTCGTTAACAACCTGCAATATGCAGATGACGCAACCTTGCTTGCTGAAAGCAAAGAGGACCTGAAGCATTGTTGCAGCCACTGTGTCAATACATCTCATTGAGGGTCTTTTTTGCTGACCCTCTATCTTACCAAGCACGATGTCCTTTGCCAGGGACTGGTCCCTCCTGACAACACATCCAAAGTGAGACATCCCCATCCTCACTTCTAAGGGCATTCCAGCTGTAC
>NW_006921811.1:4319704-4328395 GCF_000298275.1 Orycteropus afer afer | reverse complement strand
CCATTCCAACCCTCTGGTACTATGGGAACTGTGACAGCAGATGTGGGAATCCTTCATTTATGTGATGTCAGAGCTGAAGCCATGTTCTCCAATCTCCACCAAGAAACTGAGCCATGTCCTGCCCAGCATCACCCAGAGAACTGGAGCCTAGGTCTTCTGGGTGTTGCTCAAATAGTCTGCCCACTACTCCATTCCAAGGAAAAATAAGTAGAAAAATAAAGTAAAGCAAAGTTTGAACTTGATTCTATCTTCCTCAAAGTGGGGATTGAAAGGGTCCATTTACCTATTGAGACCACAATAGAAAGTCCTGAACAGAATGGGAGGAAAAATGTCTAACACAATGCATCATAAAAAAGATCAGACTTACTGGTCTGGAATGAACCCACCCTCAGGGATCGCCTTTCAACCAAATCATAGACAGGCCTATAAAGTGCCCAATAATTCCTTGAGAAATGTGTTCTTTAGGACAATCAACGATATGAGACAAAAAGGGCAGCATTTGCCCAAAAAACAAAGTTCAGAAGGCAGGAAGGGGCAGGAAAGAAAGACAAATGGAAACAGGGAGCCCAAGTAGGAAGTGGGAAGAGGTCTGTTACATTGAAGGGATTGTATCCAATGTCGTGAAACAAAATGTGTATGAAATGTTGAATGGAAAACTAATATGCTCTGTAAACTTTCCTGCAAACCACAATAAATAACAATAATAAGTTCCAGTTACCAAAACCCCATAAAAATAAGAGGAAGATGCCAGGGGACTCTGTTCAGGGGAAAGGATGTGAGCAGGCAGACCTGCAAGTCCCCTTAAGACGCAGCAGAGAACCAGCGCCTATCCCTGGTCAACTTCCAGAAGACTCCAATGTCCGGAAAGGACAACCTGCAATACTTAGCATACCTTTCAAGCCTGGGCTGGTAAATAAATAAGGCTTCCAAAAGGCAGTGTGGCCATTCATTAAGAAGTTCTAGGCGGTCTGCAATCTCAGCTCAAAGGAAATTAATATTCTCTTAAGCAAAGCCAGGCTTCTTGGTCCAAGCCAGAGGTCTATAGTGCTTGGAGAGATATTACTGGTTTATTAAAAAGTATATGGAAAGAAGGCAGGAGGCCAAAGCTGATTGTCCTCAAGACCGTGAGCAGCTCCCATTACCCCTGGCACGAGAAGGCTTTTCACAGACTTGTGAGCCAGGCACAATGTGTACACAGGGTAGTGTACATGGAGAAGGCTCTGTGGCTTCGTGGACAGAAATGGCTTCTCCTGGTCAATGGCTCTGGGCTTAAGTCCTGGCAGTGCTGCATACCAGCAGGCAACCTAGAAGAAGCCTGGTCACTGGGGAGTGAATCAACAGAGTGGATCAGCAAACAACATGGCAGACCAGGCAGTGAGATCTGGATGTAATTTCCTGCTTTGCTTCTTCAACTGTATTATCTTGGGTTTGCCACTTCCCATGTTTGAGCTTTTCTTTCTTTACCTGAAAGATGGGCATAATGATGCCAGTGTTACCAAGCTGTTATAAGATTTCAATAATGTCTGTGAATATGTAAAGTCTTCATCCTCACTGTCACTATTATTCTTATTACACTTCTCTCTCTCTCACTCTCTCTCTCTCTATATATAATACATTACATATTATATAGAATTTGGAGTCCCTAGGTGGTTGTTATGTTGTTGTAAGGTGCCATCTATTCAGTTCCAACTCATAGCAACTCCATGTACAACAGAAACGCTGTCTGGTCCTGCGTCATCCTCACCATCCTTGCTATGTTGGAGTCCATTATTGCAACCACTGTGTAAATCCATTTCGTTGAAGGCCTTCCTCTTTTCCACTGACCCTCTACTTTTCCAGGCATAAGGTCTTTCTTGAGGTACTAGTTCCTTCTGATAACATGCTCACGGTACGTGAGACTCACCATCCTCGCTTCTAAAGAGCATTGTAGCTGTATGTTTTCCAAGACAGACCTGTTTACTCTTCTGGAAGTCCACAGTGTATTCAATATTCTTCACCAACACCATAATTCAAAGACATCTATTTTCCTCAATCTTCCTTTTATTCATGGTCCAGCTTTTGCATGCGTATGACTCAATTAAAAATACCATGGCTTGCGTCAGGTGCACCTTAGTCTTCAAGGTGACATCTTTGCTTTTTAACACTTTAAAGAGGTCTTCGCACTAGATCTGCCCAATGTAATATATCCTTTGATTTCTTGACTGCTGCTTCCATGGGTGTTGATTATGAAATCTTGACTACTTCAATCTTTTCTCCATTTATCATGAATAATTGTGAGGATTTTTGTTTTCTTTATGTTGAAATGTAATCCATACTGAAGGCTGTAGTCTTTGGTGAATGGAAACACTTCTGACACCTACCTTTCCTGATTTTAAACCAAGTAGTATCCCTTTATACTGTTCAAGTGACTGCCTCTTGGTCTGTGTACAGGTTCCTCATGAGCACAATTAAGTGTTCTGGAATTCCAATTCTTTTCAATGTTATCCATAATTTGTTAAGATCCACATAGTCAAATGTCTTTGCATAGGCAATAAAACACAGGTAAACATCTTTCTGGTATTCTCTGCTATCATTCAAAATCCATCTGATATCAGTAATGATGTCCCTCATTCCAGGTTTTCTACTGAATCCAGCGTGGTTGTTGCATAAATTTGAATAATATTCATATTAACTGGTCTTCCTTGTTGGTATATAGATATTATCCTGACACTGACAGCATTATACTTCAGGATGTTATTGTTGTTATTGTTGTCATATCCCGGTGAGTCAGATTGACTCATAGCGACCCCTTCTTGGGTTTCCAAGGCAGTATCACTACGGAAGTAGATTGCCCAACCTTCCTTCTGAGGAGTGGCTGTTGGGATTGAACCGCCAGCCTTCTGGTTAGCAGTCAAGTGACTTAGGCACTACACTACCAGAGTTCCTATACTTCAGGATAGCTCTCGAAATGCTCTTTTTGACAATGAATGTGATGACATTCTTCTTCAAGTTGCCATTCCCTGCATAGTAGACCATATGATTGTCTGATTCAAAGTGGCCAATACCAGTCCATTCAGCGCACTAAGGACTAGGATATTGATCTTCAAATGTGACTTTTCATTTTGGACAATTTCCAATTTTCCTAGGTTTCTACATTGTACATTCTACATTCTAATTATTAATGAGTGTTGGCATCTGTTTCTTCCCATTTTGAGTCATGACACATCAGCATCTGAAGGTCCTGAAAACTTTACTCCAACCGCTTCATTAAGGTCAACTCTACTTTGAGGAGACAGCTTTCCCCAGTCATAGTCTGAGTGCCTTCCAACCTGCGGGGCTCCTCTTCCAGCACTGTACTGGACAGTGTTCCGTTGCCGTTTGTAAAGTTTTCACTCTCCTTTTGTTTTGGAAGCAGATTGCCAGGTCCTCCTTCCCAGTCTGTCTTAGTCTGGAAGCCCCACTGAAATCTGTTCCCCACGGGTGAGCCTGTTGGTATTTGAAATACCAGTGGTATCATTTCCAGCGTCCCAGCCACACAGGAGCCATCACAGTAGGACAAACAGATCCTGGTGCCAACAGTTCAGGCACTTAGCTGCTAACAGAACGGTTGGCCATTTGAGTCCTCCCAGAAGTGCCTCAGAAGAAAGACCTGGCAATCTACTTCCAACAAAACCAGCCATTGAAAACCCTATGTAACACAGTTCAACCCTAACACACATGGCGTCATCATGAGTCAGAATTTACTCGATGGCAACTGGTTTGGTTTATATATAATTTATCTTATTTTATTATATGTGATAGCACTATTATTCTTATTATAGGTCCTGGTTGGTGCACACAGCTTGTGCTTGGCTGCTAAGCTGAAGGCTGGAGATTTTCAGCCCACCTGGCAGCACCATAGTCTGGCGATCTGCTGCCATTAAGATTAAGGCTGAGAAAACCCTATGGACCAGTTCTACTCTGTGACATTAATTTTTTGTGTGCTTTGGGTACAAATTTACAGAGCAGAATTTGTTTTACATTCAACAGTCCGTGTACATTTGGTTTCACTCCCTGATTACTATCCCCAGCACTAACCCACTCTCCTCCCCTCCCCTCCCTGTGACCCCCCCATCCCTGTGTCCTTCTTAGTTATACATTCCTGTCTGTCCAGCTTTCCCTCCATGTGAATGCTGCCCCTCTGGTGCCCTATGGCCGATTGCTCCAAGGGGTGTATCTCTGTAGAGTAGGTGGGTACATCACCCTGCTTGGGTGTTCTGCATGTAAGTCTTACTACTATTGGGCTGAGAGCCAGCCCTTGGGAGTTTTATCCCATGCCCAAAGTGTATTCCAGGGCCATAGTCTTGGGGGTCCCACCAGATTCCATCTGACCATTAATTCTGTTTTTGTTTTTTGAGTTTTGTTCCACATTTTTCCTCCCAGTCTATCCAGGATCTCCAGTTTTGATCCCTTCCCAAGCACTTGGCATTGGTAGCCAGGCACCATCTAGTTCTTCTGGTCTCCAGGTCCATCATATCCTAGGGCTGATTGTTTCCAAATGCCCTTGGTTTTCTTCACTCTTCTTCACTTCAGATGAGAGGAGACCATTAGCTGCATCTTAGATGGCCGCTTGAAAGCTTTTAAGACCCCAGTCACTACTCACCAAAGTAGGTTGTGGAACATGATTTTTATGTATTATTTTGTGCCAGTTGAGCCTGGTGTCCCCCAATACTATGGTCCTGAGCCAGCAGATCTGGTGGTTCTCTCTCCCAAGATGTTTGGCTGTCTCTGAGGGCTTACTCCAAGTCTATCTTCTGTTGCTTCTGTAATGATTGTGGTCATTTTGTATCACTAGTATCTGTGCAAGATTATCCTCAGTTGAATCGATCATTGGTCTAGAGTACATTCCTGTTCACTGACCCCTATCTGATCTTCTCAGTTGTCTATGCATTTATCTGTAGCCCGGTGTTTGGTGTTAGTGGTAATGCAGTATTGCGCATTAGCCCCTGCCATCTATATCTCATGGTGACACATGGTCTTGCCATGAGTTGGAATCTACTCAATGGCAATTAATATTACCATTACTCCTGTTAGTATTGTTCCTGCTCAATAATTCCTTTTAGAAGGATAAGTACAAGGTTGGTACCTATAAGACAGAGGTTAAAGATGTCTTAAATGTCCAACTTTTCCAAACTGCTGTACCACTCCATCATCTCTAACATCAACTCCTCCTCCTCCCCTCAGTACTCTCCCTCCTTTTTCAGGGTTCTGTATTTTGCTCCAACATTTCACAGAACTCAGAAACTGCCAAGGAAATGGTTCACATGGTGGTGGAGGCTGGAATGCTGGCAAGTCCCAAATCCATGGGTAGGTCTGGAGGATTCTTCTCACTCATGTGGTTGTAGGGACTGGTGAACCCAAATTGGCAGGTTGGATGACCAACTGCTGTCTCAAGTCCATGGGTGAGATGACGATGAACTAAATGCAGGACCAGAACAAGAGAGCAAATTTTTCTGGAATATTCACCTGTATGCCTTCAAGGAAACTAAGTATTGTGACTTGAGTCACACCCTCCAGCAAGGCAGGACTCAAGATACATACCACCCTAAGCAGGCATACAGATTAGGATTTATATCACAAAATGGAGGACCATGGGTAGAAGGGCCCTATTAAACAATTTACTGCACTGCAGTTACCAGACATCCAACTCTGACCACACAAGATTATCTGAGATCCAAGGACAAGAGACAGTATATTTAGTAAGGCCAGCATGGTGCAGTGAATACTTGGTATGGCCTTCTAGCCATAGTCTTTGTAACTCCCACCAGATTATCTACCGGACTATGGGGTGGGACCATCATTAGAATTCTGATGTTGGGATTGGTTAGTTTTGTCTTGTCACTCTACCAGGTTTAAAGTGAGCCTCCCTAGAAGCAGAGAGGGGTTCACTGCCATCAAGAGAGAAGAGCTGGGGATGAAGTAGAGTGTGTCTTTGGACCCGAGATCCCTGCACTAGACCTTCTTGGCAGAAATGTGCAGCAGAGAGAGATTCCTTGGCAGAGGGAAATGCCCCAGCAGATAGAGATGCCCTGCAAAGATAGATGGTTGCAGTGAAACCAAGAGGCACGAGACAGAGTGGCAGGTTTACCTGGCCAGAGAGCAAGAAAGCTGAGTGCCCTTGGGCAGAAGGCTTGCTGACAGAGTGGGCTGCACCTAGGTAAACCTATCAGCAGAGCTAAAAGAGCTTTGTAATACTTTCCCAAGCAGAGCAGAGGCCAGGCCAAGAGCTCAAGGGCCAGAGAGGTGTGTCTGAGGGCACAGCTAAGGGAAGACTGTCCTGATCCAAGAATTCTATCCTGAGCACGTTCCTGAACCAGAATCGTAGCCTGTTACTTGTCTAATAAACCCCATAATCTTCAGTATTGTCTGTAAGTTCTGTGTGGCCATTGCAATGAATTATCAAACCCAGCAGAGAAGTAATGAGTGCCATGGGAGGGATGGCTGGTGTCAGAAATGGTAAAAAGCTAGAGGTTTGTGGCATGTCAGGCCACATAGAAATAACCCTTGGGTGGCTGACTGTGATTCTGTCCTTCTCTTGTGAAGTTAGAGGAGGTCAGGAGATGCTGCCTCCATGTCCCTTTAGAAGACAGATATTGAAAACCTGAAAAAAAAAAAAGGGGGGGGGGCAATGCTTAGATCTCATGATGTAGGAAAGAGAGAGCCATCTCAAGTTCACCAACTCAATGCCACAGGTCCCTAAGAAGTGTTGATTTGAAAGGACTGTGCCAGAAGAAGATGAGAAAGACTCAAGTTTGGAGACAGCTCAGAGATGATTACAGTGAAGGTAGGAGGGGAGGCAGAAGGGAGTGAGAAAGAGAAAAATTAACTTACTGAGGAGTTGCCACATCCCAGTGGTTCCCTTAACTCTCGCAACCAGGACAGGGAGACATCAAGCCCTAAAACTCAATCACACCTAAAGTGCACACTATCCCTACATTTTTCACTTGCATCTGTACATTGTTTATTTTGCTTACACTTATTTGAGATTGCTGTTATTGTCACTGTTGGTTGGTTGGTTTGGGTCATTGCTGTATTGGTAAGTTAGGCTAACTACTACTACAAATCTATAGTCCCCAAATCCCAAATGCTTAGTATAATACGTTTATGTATGGCTCATGTCAGTCTAAAGCAGGTGGACCAGAGGATTGTTGCCCAGAGAGCCAATCAGGGACCCAGGGTCCTTCTGTTGTGTGTTTTGTCTTCTTATAAACTTCATCTTACTCTGAATCCAGCCAGAAGATGAGGAAAAAGAAAAAATATTAGGAATGAGCACTGGAAGAAGTACCTGTAATTTTGCCCATATTTCTTTGGCCAGAACTCAGTCATGTAGTTCTCATTAGAACAAAGGAGCCTGGGAAGTGTAGTCCAATAGGGGGTTTAGAAGGAAAAGGAAGGAGAAATTAGCTAACACAGCACAGAAATCCAATTGTGAAAAATAGAGAATTACATACTTAGGTTTGCTTTTAGTCTCTCCTGAATCAACACTAAAATAATGATGTTGTTTTTGTTATGTGCCATTGAGTTGAACCTAACTCATAGCAACCTCTTCTTTGGTTTCCAAGGCAGTATCACTATGGAAGTAGATTGCCCAACCTTCCTTTTGAAAAATGACATTAGGGAATGCTTGAAATCATAAACTCACAAAGACAGTGGAAGAGATGACAATGTCAATATTTTTTTTTGTTATTGTTGTTAGGTGCTGTCAAGTTGTCTTCAACTCATAGCGACCCTATGCACAGTAGAATGAAACATCACCCAGTCCCGCTGTAGCTCTGCCATCCCTGCTATACTTGAGCCCACTGCCACAGACACTGTGTCAATCCATCTCGTTGAGGGCCTTCCCCTCTTTCAACAACCCTCCACTTCACCAAGCATGACATCCTTCTCCAGAGAATGGTCCCTTCTGATAACATAACCAAAGTAGATAAGACAGAGTCTGGCCATTCTCGCTTCCAAGGAGCATTCTGGCTGCACTTCCTCCAGGACAGATTTGTGAGTTCTTTTAGCAGTCCATGGTACTTTCAGCATTCTTCACCAGCACCACAACTCAAAAGTATCAATTCTTGAACCCACACCTGTGGCTTCCAGCCAAACAAAAGACAGACATATGAGTTGAACATTTACCTGAGGTAGACACACTCCTTGGAGAGAACAAGAATGGGAGAAAGAAGGGCTGTTTATGCATAGGGAGACAGCTCAGGGGGTAGAAGTGCATGGAGGGATGGACAGAGGGGAGAGGTAACTATCAGGAGGAAGTGGGAGGAGAGCTGTTGCATTGTGTTAAATTGTAGTCAATGTCATGAGACAAAGTGTATGTGAACTACTGTATGGAAAGTGAATTTGCTCTGCAAATTTTCACCCAAATCACAATGGGGGTGGGGTGGGGGAGAGAGAGCAATTCTCCTTTGGTCTTCCTTATTCATTGTCCAGCTCTCACATGCATATGAGGCAATTGAAAATACCATGGCTTGTGTCAGGTGCACCCTAGTCCTCAAGGAGATATCTGTGCCCCTCAGCACTTGAAAGAGCTCTTTTGCAGCTCACTTGTCCAGTGCTATACGTCATCTGATGTCCTGACTGCTGCTTCCATTGGTGTCGATTGTAGAACCAAGCAATGTGAAGTCTTTGACAACTTCAGTCTTTTCTCCACTTATCATGATGCTGCTTATAGGG
>NW_006921811.1:4313006-4318399 GCF_000298275.1 Orycteropus afer afer | reverse complement strand
AAATAATTTTTAAAACGTTTTCTTCTTGAGATCCTTTCCTTCATTCTCAGCAACTAGTTGGGCAAATGCCCTTCCAACCCTGGCAGAAGAACAGGGCTTTATTCTTGACTGTGCTCATCTGTTGAGGAAGGAGCTACCATAGTAAGAACAAAAGGACGAAGGTTTTATGCACAAAATTGAATGGTTGAGACCCTCGGGCTTCCCTCGTATACTGACAGCCAGGTCTACATCCTCCAAGTGGGAGATTGGAAGATCTTCTCTGCGGAACTAATCAGTCTAAAATGAGATGTTTTCCCAAATTTTGACCCTGTCATATCTGTGTTATCCTACAGGAAGTTCATGGCCACAAGCTCTTCCAGTATTTACACAACTTCCAACCAAACAGTCCTCACTCTCAAATCTGCGCAACCAACAACAAATCATCAGGCACTGAAGAAATCCCCTAATAGGAAAAACAGAGTTCAAAACAAATGAATAGGGAAAACAGAGACTAAGAAAGAGTGAAGAAAAATATTCCATTCATGAAACAAGAAAAAACAAACACACTATAGTTGAGTTGATTCTGACTTATAATGACCCTATAGAACAGAGTAGAACTGCCCCACAGGGTTTCCAAGGCTGTGACTCTTTCTGGAAGCGGACTGCCTCATCTTTCCCCCACAGAGCAGCTGGTAGGTTTGAACCACCAGTCTTTGGTTAGCAGCCAAATGCCTTAATCACTGCATCAGCAGCAGCAAGAACAGGCTGCTATATAAAAGGAACAAGCAGAGAACAGACACAAAGTTCTCCCGTAAATTAAAAATATAATAGCAGAAATGAAAAGTTTAAAGCTGTGGAAGATAAATTTGGTAAATCTTCCAGAAAATAGAGGAACATGGCAATAATAGTAAAGTTCAACGGGACAGAAAATAACAAATGCTGGTGATGCTGCAGAGAGATTGGAACTCTTGTGCACTCTTGGTGGGATTGTAAAATGGTACAACCATTGTGGCATACAGTATGGCATTTCTGAAAATAGAAACACCATCTGACCCAACAATTCCATTACTAGGAATATATCCTAAAGAGGTGACAGATAGCCCACAAATAGACATATGTATACCTATGTTCATTGCAGCACAATGCACTATAGCAAAGAGATGGAAACAACCTAAATACCCATCAATGGATGAGTGGATAACCAAATTACGGTACATTCACACAATGGAATACTATGCTACATTAAAGAACAATGAGGGATATGCAAATCATCTCACAACATGGATGAGCCTTGAGGACATTATGGTGAGTGAAATAAGTTAATCATAGAAGGACAAGCACTGTATGTGCCCATTACTGTAAAAAGACAAAGAAGGGCTTGCTTGGGAAAGAAGACTCACTTTGTAAGTTACCAGGGTGGGGAGATGTGGTAGTTAAGTTTATATGCCAACTTGGCTGGGCCTGGTTGAGTGGCTGGGCAGCTGGATGTAGTATTCCTCATGATGAGACTGGTCATCAACTCCATGGTGGAATCTACTGTACTAGCAGCTCGGTAGCTGCTTTAGGGGTGTGGTCTGCTTCCTGTATAGCAGCAGAAGCCTTGAGGAATTGTTTGTAGCTTATGGCACCTTGAACCCTGCATGTAGCCATGTCATTGTTCAGCAGCCTGCCATGTTCTGCCAACCCTGGGACTTTCAATGGACTTAAATTAATGGCCTGCCATGTGGTTTGGTAACATAGGGACTGTGTAATTTTATTTTTCAACCTTGGGCTTGTTAGCCTCAGCAGCCAGCAGTGGCCTGAGTGAAGAGGTGCCTCTGGCTTCAGTGGGCTGGGAGCAAGAGGCAGAGCTGAAGCCTGGCACTTTGAGCTTGGACTTAAAGCCTCCAAACTGTAAGAGGATAAACTCCTCTTTATTCAAGCATCCCATTTGTGGCATTGCTGTTAGAGCGGCACTAGGTAACCAAAACAGAATAGAATGGGAGGGTTAATTTTGAGCTAGTTGGGGCCTATGCGCTGATGTGGGTAAGGGGAGGGATGTATGGAAAGAGTCTAACCACCATGATAACATTAGGAAAAGGGAGGACACCTAATTATGCATGTAGGAGATAGACAACAGATGCTAATACCAACCAGTGTGCCCACAATACTGCATTACCATTAACACTAAACATCAGGCTACAGATAAACACATAAAACACCTGAGAGGATCAGATGGGGGTCAGTGAACAGGAGTATACTCTACACCACAGATAGATTCAACAGAGACTAATCTTGCACAGATATCAGTGATACAGAATACCTGCAATCCTTACAGAAGCAACAGAAGACAGACATAGAGTAATCCCTCATAGACACCCAGACACTATGGGAGAGAGATCCAATGGATCTACCGTCTCAGGACCATAGTACTGAGGGATACCAGACTCAACTGACACAACAAAATACATAAAAGGCTTGTTCCTCATCCTACATTGGTGAGTAGCAACCAGGGTCTTAAAAGCTTTTAAGTGGCCTTCTAAGATGCACCTAATGGTCTCCTATCATTGGAAGCAAAGAAGAGTACAAAAATACAAGGACATTTGGAAGCAACCAGCCCTAGAACACAATGGCCCTTGAGACCAGAACTAGATGGTGCCTGGCTACCAATGCCAGTCACTCAGGAAAGGATCAAATCTGGAGATCCTGAATAGAGTGGGAAGGAAAACACGGAACAAAATCCAAAAACTCAATAATGACCAGAATTACTGGTCGGATGGAGTCTGTTTAGGCCCTCAATATTATGGTCCTGGGATACATTCTGGGCCTGGCATTAAAGCTCACTCCCAGGGGCTGGCTCTCAGCCCCAAAATACATAAGATGTACATGCAGACCACTCAACCCAGGGTGACACACCCCCATACTCTATGGAAATGCACCCCTTGGAGCAATCGACTACAGGGCATCAGAGGGGTAACATTCACATGGAGGAAATGCAGGACAAACAGGAGTGCCTAACTATAAGTACCACGGGGGTAGGGTTACCGGCTAGGGCGGGGAGGAGACTGGGTTAGGGTTTGGCATGGTAAATGAGGAGTGAAACTAAATGTACACATAATGTTGAATGTAATACAAACTTTTTTTTTTTAATTGTGATTTGGGTGAAAATTTACAGAGCAATTTCACTTTCCATACAGCAGTTCACATACACTTTGTTTCATGACATTGACTACAATTTACCCCTTTGCAACAGATCCGCTTATACTTCCTCCCCATAGTTACCTCTTCCTTGTGTCCATCCCTCCATGCACTCCTGCCCTCTGAGCTGTCTCCCTGTGCATAAGCAGTCCTTCTTTCTCTCATGATTGTTCTCTCCAAGGAGTGTATCTACTTGAGGTAAATGTTCAACTCATATGCCTGTCTTTTGTTTGGCTGGAAGCCACAGGTGTGGGTTCATATAGGCTGCGGATTGCATGGTGTACCAGTCGCTAGGACTAATTGTTTCCATGAATCTTTGGTTTTCTTCTGAATGTAAAACAAACTCTTAAAATAAAAAATTGAAAAAAGAAAATAGAGGAAAATGGCCAAAAACCAAAAAGTAGGAAAGGAAAGGAGAAAAACTAAGAGCTAACCCTGAAAGTTCAATGTATGAATAATAGAAATTACCAAACAGGAGACAAACAAATAAGAAGGGTAATATTCCAAGAAATAATTTAGGAATATTTTCTAGAACTGAAGGCATGAGTTTCCAGATTATAAAGGCCCACTGAGGGCCCAGCACAATGGGCAAAAATGGACTCACTGCAAGGCACAGCACCATAAAACTTGAGAATGCCTGGGACAAAGAGAAGGTTCTACAAATTTCAGAGAGAAAAACATAGACCACATTCAAAGGATCAAGAATCATAACAATGTCAGACATCTTACCACATTACATCTAGAAAGCAATGGAGTGATTGCTTGGTAACTCTGAAGGAAAATAACTTTGAACCTAAAATTCTATGCGCAGACAAATTCTCTATTAAGAGTGAGGGTAAACAGGTTTGCTGGTCCGATAGAGCCTGGTGGAACTACTGAGACTATGGTCCCTAGCTGCCCTTCAGATCTGGAATTGGCTAAAGCCAATGATGAAAAAAATGAAGACTTCGATGAACTTTTGCATTCTGAAATTGATCAAATATGCAATCCAGATGCATTGATCATTATTGGTGACTGGAATGCAAAAGTTGGAAACAAAGAAGGATCAGTAACAGGAAAATATGGTCTTGATGACAGAAACGATGCCAAAGACCAAAGACGTATTTGTTGGAAATACCTTTTTCAGCAATAGAGATGGCAGCTATATTCTATGGACCTCATCAGATGAAATACATGGGAATCAAATCAACTATACCTGTGGAAAGAGTCGATGGAGAAGCTCAATATCTCTAGTCAAAACAAGGCCAGGAGCTGATGGAACAGACCATCATTTGGTCATATACAAGTTGAAGTTGAAGAAAATTAAAACAAGTCCATGAGAGCCAAAACAGGATCTTGATTATATCTCACCTGAATTTAGAGACTACTGCAAGAATAGATTTGGTGCACTGAACACCAATGACTGAAGACCAGAAGAGTTGTCAGATAAGAATATATTATATATGAAGAAAGCAAAAACTCATTAAAAATAACAAGGAAGAAAGGAAAGACCAAACAATGTCAGAAGAGACTCTAAAACTTGCTGTTGAACATAGAGTAGCTAAAGTGAAAGGAAGAGCTAATGAAGAAAAAGAGTTGAACAGAAGATTTCAAAGGGGAGCTCAAGAAGATAAAGTTAAGTATTATAATGAAATGTTCAAAGACCTGGAACAGAAAAACAGAAGGGAAGAACACACTCAGCATTTCTATTCAAGCCTCGAGTTGCAATATTGAAGGATTCTATGAGCAAAATGCTGAACAAAGAACAAAGCAGGAAGAATCAAAGGAAGATGGAAGAAATACACAGGGTCCCTGTACCAAAACCAAAATCAGGTCAATGTTCAACCATCTCAGGAAGTAGCATCTAATAAAGAACTGATGGATTGAAGGAAGAAGTCCAAGCTGCACTGAAGGAATTGGTGAAAAAACAACACTCCAGGAATTGAGGGAATACCCTGAGATGTGTCAACAAATGGATGCAATGCTGGAAAAGCTTATTCATCTATGCTAAGAAATTTCAAAGACAAGTACTTGACTAACTGACTGGAAGAGATCCATATTTGTGCCCATTCCAAAGAAAGGTGATCCAACAGGACTGTGGAAATTACTGAACAATATCGTTAATGTCACATGCAAGTAAAATTCTGCTGAAGATAAATAAAAAATGGTTGCAGCAGTGCATAGACATGGAACTTCCAAAAATGCAAGCTGGATTCATAAGAGGACATGGAATGAGGAATATCATTACTGATGTCAGA
>NW_006921811.1:4291428-4312886 GCF_000298275.1 Orycteropus afer afer | reverse complement strand
GTTAACATTATGAAGAATGAGAATTCCAGAATACTTAACTGTGCTCACAAAGAACCTGTAAGTAGACCAAGAGGCAGTTGTTTGGACTGAACACGGGGATACTGTGTGGTTTAAAATCAGGAAAGGTGTATCTCAGGGTTGTATCCGTTTACCATATTTATTCAGTCTGTATGCTGAGTGAATAATCTGAGAAGCTGGACTATGTGAAGAAGAACATGGCATCAGGATTGGAAGAAGACCATTAACAATCTGCAATATGCAGATGACACAACCTTGCTTGCTGAAAGTGAAGAAAATTTGAAATACTTACTGATGAAGATCAAAGCCTCAGAATGGATTACATATCAACATAAAGAAAATGAAAATTCTCACAATTGAACAATAAATAGCATCACAATAAATGGCGAAAAGACTGAAATCATCAAGATTTCATTTTACTTAGTCCACAGTCATCAGCCGTGGAAGCAGGAGTCAAGAAATCAAATAATGTATTGCATTGGGCAAATTTGCTGCAAAAGACCTCTTTAAAGCGTTAGAGAGCAAAGATACCAGTTTGAAGACTAAGGTGCACCTGATGCAAGCCATGGTATTTTCAATCTCCTCATATGCATGGGAAAGCTGGACAATGAATAAGGAAGACCGAAGAAGAGTTGATGCATTTGAATTATGGTGTTGGTAAAGAATACTGAAAATACCATGAGCATCCAGAAGAGCAAACAGATCTGCCTTGAATGTAGTACTGATGAAGCAATTGCTCCTTAGAAGCAATGATGGGAAGCCTTCACCTCTCGTTCTTAGGTCACGTTGTCAGGAGGGATCAGTCCCTGGATAAGGATACCATGCTTGGTGAAGTAGAGTGAGTGAAAATAGAGAGATCCCCAATGAGCTGGATTATCACAGTGGCTCCAACAATGGACTCAAGTATAACAATTATGAGAATGGCTCAGGACCAGGCAGTGTTTCATTCTGTTTTATATACAGTCACTATGAGCAGAATTGACTCAATAGCACCTAACAACAGCAATCACTTCTGAATTATATAAAGAGCAGTATGGACACACACACACACCTGGGGGATGACACACGTCATATGAGGATTCTCTGCAAGCCAAGGAAATAAGGAACACACCAGGACTGCCTGCAAGGAAGGAACCAACATGGCTGAGACCCTGATTTGAACTGTGATAACAATAACTTTTCTAAAATAATATCTTATTGTGGTTCAGGTGAAAGTTTATACAGCAAGTTAAGTTTCCATTTTACAATTTCTACACAAGTTTTTCAGTGATATTGGTTACTTTCTTCACAATCTGTCCTCAATCTCGTTCATTTTGTTCTGGTTGTACCATTTCCGGTTCTCTAGTTTTCTGCCCACTTACCTTCTCATCTTTGCCTTGGAGTATTTTTATGACCATTTGGTCTTATATAGATGATTCTTTATTTTATGAACCAATTTGTTATTTACTAATAGATGACCTCAAGGGGTCATTGCAGTTTAAGGTTTAAAGAGTATTTCAGGGCACTAGTCTAGGGTAGTCCTCTAGTCTCAACCAGTCCAGTAAAGCTGGAATTTTTTTAAGAATTTGAGTTCTTTTCTCCAGTTTCTCCCATTCTTCCAGGATCTTTTGTGGCCCTGATCAGAACAGTCAGTAGTGGAGCTGGGCACCATCTAGTTCCTCTGATCTCATGGTAAATGAGGTCATGGTTCATGTAGACTATTAGTCCTGTAAACTACTATCTTCTCTGAGTCTTTGGTTTCTTTCTGTTTTGTTCTGAACAACTAGATCTTAGATGACTGCTCACAAGAAAAGCCACCAACTTCTGCTGTTTGTGTTACAGCAGCCCAAGGAAATTAAGACATGTCTGAACAGCATTTACATAGTCATAATATCGTAAAGGCCAATATTATTCTAGGCAAAAGCAAGGCATAAATTCATTGGGAAGTCTTGGAAGAACTCAAAGGTTTGTGGGATGGAAGCAAAAGAAAACAAAAATCTAATCATCTGTGATGGAAAATCCAAACAGAAAGATCAAAAAGTAGCTACAAAAGCATATTACTTCATAATATAAAGGTAATTACTCACCCGCACCCCCCATGCCCCCAAAACAATCAGTCACAAGAGTTGAAAGTTGTGACCTCCGGATAAAGGGAGGGAGGATTAGCTGAGGCTGATGTTTTTCATAGCAATCTCTGGAAAATCAGTTAATCTTTTAGGTTGAGTGCATGTTAAAATTTGATGAAAATTAAACTTAGAAAAGAAAAAAAACTAAGGTTACATTTTGCTAATTTGGAAAAACAGACAAATAAAAGAAAGCTCATTCTCAGCTCAGGTGAAAATACAGGACAAGAAAGATGGCTTCTTGGAGACATGACAAGTGTCATTTGCTAGAAATTAAAAAAAGAAGAAACTTGGCTCCCCCACGAATTCACTATGAGATTTGGAGCAAGTGGTGTAAATTCCCTTGGCCCCACTTTCTCCTCAGAGCAATGCAGGGGGCAAACCAGAGAGTTTGGGGGGGCCCTTCCAGTGTCTACATTGTGTCTAAGGTCTTCAGATTACAAGGCTATTGCCTTGCCAGGTAAGGTCAGTGTCCCCAAAGCACACAACAATTTAGAGGACAGCTGATTCAAAAGGCCGAAGGCCATGTCCTTCCACCGGAGAGATCAGGGAGCTCCCAGGTCGAGCTTGGTGAAATGGGCCAAGCAAATGGCAACACTGCCCCTTTCCAACAAGTCATTTGCTCCTGGAGGAGCTCCCATTGTGCCATGGATTGAATCATGTCCCCTTGAAATAGGGTGAAGTCCTAACGCTGCAGCTTTGAGTGCGAACCTGTGTGAAAAATGTTGTTGCTGTTAGCGGCTGTTGAGCTGGCCCCCAGCTCATGGTGACCCCGTGCACAATGGAGTGTAACGCCGTCTGTCCCTGTGCTGTCCCCGTGATCATTTGAAGGGCAGATCATTGGGATCCACAGGGTTTTCATTGACTGATTTTTAGAAGTAGGTCACCAGCCCTTTCTTCATTATCTTAGTCTGAAACCCGCTCAGCGTCTGAGCAACATGCAAGGCCCCCCACCCCGACAGCTGGGTGGTGACTTCACATGATGTGCTGGGAATCAAATCCAAGTCTTTGAGTAACAAAACCAAAACCTACCTCACTGCCATCGAGTCAACTGTGACTCGCAGTGGGTTTCTGAGGTGGTAAATCCTTACGGAAGTAGATTGCCCCATCTTCCTTCTGTAGAGCAGCTGGTGGGTTTGAACCACCAACCTTCTAGTTAACTGTCAAATACCTTAGGCACTGTGCCACCAGAGCTCCTTCAGTCTCCTAGTGTAAGGTGAGAATTCTTCCGCTGGGACCACTGTTTCCTTTTGTTATGATAATGAGGCTACCCTTGTGCAGGGTGGGGCCTATACCTAATCCCTTCTGAGTGCTGTCCAATGAAAAAAGGGAAACAGACATGGGGAGACACACACTGGGGAAAGAAAGACATCATCTGAAGATACTTCGCCAAACGTGAGATGCTCAGGACCACCCGGAGCTACCGACAAGCTCCCTTAGAGCTACTGCCCTGATTGGAACTATCAGTTCCCAAAATTGTGAGGCCATAAATTTCTGTTCTCTGCAGCCACCCATTTGTGGCATTTGGGTTACATACTAAGATGCATTGCTACATTGCTATCCACTGTGTCCTGCCCTCTTTTTCAGAATGTAGGACTTTCTCAGGGTCAGGGCTTTCTGGAAGCCCATTCCATGGTGCATCCAGTCCAGGTGACACACTGATGTCTGGGGAAACCCAAAAGCCATCACCGAGAAGAGTCAGTGTCCCTCACACTGCAGTCGGCTCACAGGTAACTAGCTGGTCTTGGAAGCAAATATGCTCTCATTCTATTGCTGTTGTTGGGGGCTGTTCAGTCAATTCCAACAGCTGTAATTTCCTAAGCTGTAATCTTTACTGGAGCAGAAGGACAGGTCTTTCTCCCGTGGAGAGGCTACTGGGTTCAAACTGCCGACCGTTCAGTTAGCAGCCGAGCACTTAACCATTGTGCCAGCAGGGCACCTTGCTCTCATTGTCAGGTAGTAAAAACAGGTTGGGAAACTATTTGTGACAAGTCAAAATGCAACACTATGCTTGGCTGTGGGTTATTTACTGAGAATCACAACATTTTAAGAGCAGTGGAAAACATATGTGGCCAGCCCTCTAAGAATTTATGTTCTAGGCCATTGCACTGCCGCTGTGGGAAGGACGCTATTGAGTGAGAAATGAGCAGCGAGAAATCCCCTTTAAACAGGGAGCTAGAAAAACCCAAGGTTTGTTATAAATTATAAGCCCAGATATTTTGGGGAAGAAGGAAAACTTTCACCCAGTGAAGGAATCCTTGCGTCAACTTGAGTTTTCTGGAAGCAGTACTGGCCTTCTGCCTGTGGTGAAAATGGTCTCCAGCCCAAACATCTCCCCCACTCCCCGACTCCCGCCTTTTTAAAACATCTCCATACAATCCAACAACATAAATGAAAACTAAAGCCCAGGTTTAATATTCAGGGAATACAACTCAAGTGTAGCCAGCTGGATGACTTCCCCGTTAATCAGAAAAATAACAAACATTTTTTCCCTTGTTTTCTGTGTAGAATGTAAAGTTAATACTCAGTTTGGGGAAACCACATGGATGTGTGGAAAGAGTATGGGATGGAGCTGAAGGCTTGGAGTCTGCATCACCCAAGGAAACACTCAAGACTTGATGGCCCTCAACCTAACTGTGTGTTTGATTCCATGGTAGGACGCTTTCCAGGCTGCAGACCTGCATCGGATTCCTGGCTGATGCACCTCAGGGGAAGCAACACCCGTCTGACAGTGGATGCTTGAGGGTTGCTAGGATGCAGAACAGACTAAGCAGCAGCAGAGCTTCCAGACTAAGACAGACTAGGAAGAAAGGCCTGGGGATGTACTTCCAAAACTCAGCCAGGGACAAGCCCAACCGTCTGACCCCTTTGTGTCTTTGTGTCACGGCAGCCCTGGTGCTAGTCCCTAGACACTGCGTCACATCCTGTTGGTTCCCTTAACCCTACCTTTGAGAGTAGTCACTTCAACTGCCCTGTTTGAGTGGACCCTCTGTCCCCAACAGGACCTGATACAATGATATGCACTTTGGAGAGAAGAGGGCACCTTGTCACCTCCCCTTTGAGGTCCCAATATCAGTTCCCCCTTCCTCCTGAGAGCTTTCAACCCACATTCTGGTCCCTGGTGGTAGGCTGTTGGGGGGCAGTCTCCATGGATCGTTGGAGCTTCTGCACATCTTTCGAGTAAGACATCAACTGCCCTTTGTTATGATCTTTGGAAAGCAAACAAGGAAGGCTCACATGCTCTTCCAGGGCAAAGGGCAGGTTTACTTACAGCCTTGGAAAACAGCTGGCGTTTTCTTCCAGCACCAAGGAGAGGCACACTAACTGCTCATTGGCAAAGATTTAGTCGGTATACCTGTAGTCACTTCAGCACGATTCTCAATAGCCAAAGGGTGGACGCAGTTTGATGTCCATTAGCAGGTCAGTGGGCAAACAAAATGGAGTATACTCAGGTACTCCCCAGCTTACAATGTATTTGTTACAACAAACTGTGCTTGGGACCTGTTTGTTTTACATCTTATTGTTAGTTGGAGCTCTGGTGGTGTAGTGCCTAAGGCACTTGACTGTTAACCAGAAGGCCGGCAGTTCAAACCCACCAGCCACTGCTCAGAAGGAAGATGGGGCAATCTACTTCCGTAGTGACACTGCCTTGGAAACCCAAGGAGGGGTCGCTATGAGTCGGATCCGACGCCCTGGCAGTGAGTTTGTTTTTTTTCGGTTACTGACAATGTTATAATATATCTATAATTTTATATGTACTGTATCTAACATCCAAAAACAAGCTGGAAAACTTTCAAGCCCCAGAAAAACAAGGCAGCCCCTCAAGCTCTGGTTCTCATAGGTGTCACTGTACAGTGTTCTTTACGACGATGAGTGAGCTGTTGCCAGGTGCTGCCAAGTCCATCCTGACTCCTACTGACCCCATGTGACAGAGCCGGACCATCTCATTGGGTTTTCTAGGCTGCAATCTTCACAGGGGCAGACTGCCAGGCCTTTTCTCGCACAGAGCTGCTGGGTGGGTACAAACCACCAATCTTTCAGCGATTAGCCAAATGCCTAACCATTGCACCACCAGGGCTCGAGGAACTGAATTGAAGTCAGGAAATTTGAATTCACATCCCAGCTTTGTCACTGGCTGCCTGTGTGACCTTAGACAGTCACATCGTACTGACTTCCCAGTCCGCATGAGTTAATGATGAAATACGCCACGTCACAGGGTTTCCGGGAGGAGCAGACGAGTTGATGTTTGCCAAAGTCCAGATCACACTGCAAAGGCTCGAAGAATCTGCCCACCACCCTTCTCTGATTAAAAGGTCAGAACCAAAGGAAGACCTAGCTCTGAGCACCAGCCCCTCTCCTCTTCCTGGAGTGTGCTCTTTTCTGAACTAAATTTGGGGCAGGATTGCCTACAGCACTCAAGTCAGAAGGGGCCTCTTGGACAGAAATTCTACCACGGGCAAAATACCTTCCTTCCTTCAAGGGGGGGAGAAATCCCTTTTGGACCACAGATGGGTAATTGTATTCACTGTTTCCAAATGTGGAAATGCCAGGCTGGGCCAGCTTTCCACCAAGATCAAAAGGGCTCCCTGGGCCTCTTTCTACTGATGTGGATGTGCGTTTAGCCACGGCGTGAAAAGCTGCTTCTGAGCAGGGTCGGCCCGGCAGACCGCGCTGTTCACACAGCAAAGAGGGACTCAGCCCTCCTCCTCCAGCTCAGTCAGACCCTGACAAGCCACGCCAGCCCAGGAAAACCCTTCAGGCCACCAGAGCTTAAGGGCACGTCGCCCAGTATAAGAAACAAAAACTGGAATATCACATGAAAAGAAAAGGCAAACATGGTTTTCCAGTCTAGATTTCCAACTTTGTGATGAAAGGCCAGGCTAGCTATTATCATGAATCAATGTTTGTTGGTGTTTTCAGAAATTTAATAGCTGGACAATGGAAAAGGAAGACCGAAGAAGAATTGATGCCTTTGAATTACGGTATTAGTGAAATATTGAAGATCCCGTGGACTGCCACAAGAATGAACAAATCCATCTTGGAAGTGCAGCCCGAATGCTCCTTACAAGAGAAGATGGTGAGCCTTCGTCTTCCTTACTCTGGACATGTTATCAGGAGGGACCAGTTGCAGGAGAAGGACATTGTGCTTGGTAGAGTACTTGGTCAGCAAGAAAGAGGAAGACCCTCAACAAGATGGATCAACACCATGGCTGCAACAGTGGGCTCAGACATACCTACTATTGTGAGGATGGCAGAACAGGGCAGCATTTTCTACTGTTACACACGGGTTGCTATGAGTCAGAGACAACATGATGGCCTAACGTTGATGAGGGTGCAGGAAGCTGTGCGCTCTCATGCGCCCTGGAGGGTGTGCAGGTTGATAAAAACTTTCCAGAAGGTGTGCTGGGAATCCTACAGAATCCACTGCCCATCTGCCAGCGGGTCCTACTGTGGTGGCCTGCGTGTTGCTGTGATGCTAGAAGCTATGTCACCAATATTTCAAATCCCAGCAGGGTCACCCCTGGTGGAGAGGTGTCAGCAGAGCTTGCAGACTAAGACAGACCAGGAAGAAGGACTTGGCAGTCCACTTCTGAAAAAGCTGTCCATGGAAAACTTTATGAATGTCTGTACCCTGTCGGATATAATGCAGGAAAATGAGCCCCTCGGGTTAGAAGGCACTCAATATACAACTGGGGAAGAGCTGCCTCCTCGAAGTAGAGGCGACCTTGATGATGTGGATGGAGTAATGCTTGGGGATCTTCATTTGCTGGCAGGGCATCACTCAAAATGAGAAGCAACAGCTGAAAATATTCATTAACAATTAGAACATGGAATGTACGAAGCATTAAGCTAGGAAAATAGGAAATTGTTAAAAAATGAAATGAAACACATAAAGATGGATGTCCTAGGCATTGTTGTTGTTTTCAGGTGCTGTCGAGTTGGCTCCAACTCATAGCAACCCTGCGTACAACAGAACGAAACACTGCCCAGTCGTGTACCATCCTCACAATCTTTGCTCTACTTGAGCCCATCATTGCAGCCACTGTGTTGATCCATGTTGTTGAGGGTCTTCCCCTTCTTCACTGACCCTCTACTTTACCAAGCATAACATCCTTCTCCAGGGAATACTCCCTGCTGAGAACATGACCAAAACAGGTGAGACCAAGTCTGGCCATTCTTGCTTCCAAGGAGCATTCTGGCTGCACTTCTTCCAGGACAGATTTGTTCCTAGGCATTAGAGAGCTGAAACGGCCAATCAGAGCAAAGGAGACCCTCAATGAGATGGATGAACAGAATAGCTGCAACACAGGCTCCAACACAGCAATGATCATGAAGATGCCCCAGGACCAGGGAACACTTCCTCCTGTTGTACATAAGGTCACCAGCAGTTGGAGTTGACTCAACACAGCTATCACTCTCTCTGTGTATGCTAAGGAAAGACCAGGCAAGTTTGCAAAATCAAGGATGGTGGTTACAACACTGTTTATGACAGCGAAGAGTAGAAATGACCTATCTGCCCAGTGTTACCCTGCACCTTGTCCCAACCTCACTGCTCCAGCGTTAGCTCATCTGTGAAGCATGCTGACCACCCAGCAGATCCAGGACTCCTTCTCTGTGGTCCCACACACATCACACATACCTCCACTCCTTTATATTCTACTCCTTATATCCTTCTCCTTTGCTTGGCATGTTTATCTTTTAACTGTACCAGCCAAAGATCAGAACAACACAGCTGGCCAACTTACCATTCGTTTTTTATTTGTTTCTTTGGGTGAAGATGTACACAGCAAAGCATACATCAATGCAACCATTTCTGCATGGACCATTCGGTGACATTGGTTCTGTTCTTCAAGTTGTGCCACCTTTCTCCATATCCTCTTCTGAATTGTGTCACTTATCATGAGGACCACTTGCTGCCCTAAGCTTCTCATGGAAACTTTTGAGTTACTGTTGTCAATTGGATCCCAGAGATAACTCCACTACCTATTTTTTAAGGAAAAATTGGGGATCAGGCCTGGAACTGAACTCAATCCCATCGCTTAACTCTCAGCCAATAGACAGGTCTACAAACTGAACTACACCAGGGAGATGCACTCCTTAGAGCAATCAACCATGGGAGACCAGAAGGACAGCGTTTGCACAGGGAGATAGCTCAGAGGGCAGGAATGCATAGGAAAGAAGGACACAGGGAAAAGGTAACCACAGGGAGGAAGAGGGAGGACAGCTGTTACATTGTGGGGATTGCAATCAATGTCAAGAAATACAATATGTATGAAATGTTGAATGGAAAACAAATCTGCTCTGTAAAATTTCACCAAATCATAATAAAAAGTTTAAAAAAAAAAGACTTGGGGGGTAGGACACAGACACACCTCTCCACTGATATTGTCTATGCCAACCTTTTACCTGGAGAGTTGAGTAGTTGTGAAAGACTAAAGGAGATTGTATGACCCACAGGCCAAGAATATTTACTACCTGGATCTTTATAGAAAATGTTGGCCAACACTTGAACTTAACAATAAGTCCTTGGAAAAAAGAATCTTATTTATTTCTGTGTCTGGCCAAGCCTGTGTGGTCCCTGGCACACAGTAGGTGTTTCATAAATGTTTGTTGGGTTAATTAACTTACTTGAAGCTCCAAGTGGGCAGCAGTTCTCAGACTTCAATCAGAATCACCTTGGGCATTTGTTAAAATGCAGGCTCCTAGGCCCTTTTCCAAGGAGCCCTCGTGGCACAAACAGTTAAGTGCTAGGCTACTAATTGAAAGGTTAGTGGTTCAAACCTACACAGCAGCTCCACGGGAGAAAGATCTGCTTCCATAAAATTACAGCCAAGAAAACCCAATGGGACCATTCTACTCTGTCAACATGGGGTTGCCGTGAGTCAAAATCAACTTGGGGGCAGCAGCAACAGGCCAATTCCCAGAAGTCTGATTTGACAAGTCTAGAGTGAAACCAGAAGGTCTGTTTTATTTTAACTATACCTTCCCAAGGTGGCACTTATGCCAACAGACCTTAAATTTGCCCTATTGAGAGACCCTCATGAAGACAGTGGTGAATGAGAGTTTCTAGCAATATGGTGTCTTAGAAAACCTGAAAACTCTCCTGCTACACGACGGACAAATAGATACTAAACTTAATTTCAATGCAAAGCTAAGTTCATATGAACAAATGAAGGAAATCCGTAGGGCAGGAAAGGGGGGAAGTGACAACCCACACAGGACCCTGTCTTGGATGGAGCCACAGAGGTAGGTGTCTTCGTTTCCCAGCACTTCCATAATACAAATATCACAAGTGCATGGCTCTGTTCTAGAGGCTGAATCAGGGTTTCGTCTGTGTCAGTTTCTTCCTTGCCCCAGACAACCCGTGGTTCTTTCACATGTAGAAGATCCTCACATGGCATCTGTCTTCCCCTGTGTGTCTCTGTGTTGATTCTAGTCTTTTCATAACTCAGAAGTGATTAGGTTTAGGATCCACCCTACATTGTCACTGTTGTCATTAGTTGTCATTGAGTCAGTTCCCACTCATAATGACCCCATGTACAACACAGCAAAACACTACCTGGTCCTGCACCATCCTCACAATTGTTGCTAATGCTTGAGCCCATAATTGCAGCCACTGTGTCAACACTTCTCATTGAGGGTCTTCTCCTTTTTCACTGACCCTCTATTTTACCAGGTATGATATCCCTCTCCAGGAAATGGTGCCTTCTGATAACATGACCAAATTACAAGAGACAAGTTCTTCCATTCCTGCTTCTAAGGAGCATTCTGGCTGTATTTCTTTCAAGACAAATGTGTTCGTTCTTCTGGCAGTCCATGATATTTTCAATACTCTTCACCAACAGCACAATTCAAAGGCATCAACTCTTCTTCAGTCTTCCCTATTTGGTATCCAATATTCACATACATATAAGGCAATTAAAAATACCATGGCTTATGTCAGTGTGGTAAAGATTATGTGTCGATTTGGTTAAGACTGGTTTTGAATGGCTGGGCAGCTGGATGTAATTATTACCCATGATGAGACTAGTAATCAACTCCATGGTAGAGTCTATTGTGAGCAGCTGTGTAGCTGCCTTAGGGATGTGGTCTGCTTCCAGTATATAACAAGAAGCTTTGAGGAAAGGGTCTGAGCTTTTTGGCACATCTGTATCCTGCACTTGGCGAAGTCTTCATCTTAGTCTGCCAATTTTGGGATTGTTTCTGGACTTGAACTAGTAGTCTGCTGTGCTGTTAACAATCTTGGGACTGTGCCATTTGTCAACCTTGGGTTTGTCAGCCTCAGCAGCCAGCAGATGCCTGAATTAAGAGAAGACTCCAGCTTCAGTGGGCCAGGAGCAAGAGGCAGAGCTAAAGCCCAAGGTCAAGGGGCCTTCACCCAGCCCCTAGAGCTGGCACTTTGAACTCAGGCTTCTAACCTCCTAAATGGTAAATCCCTATTTGAGCCATGTACTTGTGGTATTTTCTGTTAGAGTGGTAGGTACTGTTGTTGTTGTTGTTATGTGCCGTCGAGTCATCCCCGACTCATAGTGACCCCTCCTTGGGTTTCTGAGGCGGTATCACCACAGAAGTAGATTGCCCAACCTTCCTTCCAAGGAGTGGTTGGTGGATTTGAGCCACCAGCCTTCTGGTTAGCAGTCAAATCCCTTAGGCATCTACGCCACCACCAGCCCCAGGAGCTGACCAACAAGGTAGACTCTCCCAGTCTGGGCTCTGTGAGAAAAACATGTCTTCCTTTGACAATTCATTCCCATAGCTTTTCTGCATTCAAATCTACAGTTAGCATGTATAATCCCCATGTGGTTGAAGAGCCTCTAAGCAGAGAAATTAACCTAACACATGTTCCCAGTCAGGTGGGTGCACAGGACACTTGGAACAAGCAAATGGAAAATCTCCCAGGAGTGCATCCCTCAGCCCCAGCTGCAAAGTGTATCCACTGTAAATGAACTCACACTCCAAAATTATTGAACAGAGAACGGGAAGATGGCGTCTTACCTATAACCCACATGTTTGTTCACTCAAGTGGCGAATAATGCAGGAAATATCAAGAGAAGATGGCAGGAATACACTGAGTCACTGTACCAAAAAGAACTGATAGATCTTCATCCATTTCAGGAAGTGGCATATGATCTAGAACCAATGGTAATGAAGGAAGAAGTCAAAGCTGCAATGAAAGAACTGGCGAAGAACAAGGCTCCGGGAATTGATGGCATACTGATTGAGATATTTCAACAAACAGATGCCCCATTGGAGGCACTCACACAGTTATGCCAAGAGATTTGGAAAACAGCTACCTGGCCAACTGACTGGAAGAGATCCATATTTGTGCCCATTCCAAAGAAAGGTGATCCCACAGAATGTGGAAATTCTAGAACAATATCATTAATGTCGCACGCAAGTAAGATCTTACTGAAGATAATTCAGAAACGTTTGCAGCAGTATATTGACAGAGAACTTCCAGAGGTTCAAGCCGGATTCAGAAGAGGACGTGGAACAAGGGATATCATAGCTGTTGTCAGATGGATGTTGGCTCAAGGCAAAGAATACCAGAAAGATGTTTACTTGTGTTTTATTGACTATGCAAAGGCATTTGATTGTGTGGATCATGACAAATTATGGATAACATTGAGAAAAATGGGAATTCCTGAGCACTTGATTGTACTCATGAGGAATCTGTACCTTGACCAGGAGGCTGTCGTTCAAACAGAACAGGGGGACACTACATGGTTTAAAATCAAGAAGGCAGTGCGTCAGGGTTATATCCTTTCTCCACACTTATTCAATCTATATGCTGAGCAAATAATCTGAAAAGCTGGACTATATGAAGAAAAACGTGGTATCAGGATTGGAGGAAGAATCATTAACAACCTGAGACACGCAGATGATACAACTTTGCTTGCTGAAAGTGAGGATGACTTAAGGCACCTACTGATGAAGGTTGAAGAATACAGTCTGCAGTATGGATTACATCTCAATATAAAGAAAACAAAAATCCTCACAACTGGACCAATGAGCAGCATCACAATAAATGGAGAGAAGATTGAGGTTGTCAAAGAATTCACGTTGCTTGGTTCTACAATTGAGGCCAACGGAAGCAGCAGTCAGGACATTAGACGACGTGTAGCATTGGGAAAGTCAACTGCAAAGGAACTGTATCAAGTGCTGAGGAGCAAGGATGTCTCCTTGAGGACTAAGGTGCGCCTGACACAAGCCATGATATTTCCAATCACCTTGTATGCATGTGAGAGCTGGACAATGAATAAGGAAGACCGAAGAAGAGTTGATGCTTTTGAGTTGTGATGCTGGTGAAGAATGCTGAAAGTACCATGGACTGCTAAAAGAACTAACAGATCTGTCCTGGAGGAAGTGCAGCCGGAATGCTCCTTGGAAGCAAGAATGGCCAGACTTCATCTCACCTATTTTGGTCATGTTGTAAGAAGGGACCATTCCCTGGAGAAGGATGTCATGCTTGGTAGGGTGGAGGGTCGATGAAGGAGGGTGAGGCCTTCAACGAGATGGATTGACACGGTGGCTGCAATGATGGGCTCAAGTACAGCAGGGATTGTGAGGCTGGTGTGGGATCGGGCAGTGTTTCATTCTGCTGGGCATGGGGTCACTATGAGTCGGAAATGACTCGACGGCACTTAACAACAACAACAACAACAAATATGAGGGTGAAATCAAGACATTCTTAAACAAACAGAAATTAACGGAATTTGTGAAAACAAGACCAACCCTACAAGAAATGCTAAAGGGAGTCCTTCCAATTGAGAACCCACAAGAGAGAACAACAAATTAAAATCAGGGCACTTGACATCACCATTTAGAAACTGGCATTATTAATCTCTGATAAAATAGACTTCAAGTGAAAAACAGCATAGGGACAGAAAAGGACATTATTGATGCTAAAAGGATCAATTGGCCAAGAAGATATCACCATAATTAATATCTATACACCCAATGAAAATACTCCAAAATACATAAAGCAAATATTAACTGAATTGAAAGGAAAAATAGACAACTGTACAATAGTAGTAGGAGACTTTAACACAAAATTTCAAGAAGGGACAGATCAACTAGAAAAAAACTCAACAAAGATACAGAAGAACTCAACAACACAATCAACCAACTTGACCTCATAGACATACACAGAGCACTCCACCCAACAAAAGCACAATTCACATTCTTCTCCAGTGCCCATGGATCATTCTCTAGAATAGATTATATGTTAGGACATAAGACAGCCTCAATAAATTCAAAAACATTGAAATACTACAAAATATCTTCTCAGATCACAATGTTATAAAATTAGAAATCATAATAAGAGGACCAAGGGAAAAATATCAAATATGTGGAAACTGAATAATACAGTACTCAAAAACTACTGAGTAACAGAAGAAATAAAGTGTGACATAAAAAAATTCCTAGAAACAAATGAAAATGAAGATACATCTTACCAAAACCTATGGGACACAGTGAAAGCAGTACTCAGAGGTCAATTTATAGCAATAAATGCACACATCAGAAAAGAGGAAAGGAACAAAGTCAACACTCCAATTCAACAACTCCAACAATTAGAAAAAGAGCAACAAAAGAAACCTACTGTATCCAGAAGTAAGGAAATTATAAAGAGCAGAAACAAATGAAACAGAAAACAAAAAAACAATAGAGAAAATCAAGAAAACAAGAAGCTGGCTCTTTGAAAAGATTAACAAAATTGACAAACCACTGGAAATTCTAAGAAAAGAAAAGGGGAAGATGTGAATTACTAGAATTGTAAACGAAAAGGGTGCCATCACAACAGAACCAACTGAAATAAAAAAGATACTGACAGAATATTATGAAAAGCTGTACTCCAATAGATTTGAGAACCTAGAAGAGATGGACAATTTTCTGGAATCACAAGACCTACCTAAAGTATCAGCTGAAGAAGACAAAGTCAATTATTATAATGAAATGTGCAAAGACTTGGAGTCAGAAAACCAAAAGGGAAGAACACACTTGGCATTTCGCAAGCTGAAAGAACTGAAGAAAGATTTCAAGCCTCAAGTTGCAATATTGAAATATTCTATGGGCAAAATATTGAATGATGCAGGAAAATGTCAGAAGAAGATGGAAGAAATACACAAAGTCACTGTACCAAAAGTAATTGGTTGATATTCATCTATTTCAGGACTTGGTGTATGATCAAGAACCGATGATTCTGAAGAAAGAAGTCGAAGATGTGCTAAGGAATTGGCGTAAGGCTCCAGGAACTGACGGAATACCATTGAGATGTTTCAAGAGACGGATGCCCCACTGGAGACACTTATTCATCTACGACAAGAAATTTGGGAGACCGTTATTTGGCCAATTGGCTGGAAGAAATCCATATTTATACCCATTCCAAAGAAAGGTGATTCTACAGAATGTGGAAATTATCGAACAATATCATTAATATCACAACAACAACAACAAACAACAAACTGCCATCGAGTTGGATCTGACTCATAGTGACCCCTCCTTGGGTTTCTGAGCTAGTATCACTACGGAAGTAGATTGCCCAACCTTCCTTCCGAGGAGTGGCTGGTGTGTTTGAACCGCCAGCCTTCCAGTTAGCAGTCAAATGCCTTAGGCACTATGCCACCAGAGCTCCTCATTAATATCACACACAAGTAAAACCTTACTGAAGATAATTCAAAAACGGTTGCAGGAATATATTGACGGGAAACTTCTAGGAATGCAAGCTGGATTCAGAAGGGGATGTGGAACAAGGGATATCATCGTTAGACTATGTTGTTGCTGTTATTATGTGTCAGACCCAACTCATAGCGACCCCTCCTTGGGTTTCTGAGGCAGTATCACTATGGAAGTAGATTGCCCCATCTTCCTTCCGAGGAGTGGCTGGTGGGTTTGAACCACCAGCCTTTTGGTTAGCAATCAAGTGCCTTAGGCACTATGCTACCAGAGCTCCCAGACTATCTATAGATATTACATATTTTACTTACTTATCTCATTTGTTGTCTATCTTCTCTGTTGTAAATACAAGATGAAGATTTTGTCTAACTTTTTCTTCACTGTGTCTCTGGTGCCTAAAACAGTGCCTGACACTTCCTACCAGTTGCTGTAAAGTCAATTCTGAGTCATGGAGATCCCATGTGCTCTGGGTGGACTCAAACTGCCAAACTTTCTGTTAGTAGCCAAGCAATTAACCATCTGTGCTACCCAGGGACACCTGTCACTCACTAGATCAAACCAAAAACAAACTCACTGTTACTGAGTTGATTCTGAGTCTTACTAACCCCCATTGGGTTTCCAAGGTTATAAATCTTTATAGAAGCAGACTGCCTCATCTTTCTTCCACGGAGCAGCTGCTGGGTCAAACCACCAACATTTTGGTTAGCAGCCAAATGCCTTCTCTAGTGCTGCTAAAACAGAAATACCACAAGTGAATGGCTTTCATGAACAGGAATTCATTCTCTTACAGTTTAGGAAGCTGGAAGTCCTAGTTTAAAGTGCCAGCCCTAGGGGCCAGGTGCAGGCCCCTTGACTTTGAGCTTCAGCTCTGCCTCTTGTTCTAGGCTCAAGGGGGGCAAGCTAAAGGCCTCTTCTGACTCATGTAGCTGCTGGCTGCTAAGACTGACAAAACAAGATCACCAGGTAAAATGGCAC
The DNA here is from genome assembly GCF_000298275.1 of Orycteropus afer afer. Classification (NCBI taxonomy): domain Eukaryota; kingdom Metazoa; phylum Chordata; class Mammalia; order Tubulidentata; family Orycteropodidae; genus Orycteropus; species Orycteropus afer. The sequence goes on along the minus strand of NW_006921811.1, from coordinate 4,296,114 downwards.
AAGCCCAAGATTGGCAGGAACATGGCAGGCCACTGGTTCGAGTCCAGAAACAATTCCAAGATTGGCAGACAGCACGTCAGGCCACTGGATATCCAAATGTGCCAAAAAGCTTTCTCAAAGCTTCTGCATATGTATGGAAGAAGGCCACCCCCCAAAGGCAACTTATTAGCTGCTCACAGCAGACTCCACCATGGAGTTGATTACATCACATTCAATCTCATCATGGGGAATGAGTACATCCAGCTGCCATGTAACTCAGACTCACAGTCCAGCCAAGTTGACATCATTACACCTCACCATTATACCACCAGAGCCCCTTCACTTACCAGATGCTCAATATATATTTGTTGAATGAAAAGATGTAACAGGTAACTACTGCAGACTTTTAGAAAAAGGAATAACTTGACCATATTAATGCTTTAAAAATCATTGTGATTCCTCACCTACTATCTACATGTATGCATTTAATTACCACTGCTGTCATATATGGACAAGGGGAAGGGAGCTATTTGTACCCGTTTTACAGATGAGTAAACTGAGGCTCCAAATGTTCTAGTGTCTTGCCCAACTTCACACATCTGGTGGATCCGAGCTGGGCCTACACTTCAAGAGACCCCACTCTGCCTCCTGTTTCTCACCTGCCAATCTTTCCTCCAGTTTCCAGGTTGGGTGTGAAATAGTCACCCCTCCTTCTTGCCATTTGAGGAGGTTAGAGCTAGATACCTAAGATCAAGTGTTCCTTCCAAAACCATCTCAAGTATGGAATGTCACTTACTGAGATGCCTCATAGCACGATGATTCATGCAGCTGTTTCATCCAGGCAAGGTGTCAAGCAGGACGTGTCTGTTCTGCATGTTGGATGTTGGTGCAGTTAGGGGAAGGTGGGAAGCCAGGTCTCCAGCCCAGCTCCACCCTTCACCTGCTGAGGCAGATGTCGGGTTCCCTGGGTGTGTTTCCCAATCTGAACAAATGCCGAAGCAACACTGTGACATTCTGGAGAAAATACTGAAATTGTGAAGAATGTCATTCTACAAACCACACCCATGGAAGCAGCCATTAAGAAGTCAAATGGCGTGAATCTGTTGTAAAAGACTCCCTTGGAAAGTTCTAAAAAGCAAAGATGTCACTTTGATGATTAAGGGGCTCCTGACCCAATCCATGGTCTTTTGAATCCCCTCATATGCATGTGAAAGTTGGACAATGGAAAAGGAAGATAGAAGAAGTTTTGATGTGTTTGAACTGTGGTGTAGGTGAAGAAAATTGAATGTATGATGAACTGCCAGAAAACGAACAAATCAGCCTTAAAATAAATACAACCAGAATGGTCCTTGGAAGCAAGGATGGAGACTCACTTACTTTGGATACATCATCAGGAAAGACCAATTGCGAGGAAAGGGAGAAAGTAAAGGGTAAGGAAAATGAGAGAAACCCTCAATGAGATGGATTGATACAATGTTGTTTGTTGTTGTCAGGTGCCCTCGAGTCAGCTCCGACTCATAGCGACCCCATGTACAACAGAACAAAACACTGCCTTGTCTTGGGCCAGCCACACAATCCTTGCTATACCTGAGTCCATCGTTGGAGTCACTGTGTCAGTCCATCTTGTTGAGGGCCTTCCCTTCCTTCATCGACCCTCCATCTTACCAAGCATGACATCCCTCTCCAGGGAATGGTCCCTTCTTACAACATGACCAAAGTAGGTGAGGCGAAGTCTGGCCATTCTCGCTTCCAAGGAGCATTCTGGCTACATACACTTCTAACAGGACAGATTTGTCAGTTTTTCTGGCAGCCATGGTATTTTCAGTGTTCTTCGCCAACACCACAATTCAAAAACATCAACTCTTCTTTGGTCTTCAGTATTCATTGTGCAGCTTTCACATGCATATGAGATGATTGAAAACACAATGGCTTGGGTTAGGCACACCTTAGACTCCAAAGAGATATCTCTGCTCTTCTGCACTTTAAAGAGGTCTTTTGCCCCAGATTTCCCCAGTGTGATACATTGTCTGATTTCTTGACTGCTGCTTCCATTGGTGTTGATTGTGGAACCAAGTAATATGAAATCTTAGACAACTTCAATCTATTCTCCATTTATTGTGATGCTGCTCACTGGTCCAGTTGTGAAGTTTTTTTTTTTTTCTTTATGTTGTGTAAAGTGTAATCCATACTGCAGTCTGTAGTGTTTAATCTTCATCTGTTAGTGCTTCAAATCATCTTCACTTTCAGCAAGGAAGGTTGTGTCATCTGCGTATCACGGGTTGTTAATGCGTCTTCCTCCAATCCTGATGCCACACTCTTCTTCATATAGTCTAGTTTCTCAGATTATTTGCTCAGCATGCAGATGAACAAGTATGGTAAAAAGATACAACCCTGGTGCACTCCCTTCCTGATTTTAAACCATGCAGTATCCCCTTGTTCTGTTTGAATAACAGCCTCCTGAGCCATGTATGGGTTCCTCACAAGTGAAATTAAGTGTTCTAGAATTCCCATTCTTCTCAAGGTTATCCATAATTTGTTATGATCCACACAATCGAATGCTTTTGCATAGTTAGTAAAGCACAAGTAAACATCTTTCTGGTATTCTGGGCTTTCAGCCAAGATCCATCTGACAACAGCTATGATACACATCCTCGTTACACATCCACTTCTGAATCCAGCTTGCACCTCTGGAAGTTCTCTGTCAAAATACTGCTACAACTATTTTTTAATTATCTTCAGTAAGATTTTACTTGCATGTAATATTAATGATATTATTTGATAATTTGCATGTTTTGTGGGATCAGCTTTCTTTGGAATGGATACAAATATGGATCTCTTCCAGTTAGTTGGCCAGGTAGCTGTCTTCCAAATTTCTTGGCATAGACGAGTGAATGCCTCCAGCTCAGCATCTGTTTGTTGAAATATCTCAATAGGTATTCCGTCAATTCCTGGAGCCTTGTTTTTCACCAACTCCTTCAGTGTAAACTTTGATTTCTTCCTTCTGTACCATCAATTCTTGATAACATGCCACCTCCTGAAATAAATGAAAATTGACCAATTCTTTTTGGTACAGTGACTCTGTGTATTCCTTCCATCTTCTTCTGATGTTTCCTGCATCATTCAATATTTTGCCCATAGAATCTTCCAATATTGCAACTCGAGGCTTGAATTTTTTCTCAGTTCTTTCAGCTTGAGAAATGTCAAGCATGTTCTTCCCTTTTGGTTTCCTAACTCCAGGTCTCTGCACATTTCATTATAATAATTGACTTTGTCTTCTCAAGCTTCTCTTTGAAATCTTCTGTTCAGCTCTTTTATCTGGTCATTTCTTCCATTTTCTTTAGCTACTCTCCATTCAAGAGCAAATTTCAGAGTCTGATAACCATTTTGATTTTTTCTTCCTTCCCTGTCTTTTAAATGACCTCTTGCTTTCTTCATGGATGATATTCTTGATGTCATTCCACAGTTCCTCTGGTTTTTGGTCACTTGTGTTCAGTGCATCAAATCTATTCTTTAGAGAGTCTCTAAATTCAGGTGGCATATAATCAAGGTCATATTTTGGCTCTCATGGATTTGTTTTAATTACCTTCAGCTTCAACTTGAACATGCATATGAGTAGTTGATGGTCTATTCCACATTCAGCTCCTGGCTTGGCCTTGGCTGAAGATATTGAGCTTCTCCATTGCCTCTTTCCACAGATGCAGTCAATCTGATTCTTGTGTATTCCACCTGGTGAAGTCCATGTGTATAGCTGCCATTTATGTTGTTGAAAACAAGGCATTTGCAATGAATAAGTTGTTGGTCTTGCAAAATTCTGTCATGCAATCTCCAGTGTCATTTCTATCTCCAAGGCCATATTTTCCAACTGTTGATGACCCTTCTTTGTTTCCACCTCTTACATTCCAATCACCAGTAAAAATCTACCCATCTTGATTGCATGTGTGGTCAATATCAGACTGCAGGAGTTGGTAAAAATCTTCAATTTCCTCATTTTGGCTTTGGTGGTTGGTGCATAAGTTTGAACAATAGTAGTATTAACTGGTCTTCCTTGTAGTCTTATGGATATTGTCCTATCACTGACAGCAGAGACTGATACACTAGCTGCCATAATGGGCTCAAACCAGGGCTTTGAAAAGATTCAGGCTGATGGAGACAAGGATCACATACATGTTGATAGCAACCAAATCTCTTGCATGTGGGATTTTGACCTAAGTAGGAAACAGGTAAGGAGCTCTGGTGGTGCAGTGCCTAAGGCACTTGACTGCTAACTAGAAGGCTGGTGGTTCAAACCAACCAGCCACTCTGTGGAAAGAAGATGGGACAATCTACTTCCGTAAAGATTTACCACCTCAGAAACCCAATGAGGGTCGCTATGAGTCAGAATTGACTCGATCCCAGTGGGTTTGCTTTGGTTTAGGAAACAGGTGGTGGTGCCCTACTCAAAGATGGCAGTTGACAGTGCTACACACATTCAGAGCAGCACACTCAGCTGCTGTGAGTCTGAGAGCTCTAGTAGCCTCCAGGAAAATCTTTAACCAGAAACCTTTTAGTGTCAGCATTACTAACAGAACTTTTGGACTCTTTAGGACCTTTATCTGCCCTCCAGTCTCAGCAGGTATCAAGGAACTTCCTCTGAACTCAGCACGCATCACAAAAGCCATCCGGATTCAGCACGTATCGGAGATTTGCTCGACTCCTGAAAGTCTCCCA
>NW_006921811.1:4277411-4290983 GCF_000298275.1 Orycteropus afer afer | reverse complement strand
TTTGCATTGTCGTGTGTTGGCATATTCCTCTCCGAGCATCTCCTTCATAACCTGGGCACAACACTGCCATCTTTAAGTAGGGCACCATTGCCTGTTTGCTGTTGTTGTTATGTGCTGTTGAGTCAGACCCAACTCATAGTGACCCCTCCTTGGGTTTCCGAGGCAGTATCACTACAGAAGTAGATCACCCAATCTTCCTTCCAAAGAGTGTCTGGTGGGTTTGAACTGCTAACCTTCCGGTTAGCAGTCTAGTGCCTTAGGCACTACGCCACCAGAACTCCCAGAAGTAGACATGGAGTGGCTGATGAGTTTGAACTATCAACCTTCTGGTTAGCAGTCAAATGCCTTAGGCATGTCTGTTTCCTACTCAGGTCCAAAGCTGATGTACAGAGATGTGGTTGCTATGCAACACACAAACAGTTCTTTTCTCTGTTGGCCACGACTGAACTGTTTCAAAAATGGTCCAGAGTACTGGCTCAGAGATACCAGTGATGATGAAGATGGCACAGAACCATTATACTTTGTTCTGTTATATACTTAAAGTTTACTGTGAATCAGAGCTGACTCGGTGGCAACTAACAAGTGCATGCCTCTTCTAGCTCTGAAGTTCCATGTTTAAAGAGCGAGTAGTTGAGCTTGACAGAAACCAGCCTGCCATCTCTATTAACCACTTGGGTGGACCAAATGTTCCTCCATTCTTCCACAGAGAAGTCCTGCTACCTCTCTGTGAAATAAGCTCAAACACACCTCCTAGCCTCCTCACTGATCCCAGGAGCTCCTAAAACTCAAAGCCCAGCATCACAAGAGAATGCACTAAACACTCGACATCCTTTTCCTTCTGCAGTGATGCTATTTTTCTGCTGTAGTTAAAGCTCAGGTCCAAGATGTGAATCCTAGCCCCACCTTTTACTAGCTGTGACCCTCCACATGTCACTTACCCTTTAACTTCAGTCCTTCAGTTGTAAATTGTAGAATTCTCACCTTCCATACAGAGACCTGGGTTCAATTCCCGGCCAATGCACCTCATGTGCAGTCACTACTCATCTGTCACTAGGGTTTGTGTGTTGCTATGATGCTGAACTTGTTTCAGTGGAGCTTCCAGACTGAGATGGACTAGGAAGAAAGGCCTGGTGATCTGCTTCCAAAACTCAGCCAATGAGAGCCCTGTGGATCACAATGATCTGATCCACAAGTGATCATGGGGATGGCTCAGAACCGGGGAGTCCTTTGTTCCCTTGTTGCCATGATCTGGGGCTGACTCAACAGCACTAACAACAATGCCCTAACTGACTGCTTAGTAACAGTCATCCATACTGGATAGCAGGAGCTCTGGCAGCACTGTGCTTGAGGGATTGCACTGCTAACCAAGATGTCGACTGTTTGAACCCATCAGCCACTCACAGGAGAAAGATGAGAAAGTCTGCTTCTGGAAAGCTTTACAGCCTTGGAAACCCTGCAGAAGTCACTATTAGATGGAATTGACTCAATGGTGTTGGGTTTATACTAGATAGTAACCTCCATGACAGGAGGGGCGCCCAGGTATATCCTTTCGCCGTCTATCCCCAGGTCTGTTGTTGTTGTTAGGTGCCAATGAGTGCATTACAACTCCTGGCGACCTCGTGTGACAGAGTAGAACTACCCCATAGGGTTTTCTTGGCTGTAATCTTCACGGGAGCAGATCACCAGGTCTTTCTTCCAAGGAGCTATTGGGTGGTTTCAAACCTACAATCTTGAGATAAGCAGCCAAGTGCTTATCTATTTGCTCCACCAGGGCTCTTTCCCCAGCCTAGTCCCCAGTAAATCCCAATTGCTAAACGAATAAACCAACGAGTGAATGATGGAGAGAGAGGAACCTATCAGATCACCCAGTAAGCTAGGTAAGCACGGGCTTACTTGTGCTTAATTACTAATCTGTACTTAACCATTTCACTTTTCACCACACCAAGGATTCTGTTACTACGTACGACTGGCATCTGTCTCTCTCCCAACCCCCCAGCACCTTATTACAAAATCAAAGCCTCTTTTCAAATTTACAATCCCTGACAGCAAGTAAGCACAAGTAAGTATGCTTACTTGTGCTTACTTACCAATCTGTAGTGAACCTTGTTATTGGGGGATCTGCCCCTGGAGGGGAACCAACTTTGCTTGAGTTCCTACCATGTGCCAAGATCTCCTTCAGTCCTCCTTACCCCCAGGGAGGTAGGGCTGACAGGAGAGAAAACAGACTCACAGAGACAAAGATCCTACAAGAAGTCTCCCAGCTAAGAAGCGGCGGAGCCAGGAGTCAAAGCCAGCTATTGTGACCTCAAACCCCATGTTCCTTCCAGAACCCTTTACCATTCCATCCTCTGAGGCTCCTGCAGAGCCAAGTCTCAGAAGTTGCCCTGAAACCATCCACCCAGGAGTCAGTTTCAATTCTTGGCAACTCACTGTGGATCCCAGTAGAACTATGTTCCATAGGATTTTCAGTGGCTGATTTTTTGGAAGTAGATTGCCAGACTTTTCTTGCAAGGCACCTCTAGGTGGACTCTAACCACCAACCTTTCAGTTAGCAGCCGAGCATGTGAACTGTTAACGTCACCCAGAGACTTCTCTGAAGAGGTGTTCATGTTGTAAACAGACAATAAGGTTGAGAGAGACTTAAAGTAGCTGGCAGGTGGGGACAGCCATGGAACACATGTTCCACTTCCTACTCGGTTCTGTGTGGCTTTGAGAGTTACCACAATTGCTTACTTGAGTCTTGGAAATGGGAGATCTTCACTCCACTTCACCCTGACCCCTGGGGCTGCTGCAGCCTCTCAAATGGGGAGGCCAAGGGGCAAGAGCTGCAGACCCCCAGCCACAGAGGGATGGTGTGCAGGCTTTCTTATGATCAGACAAGTGTAGCAAGGCCAGGCTCTGCTGACACAAGGAACGTGCTGGAGTCACTGAGATTTCTTCAAGGCAACAATGGCATCCCAGGGAGCCAGCTGAAGAGAAAATGAGACACAAGTCCCGCCGGCTCATGGACTCATCGGGTTAATGGGGCTTGAGGCCCTGTTGCTGGGTGGTAGAGCAATTAATTGTGGTTCCAGTGTCCATCTCACATGAGGGAAGATGAAGCCTCAGATGTACAGTTGTGTTTCTGCTCCAAACATGCTAGCCTTTGAGGTGGAGTCCTCCACCTTCTCTCCATCCATCCATCCAACCATCCATCCACTTACCCATCCATCCAATCACCCATCCATCCAATCACACCCATCCATATATGTTGTTGTTGTTATGTGCTGTCGAGTCGGCCCCAACTCATACTGACCCCTCCTTGAGTTTCCAAGGCAGTATCACTATGGAAGTAGATTGCCCAACCTTCCTTCTGAGGAGTGGCTGGTAGGTTTGAACCACCAGCCTTCTGGTTAGCAGTCAAGTGCCTTAGGCACTACGTGACCAGAGCTCCCATATATCCACTTATCCATCCATCCAGGAGCTCTGGTGCTGTAGTGCCTAAGGTATTTGACTGTTAACCAGAAGGCTGGTGGTTTAAACCCACCAGCCACTCTTCGGGAAGAAGGCTGGGCAATCTACTTCCATAGAGATACCATCTCAGAAACCCAAGGAGGGGTCGCTAAGAGTCAGGTCCAACTCAATAGCAATGCATTTGGTTTTTTTGGTTTATCCATCCATCTATCCATCCATCCATCATCCATCTATTCAATCATCCACCCATCTTCCCACCCAACCAGGCATCCATTGATCCACCTACCCACCCATCATCCATCCACCCATCCATCTATCCACCCACCCAATATGTATTGAGCAGCCTTGTCCTTAAAATTTATCTACTACCTATCTTGAACCACAGGTATGATGACTAACATTGCAGTGTTTGCTATGTGTCCTTCACAGGCATCACACCATAGAATGCCCACAACGATGCTGAAAGAGAGGGACTGTTATTATCTGCAACAATATGACTTCAACAATGGACTCAAATCAACAATCATGAAGATGATGCAGGACCAGCAATGTTTTGTTCTTCTATACATAAGGTCGCCATGAGTCAGAATCCACTCAACAGCAACTAACAACATTATCATCCCATTTCACAGATGAGGAAATAGAGACTTGGGGAGAGAAGTAACTTTGCAACATGCAGAGTGAAGATCTAAGCCTAGCATTAGAATCACAGTGAGAAACTCAGAGAGGACAGTGGTTCAGACTGTCCAAGGGCCTTAGGAAAGATGTCACAGAAAAGACCCTAGGGCACGTTTGTTGTATCTCTGAGCCTCAGTGATCTCCTCTGCTAAATGGGTATAGAAAGCCCTGCCTCACAGGATTGTTGTGGAGATTAGAAGTGGCAGTACATGTGGAGTGGGGATCCCCAAATCTGACACAGAGAAGTGCAGATGAAATGGTTTTAAAAATGAGACCCATCTCTTTGGACTCATGGACCTCATCATGACACTTCATGAAGGCAAGAAGGGCTATAGGGTCAAGGTGCAATGAGGTCTGGTGAATTGGGGGATCAACATCCCTGGGATAGAAACCACTGCTGACTTTGAACCTTGAACCCAACTCTAAGCTCTGCAAAAGCAGAGACCTCACTGTGGGCCTCTTCATTCCTGTTTTCTGATATCCAGCCTAAGGCCCTTGGGCATTTACTGATGAAGATTGAGGAACCCAGTCTGCAGTATGGATTACATCTCAATATAAAGAAGACAAAAATCCTCACAACTGGACCAATAAGCAGCATCACAATAAATGGAGAAAATATTGAGGTTGTCAAAGAATTCACATTGTTTGGTTCTACAACAGAGGCCAATGGAAGCAGCAGTCAGGACATTAGACGACGTGTAGCACTGGGCAGGTCGGCTGCGAAGGAACTCTTTCAAGCGCTGAGGAGCAAGGATGTCTCCTTGAGGACTACGGTGCGCCTGACACAGGACATGATATTTCCAATTGTCTCACATGCATGTGAGAGCTGGACAATGAATAAGGAAGACCGAAGAAGAATTGATGCTTTTGAGCTGTGGTGCTGGTGAAGAATGCTGAAGGTACCATGGACTGCTAAAAGAACTAACAGATCTGTCCTGGAGGAAGTGCACCCGAAATGCTCCTTGGAAGCGAGGATAGCCAGACTTCATCTCACCTACTTTGGTCATGTTGCCAGAGGGGACTATTCCCTGGAGAAGGATGTCATGCTTGGTAAGGTGGAGGGTTGATGAAAGAGGGGAAGGCCTTCAACGAGATGGACTGACACGGTGGCTACAATGATGGGCTCAAGTATAGCAGGGATCATGGAGCTGGCACGGGATCAGGCAGTGTTTCATTCTGCTGTGCATGGGGTCACTATGAGTCAGAGGTGACCCGGCAGCACCTAACAACAGCAACAAGCCCGGGGCCTGGCATATGGATGGATAGATGGAAGGGAAGACGAAAGCATGAGTAGAGGGAGAGAGGTAGGGTTCAGGTGAGGGCTCTAAAGCTCCTTTCCCTGACACAGGTACTGGAACACTTGAGGTCAGCAAGCTTGGACGCTGTCCCAAATTTTGCTCCTTAGAAAAGGGGATGGTGAGATTTCTTCTCATGTACTTCAGATATGTATCAGGTGGAAGATGGATTGACATAGTGGCTGCAATGGTGGGCTCAAGCATAGAAATGATTGTGAGGGTAGCAACACCAGTTCATGTTTCGTTCTTTTATACATGGGGTTGTTCTGAGTCAGACCCGACTTGATAGCACCTAACAATAACAACAACAACAGCATGGCTGCTGAGGCCATAGAGGTCACTGTGAGCCTGAAAATTGAGAATCAGTCATCCCACGATGGCCAGGCATACAACAGACGCAGGCAGGTCCTTCTCCTGCAGCCACGCTGACCTTCACAGCCTGCCCAGAGTGGATGTCTTACCCTGGAAAGACCGCTTTGGACTAAAGCAAAGAAAGAGTGTGTTGGAGTTGAGTGTGAGCAGGACCTGGGAATTGGGGGACACACCAACTCCCTTCCTCCCAGGCCAGGGTTGGGCTGGCAGGAGGGAAGTCACTGAGTCAGCAGAATCCTCCAATCCCTGTAGCCAGTCATCAGCAGCTACTGGTGTTGGGGTGGAGTGGGGGCAGGTTCTACTGGAAATCTACTGTGATTCTCACAATAGCTCTGCTGAGTTGAGGTTAGTTTCAGTTTAGTGGCTCTGATTCATGGTGACCTTATGTATGAACATTGTCCTGTCATGCGCTATCTTCCCAATCTTTGGCATGTTTGATTGTTGTTGTTGTTGTTAAGTGCCGTCGAGTCATTTCCGACTCATAGTGACCACATGCACAGCAGAACGAAACACTGCCCGATCCCGCGCCAGCCCCACAATCCCTGCTATACTTGAGCCCATCATCGCAGCCACCGTATCAATCCATCTCGTTGAAGGCCTCCCCCTCTTTCGTCGACCCTCCACCCTACCAAGCATGACATCCTTCTCCAGGGAATGGTCCCTTCTGACAACATGACCAAAATAGGTGAGACGAAGTCTGGCCATTCTTGCTTCCAAGGAGCATTCTGGCTGCACTTCCTCCAGGACAGATCTGTTAGTTCTTTTTGCAGTCCATGGTACTTTCAGCATTCTCCGCCAGCACCACAACTCAAAAGCATCAACTCTTCTTCGGTCTTCCTTATTCATTGTCCAGCTCTCACATGCATACAAGGCGATTGGAAATATCACGGCTTGTGTCAGGCTCACCTTAGTCCTCAAGGAGATAGGTTTGATTAGGTACTATTATTACCTCCATTTTATGCATGAGAAAAACGAGGCTCAGAGGATAAGGAACTTGCTCTTCCCTCCATCTATATCATTCCTAGGAGTGCTGCTGGCTCAGTGGTGGAGCACTTAACTTCCAAAAGAAAGATTGGCAGTTCGAACTCACCAGTGGCTCCATGGAATAAAGACCTGGTGATCTGTTCCCCTAGGAAACTCTATGGAGCAGTTTCTACTCTGCCTCATGGGGTTGCTGTGAGTGGGAAATTGACTCAACACCCAACAACAACAACACACCATTCCTGCTGCCACCCATGGAAGCACATCCAAAAGTCAATCTGTGACCTGGAGGAGAAGAGCCAGGCCCCCCTACTTCCCACATTATGGATAGAGTAGGTAGATCTGCATGCAGGTTGGCTGAACCAAGGAAAGGTATCTAGGCTTTAAGACCCCCATGGCAGCTCCCCTGGAGTCAACGCCATCAATGCCTTGCCCAGGGTATTATCCCCACCAATAGCACCAACAACTGCTTCCTGGTCTATGTAGAGGCTCCTCATGAACACAGTCAGTGTTCCTACACCACTCATCTGTCGGTTGGTCCTACTGTGGTGGCTTACATGCTGTTGTGATGCTGGAAGCTATGCCACTGGTATTTCAAATACCCATGGGGTCACCCATGGTAGACAGGTTTCAGGAGAGTCTCCAGACTAAGACAGATTGGGGAGGACATAGTTAGTGGTCCACTTTGGATTAGACAATGGCCACTTATGAATAGCAGTGAACCACTGTCCTGAACTGTGAGAAACTAAATTTCTGTTCGTTAAAGTCACCCACTGGCACTATCTCTGTTGCAGCAGCTCTAGGTAAGACATCTGTGGATGGAAATAGGGTTTCTTTGTTATGGTAATTAGGCCATACCTTACTAGGCTGTGCTCTCAGTCTAATCACTTTGGAGTGATAAAAAAAGCAGAATGGATACACACAGACACAGGGAGGGAGAAAGGGAGGACAGATGACTGAGACAGACTTACCCCCAGGATCTCCGGCAGCAGCTAGAAGCTGAACTAGACAAGGATGGACCTCCCCCCTAGAGTCGTTCCCTGAATATGGACTTCTAGCCTCCTGAACTGTAAGGTGGTAAATGCCGGGTCTTCAAAGCCAACTACTTTTGATATATGTGCTACAGCAACACCAGAAAACTAAGACACATGGTGTCCATGGATCAGAAACCCACGGTTTAGTGGCATAGTACCTAAGGCATTTGACTACTAACCAGAAGGCTGATGGTTCCTCCTTGGAAGGAAGGTTGGGCAATGTACTTCTGTAGAGATACTGCCTCAGAAACCCAAGGAGGGGTCGCTATGAGTTGGACCTGACTGCACAGCAATGAGTTTGGTTTTTTTGGTTTCTGCTTCACATGTTGCAACAGGATGTAACAAGGTGTTGGGCCAGGGTCTGTGGTGTCATCTGAAGGCTTCTCTAGGGAAGGACCCACTTGCACACTCACTCATGCTTGATGCTGGCACTCAGGACTTCACAGGCTATTGGATGAGGACTTCAGTGCCTTGCTTATTGGAGCCCCACGCCAGTCTTTGCTTCCTCCACATGGCAGTCACCTTCATCAGACACAGCAAGCTGAGAAGACAGTGATACGGAGAATCTGCCAGCAAGATGGAAAGCACAGTGACTTAGAACCTAAGCAGATGTGGTATCCACCCCTTTTGCCATGTTCTGTAGTTAGAAGAGAGGCTTTTGGTAGTGCAAATGGCTAACATACATGGATGCTAATTGAAAGGTTGGAGGTTAGAGTTCACCCAACGGTGTCTTGGAAGAAAGCCCTGCCAATCTACATCTGAAAAATCAGCTTTTGAAAATCTTATGGAGAATAGTTCTACTCTGACACATATGGGTTCACCATGAGTCAGAATCCACTCAACAGCCACTGGTTTTTCATTAGAAGCAAGTCACCAGGTCCAGCCCATACTCAAGGGTAGAGGTGTACCCAAGAGGTTGAAGAGTCGAAGCTGGAGTTCACTAGGGTTTACCACAGGTATGGGGCAACCATTTGGAGAGCATGTGAGTGGAGAAAGAAAAGGAGAAAAGGGAAAGGAAGACATGTTCCAGAGCGAAGTCATCCAGAGGACCCCTCATAAAAGCTTCCTATGGTCCTGTGTCCTGATGGCAACACCTGGCTCAGAGCTCCTAGGGGTGGTCAGTCTGAGGGTGGCAGGAGGTGAGGGACCACCTCTCTGGAAGCAACCATACAAATTATATGGATAAATGATGTGCCCGTGTTTCATTTACAAGAAAAATGACTGCCAAGTGGACCAAGAGTTTCAATTAGTTGGTCTGTGCATGTCTGATTTTCTCAGTTTGACTGAATGTTGCCTTCTCCTGTCCAAAAGTTCTCTCTTTCCTTGTCTCGTTTTCTATTTTATGGCACAAAAATTTGCACGGCTGACGGTTGTGACTGGGGAGACTCATTCATTCTGACACTGGAGTGTCTACTGTGGCCCAGTCACTATGCTAGCCATAGTAAGACAGAAATGAGCTGGTTGTTACTGTCATTCACTGCCATCGAGTCCGTTGTGACTCACAGTGACCTTATATATAACAGAACAAAATATTATCAGGTCCTGGGCCATCTTCACAATTGTTAGTATGTTGGAGTCTGTTGTTGCAGCTATAAGGTCAATCCATGTCATGGAGAGCTTCAGTCATGGCCAAACATGATGGACTTTTCCAGGGGCTGGTCTTCACTGATGATGTGTCCAAAGCTCACTTTCTTTCTAAATTTTTGGTAAATACATATATATATAACACATTTTTAAGCTTACATGTTATTGGTCAAAGCAAGCCTTGGAGAAAGGAAAATGCAATCCTACCTACCGCATGTTGACTAAGGTGCGCCTGACACAAGCCATGATATTTTCAATCGCTTCATATGCATGTGAGAGCTAGACAATGAATAAGGAAGACCGAAGAAGAATTGATGCATTTGAGTTGTGGTGCTGGCGAAGAATGCTGAACATACCATGGACTGCTAAAAGAACTAACAATCTGTCCTGGAGAGAGTGCAGCCAGAATGCTCCTTAGAAGCGAGAATGGTCAGGCTTCATCTCACCTACTTTGGTCATGTTTTCATAAGGGACCATTCTCTGGAGAAGGATGTCATGCTTGGTAAGGTGGAGGGCTGACAAAAGAGAGGAAGGCCCTCAACGAGATGGATTGACACAGTGGCTGCTACGATGGGCTCAAGTATAGCAAGGATCATGGAGCTGGGGCAGGACTGGGCAGTGTTTCCTTCTGCTGTGCATGGGGTCACCATGAATCAGAAATGACTCGATGGCACCTAACAACAACAACAACAATCATGTGTTTAACAAAAGATGGGGAGACAGACCTCTTTGGAGAACAGCACCAGCCACTGCCATGGGAGCAATTAGCCCAGTGGAGTTGACATTCATTTGTGAGATTCTGATTAGTGTCTGCCTCTTCCCCTAGGCAAACAGATCCTGGGAAGAAGGGCCCTGTGTGGTTTTGCTCATCACTATATCAGTGGTGCCTGACACAGTGCTCTGTACATAAAACAAACAAACAAACAAACAAAAAACAGCAATAGTAAAACCAACTGCTCTCCAGTCAAGACTCAAGGCATCCTCATGGGTATGAGAACACAACTGTGTTCCACAGGGTTTTTCATGGTTGAGTTTGGGAAAGTAGATCACCAAGCCTTTCTCCCAAATGATCTCTGGGTGAACTTGAATTTGAACTTCTAACATTGTGATTAGTCACCAAGCGTGTTAACCATTTGCACCACTCAGGGACTCCACCAGATACAGTCCTGTTCAGTGGATTCTGACTCACAGCACCCCTAGAAGACAGAGTAGAACAGCCCAACAGGGTCTAAAGCTGTCAGTATTTACCTGTAGATCTTTCTCTCGTGGAGCAGCTAGTGAGTTTGAACCACTGACCTTCCATTTAGAAGTTGAGCACTTAATCACTGTGCCACCCGGGCTTCTTTTCACATAGTGAAAAACCCACTGCTATCAAGTTGCACCGCTCATCTGGTTTCCAAGGCTGTAAATCTTTACAGAAGTAGATTGCATCATCTTCCTCCCATGGAGCACCTAGTAGGTTTGAACCTCCTACCTTCTGGTTAACAGCCCAATGCCTCAACCACAGCATCACCAGAACTCCTTTTTACATAGCAACCAAAGAAACCAAACTCACTGCCATCAAGTTGGATCCGATTCATAATGACTCCTTCTTGGGTTTCCAAGGCAGTATCACTATGGAAGTAGATTGCCCAAACTTCCTTCCGAGGAGTGGCTGGTAGGTTTGAACCTCCAGCCTTCTGATTAGCAGTCAAATGCCTTAGGTACTAGGCCACCACTTGATACATATTTCCTGAGAATGTTATTGAAAAATGACTTCTCCAAAGCTACCCTGTGATAAGATCTGAATTTGAACCCCTGTCTATGTAACATAAAAACGTTTCTCCATGTCACCATGCCATTACTTCCTTAGTCTGAATTCTACTGACGAAAGCCTAGACATGGTGCCCTCTTCTGTACTGTTGAGCTTTGTTTGTTTGTTCTTGACTCTGAGAGGGTTAGGGTAGCAATAGAGAGCTCCCTTCACATCTTAGTGGGAATTCATTTCATCAGATTGGTTTTGATATGTGTCTCAAAACCTTGCTTAGTAGAACTCAGAAATCGACCCTGGGGCCTGGGGAAAGCAGTGGATCACCGAGCTAAGGATGAGGAACAGGAAGGAGCTAGGCTTCGTTTTGGAACTCTTGCCACCTGGCCACATTTTGAGGTAGGATGGCTTTTGAAGGACAATCTTTAGACATTTCTTATTCTGCCGACTGTGGACTCTGTGCAAAATGACACAAGCCATGTTGAACAACAAGTGTTCCTTCCTCACAAGGCACTAGCTCTAGTCATGTGATTGCAAAATTCCATGGAAGTCAAGTGTGCGAGACAAAGACTGCACAAACACAACTTTTCCTTTTCTTAATTGTGGTTGGAAGTAATTTGGCATGCAGCTAAGTACTCAGTGTGAGTAATACTTGTACTAAACATTACCCCAGACATACCCTGTAACCCTAAGGGTCTTCTCAATGGGATACCAAAGTGCCGTCTTGTGTAGAACCAAAGAACTACAACCAATCACTCAGTAATCACCGAGCCCCTCAATCCCTTACAGTCTTGCAGGGGTGAGTACTTGTTTATGCAAAATACCTTTCCTAAGACCCTGACCCAATTCAAATGGCATAAACAGTATGCATTATCCACTGGATTTTTCTGGTGGAAGAAGGAGGGAAAGCATCTTGCTATAAATTCATTCATGGGGCTGACAATCCGCGCCCACAGTCACGAAGCCATTTGTACACTATTGGCCAGGGCAGCCATTCCTAACTGCAAGCTCGCATTGCACCATGGGAAGGAGGAAGACTCTCATGTTTAAACAGAGGGCAAGACCAAGTTGCAATGTGGCCCTGGCGGGGCTGGCACTTGGGGGCAGGGCGGGGCAGTGATGCAGCACCGACATTATTCCTTCAAGAATCTAAAAAATTCATGGACAGACTTCTTTTGAGAGGAGTGGGCGTATTCTAAAGGGACTGCAATTTGGTTTCACATCTTGACTTGCAAAAGCCAAACATTGTAATGCTTTAACATTTAGCCTGGAGAGTTCCTGAGAAATGTCTCCAGACTTTGCTACTGCAGGGAAGAAGGACCAAGAGCTTCACGTGTGTTTTTTCCCTCACAGGCAAGGTGGCCTTGGCACTTTTACTGGCTTTGTACTTGCAGTCGGTTTTAATCACGTTGTTAGTCACGTTTAATCATCAAGTCGATTCAGACTGATGACTCCACGTGTGTTCAGAGCAGGACGGCTCCACGGGTTTTGGAAGGTAGATTGTTCAGAAGCTGATCTCCAGGCCTGTCCTCCATGGCGCCTCTGGATGGGCTCGAACCACCAACCTTCAGCTAGCAGTCAAACACCTAACCATTTGTGCCATCCAGGCTGTGGTCAGGAGACCCCAGGAAAGTGCCAGCTTGCGCCCCAGCGGGGCGGAAGGCCCTCTCCTGCCAACGTGATCTGCTCACCGAGGCTTCCCAGCTGGGAACGCCAAAGAAATTCTATCAAATCAGAGCTGCTTTCCTGAGAGAGGAAACGGGGAGACTTGGAAAGCCTTAGACAAACAGATGTAATCCTTGTCATAAAGACTCTGTAATTACTGGTAATATTATGACTTATTTTAGAACAGAAGAAAAGAGAATTTTCGACGGGGAAAAATAGATGTTGTTGTTATTGGTGGTGGTGGTGGCACTTGCTGTGGAGGCAGTTGAGTTTCTGAGCAGAACTGCTCCGTTGGGATTTCCTGGCTGGCATCTTAAGGGAAGGAGAACGCCAGGCCTTTCTTCGTGGCACTGCTGGGTAGCAGAGTGAAATTAAGACAGTGAAGAAGAGTGAAATCAATACTGAAATTATGATCACGATAATAAATGTCCACAAAGTTGCTTCTTCTCAGCAGGAGGCCACCCTGCAGGATGCCCGAATGTGAGCACAGCTGTGACAGCGACACCCACCAGAGGGTCCTAACTTCACCGCTGGCAGAGACGTCTGCCTCCCCAGCGAAGAGGTGGCTGCGAGTATCCTCTGAAGGATGAGCCAGGGGGCCTTTGACATCTGTGGAAGTATTTCTGATGAAGCAAACAGCCTCTCTCATGTGGAATCTGGGAACGATTTCCACTCTCAGGGTGAACACTGTCCCATCTCAGCCCCATTCCTCATCTCTGCAACTGTCCTTTATAAAGAGAAAATTTAAATCACTGTTTTGATG
>NW_006921811.1:4275297-4276871 GCF_000298275.1 Orycteropus afer afer | reverse complement strand
AGAACTGTGCTCAGTGGGGTTGGCAATGGCTGGATTTTGGAAGTAGATCACCAGGCCTTTCTTCCGAAGCACCCCTGGGTCAACTGGAATTCCTGCTCTTTTGCTCAGCAGCTGAACACAACACCCAGGGCAGTGGGTGTAAAATCCACTTAGTGGAATGCCACAAAATCCATCAGTCTTTGAAGTTGCCTGCTTTTTTTTGTACTGTGGCCATCAACTCTATGGCTGTAAATTTTTCTCTACATTTGGTATTTAGCTGTGAAACCAGCTTTTTAACAATCAAGTTATTTGCATAAGCCTGCCTCGGGGCCTGCTTGTTACCTCTGCTTCCAGTTCCGACACCGACACCGAGCAGGCCTAAGTTGACAGAGTTGCCCTTCTCCCGACTGACACCATCTCCTTGGGGCAGCCTCCTTTATGTCTGCTTTGGGGTGGTGTCCAGACAAATGGGTGAGAATCAATTCGACGGTAGCTGGCTTAGTTTTGGTTTCTGGTTTTTCTAATTTTTTTCTGTAGAGATACCAAAAACCAAACTAAACTCATTGCCATCGAGTGGATTCTGACTCCTAGAAACTCCCATTGGGTTTCCAAAGCTGTCAGTCTCTACAGAAGCAGAGCACCCCATCTTTCTTCCATGGAGCGGCTGGTAGCTTTGTACCACTGACCTTTCAGTTAGCAGCCAAATGCCTTAACCACTCCACCACCAGAGACACTGTCATACAATATGCCTATCATTTACAGTTACATCAAGAAAACAGTTTACTTACTTACCAATTGATGGTGACTTACGGTGACCCCATGTATGTCAGGATGAAACTGTCCTCCACAGGGTTTGCAGTGGGTGACTTTTCAGAAGTACATCATCAGCCCTTTCTTCTGAGGCCTTCTGGGTGAGCTGGAATTGTCAGTCTTTTTGTTAACAGTTGAGCATCTTAATCATTTGTGTCACACACACACACACACACAGCCCCCAACTCCTCCCCAACAGGCCCCAGGACAAAGTGGAAATACAGCATGATATAAAATAGCTCTGAATCATTGAAAATATCTCCTAATTCTCTCAGGCACAAGCCAAAGATGCCACCCGCAAGGGAAGATATTTCGGAAATTAAAAACTCCTCTTCTGCAAACATCCCCATAAAAGCCAGCCCAGGAGTCCAGGCAGCCCCCTCACCCACCTACCTGCTCTGTGAAGAACAAAGCCAGGGATACACTGATGAAGTTGAGACTCCACAGTAACAGCTGAAAGTCTCTTCATAACATGGTACACACTGGGGAGTGAGAACAGGGACAGACGTTTGATGGCTATTGAAAACATTCAATGGAGAAAATTTCAGACTGGAGCCACGGGGAGGAGCAGGATAAGGACTTAGAGACTTAATGAAGTGTTACCTTTCACAAAGTCCTGGAGGAATAAAGGGCAGAGAGGGAAAAATTATTACATTTGTTTGTATTCTGCTGTATCTGTGAGTAACTTCAAGAGAGTTGGAGCTGGAGAAGATAAAAAGGATGGATGGATGCATGGATGGAAGAATGAATAGATGGATGGACAGATGGGTGGACAGGTGAGTGGA
>NW_006921811.1:4273021-4274092 GCF_000298275.1 Orycteropus afer afer | reverse complement strand
GAACGAGGGATATCATTGCTGATGTCAGATGGATCTTGGCTGAAAGCAAAGAATACCAGAAAGATGATTACCTACCTGTGTTTTATTGACTATGCAAAGGCATTCAATTGTGTAGATCAAATTATGAATAACATTGTGAAGAAGGGAATTCCAAAGCACTTAATTGTGCTCATGATGAACCTGTGTATAGGCCAGGAGGCTGCTGTACAAATAGAACAAGGAGATACTGCTTGGTTGAAATCAGGAAAGGTGTACATCAGTATTGTATTCTTTCACCATACTTATTCAATCTGTATGCTGAACAAATAATCCGAGAAGCTGGACTGTGTAAAGAACGTGCCATCAGGATTGGAGGAAGATTCATTAACAACCTGCAGTATGCAGATGACACAACTTTGCTTGCTGAAAGTGAAGATGACTTGAAACACTTACTGATGAAGATCAAAGACTACAGTATGGATTACACCGCCCACATAAAGAAAACAAAAGTCCTCACAACTAAACCAATAAGCAATGTCACAGTAAATGGAGAAAAGATTGGAGTTGTCAGGGATTTCATTTTACTTGGATCCACAATCAATGCCCAGGGAAGCAGCAGTCAAGAGATCAGATGACATACTGCACTGGGCAAAACTGCTGCAAAGACTTCTTTAAAAGGTTAAAGAGCAAAGATGTCACTTTGAAGACTAAGGTGCACCTGACTCAATCCATGGTATTTTCAATTGTCTCATATGCATGTGAGAGCTGGACAATAAGGAAAACAGAAGAAAAGTTGATGCTTTTGAGCTGTGGTGTTGGCAAAGAATACTGAAAGTACCGTAGACTGCCAAAAAAAAAAAAAGAACAAATCTGTCCTGGAAAAAGTGCAGCCAGAGAGTTCCTTGGAAGCAAGAATGGCCAGATTTTGTCTAACCTACTCTGGTCATGTTGCCAGAGAGGACCATTCTCTGGAGAAGGATATCACTCTTGGTAAAGTGGAGGGTCAGCGGAAAAGAGGAAGGCCCTCAACGAGATGGGCTGACACATGGCTGCAACGATGGGCTCAGGTACGGCAAGGACTGGGAGGCTGGC
>NW_006921811.1:4271352-4272526 GCF_000298275.1 Orycteropus afer afer | reverse complement strand
ATGCTGTAGAAAGAAAGAGGGGCTTGCCATTACGAGGACTTACTGTGTGCCAGGGAGTCTCTGAGTGACACAAACACTTAACACGCTCAGATGTTAACCAAAACCTTGGCGGTTCAAGTCCCCTCAGAGGTGGTTCAGAAGTAAGTCCTGGTGAACGACTTATTAAAAATCAGCCCCTGGAAAGTCTATGCAGCCCGGTTCGACTGCACACAGGAGGCCATCAGGAGTCAGAGTTGACCCCACTGCAACTGGTTGGTTTTTCATTGTGTGCAAGACACCCCCTTTCCACATAAGACCCCCCACCTCTGTGTCATGCCCACTGTCACCCCCACCCCCATAGGGTGCAGGGCTTGAGTCCAGGCCTCTCTGTTCTGTCCACGGCCCCTCCCCAGCTATCCCTATGAAATGAACTTCTGAGCTAGCAAGTTCCTGCAAACACCAGCGTCTTTGCACCACATAGCTGAGCCCTGGAGAGCTGTCCCAGAATCCAGACCTGTCTGTGGCAATGCTGACTGACTGTGGTCCCAGAGAATGGCCCTTTGTATACCCATATCTTACAAGCTCCTTCTAATTGGGTTTGTTTGGGGGTGTTCTTCCCAGCCCTACAAATTGCTGTCAATAAATTCGGGGTCTGATGCAATCATGGGGGCTGTGTCTAAACTCTCTCTCAGTAGGGAGCTGATCAGGGCAGCGTCGAGTCCCCTGGAAGGGCCAGAATGCATGTGGGAGCCCAGCAGACCCCCATCCCCGTGGGCAGCCCCACACTCTCTCCTCTTTGACAGCAAGTATTTGTGCTTTGGGACCTGGAGATGCAGTTCTGCTTATAATGACCCTAAAAGCTGGCAGAGCAAGATGCTGTTTAGAGGAGGCCATCAATCAGGTCTGGTATTTTCAGAATAAACATCTTCAAGATTTATACCTGCAGCAGCGCTCAGGAGTGCTGGGTTCAGAGTAATCACAGGGCCCAGGGGAAAAGGCACTGTTCTTTCGAGGGCTGGGACACTGCAAGAAGCCCACACACTCCCTCTTCCAACAGGATGCTCCCGCCACCAGGATGAAGGGCTCCCTCCCAAATGCATGGGGACGCTAAGGACCTCAGACTTCTGCTCTGAGAAGAACACAGGCCTTGAGGAAGCTTCCCAAATTTGCGGAGTGCCTCTGGCCACAGTCCTTA
>NW_006921811.1:4269173-4270692 GCF_000298275.1 Orycteropus afer afer | reverse complement strand
GCAGGCCATTAACTTAAGTCCATTGTAAGTCCCAAGATCTGCAGAGCATGGCAGGCTGCTGAACAATGACACAGCTCCATGCAGGGTCCAAGCATGCCACAGGCTGAAGACCATTACCAAGGCTTCTCCTTATATACAGGAAGCAGACCACATCCCAAGGCCGCTACTCAGCTACTTGTGGTAGATCCTGCCATGGAGTTGACTGCCAATCTCGTGATGGGGAATAACTACCACCAGCTTCCCAGCCACTCAACCAGTCCCAGCCAAGTTGACACACAACATAACCACCACAGCAGCTCAATATATGAGAACTCATCTCACTTGCATTCGGTGCTCCACTAAGTTGACCTGTTGGTAGTTCCATGGTAGAATTCTCCTTCCCTGTGGGAGACCTGGGTTTGACTCCTGGCCAATGCACCTCAGTGGAGGCTTACTAGGATGTTGAACAGATGTCAGCATTGCTTCCAGACAGACTAGGAAGAAAGGCCTGGTTATCTACTTCCAAAAATTATCTGATGAAAACCCGACAGATCACAACAGAAGACTGTGTCTGATCCAGTGCTGGAAAGTGAGCCCCCAGGTCAGAAGCACTCAAAGCACCCAGTGGCCACAGATGGGCTCAAAGATGCCAACAGTCATGAAGAGCTCACAAGACCAGGCAGCGGTCCCCTTTGTGGTAACTGGAGTGGTCAGGGGTTGGAGCCAACTTGACGGCAACAAAGGACAGCAGCGTAGACATATGTTCTCAGTCTTGTTTTAGAGAGGTATTTAGCACAGACGTACACCTCTGTGCAGACAAGAGGTTAGCAAGGAAGTCCACCCACCAAAGGTTATCTGGGGTGGAGGGAAGCAGGACTGTGAGAGCCCTATGGATCACAAGGGTCTGATGTGCAGCCTATCGTGGGCACAGCCCAGGACCTGGCGGTGTTTCGTTCTGTTGAGCACAGGGTCATCTTCGTGAGCTGAGGATCACCTGGGCTGTGAACACCCTCCACACGTGGGGCTTCTGCTTCCTCTCTGCTCACTGCCTACGGAATCCTAGGAGGGACCCCCTTGGGAGCTGATCGTCCTCAAACAGATGAAGGTGATCCCATCCTCCCCATGCTAGCTGCTAACTCCTCCAGCTCCCAGAGTCCTGGCAGGACTTTTTCAGGTAAGTTGACGAAGGCCGTGGCCCTGAAGGCAATGGAGCCACTGACATCAAACAGCCACACACAAGAGGCTCCCCATCAAGTGTTCCACTCAACGTTGGGTAAGTACGCCACGGGGCAGATCAGAGCAGCCCTCCTGGACGAGACCTTGCAGAGACAGTGGGGAAACGTGAGACCGAGAAGCTGCCAAACACAGTCCAATTCTCTGTGCCTGGCCCTCAGTCCCCAGGCAAAGCATGTTCCAGGCAAGGTGCTCCAGTCAGAGGTCACAAACCCTGCTGTGTGGCTCAGACAGGGCTCACATGGATTCTGCAATTGACTGCTCACTTTGAAAAATCGGAGGATTGTAAGTAAAGATCCAAATTTCC
>NW_006921811.1:4265805-4268248 GCF_000298275.1 Orycteropus afer afer | reverse complement strand
ACTTGATGGCACCTAACGATGTATATCTCAGAGCATTTGCCAAGTCAACCTGTTTTACATGTAACTCAGTGACATCAATTCCAGTCAGTATGCTGGTCAACCTTCACCAGACCTGTTCACTGCCAAGTGCTCCGTCACCATAAACAGAACTCAGTGCCTAAACAGTGAGAAATAATACCTATTTCTGTCACTGCTACTGTTCTCTAAACGCTTGCTGCAGGCCAGCCTGTTAGGGACTCTGCACAGCTGTCTTTTGGATCCTCAGAACTGCCCAATGAAACGTTGTCACCCCATCTTGCAGAAGAGGTCTGCCTGGAGTCCTGCAGCTGCAACGTAGGAGGCAGGAATGCCAGGCCAAGGCTCCTGACTTCAACCATGATCTCATTTTTAAATAAGGGGTCCCTGAGACCCACGAAGTAGCCTATGGTAAGAGAAAGAGTCCCAAGGTAGGAGTCAGAACCGTGCATTTCGGGACGCCCCAACTCATGGTAGCGTCAGTGCCCCCCAGGCGCTCACCTACACCTCTGTCTCCCCATCCACCAAATGGGCACAGCACTGGCTGCAGGATTCCCTTTCATGTGGATTGGGAGGCTCAAAGATCAGTACCAGTTGCCAGCAGTGGTCTCCAACTCATGCTGACCCCATGTGTGTCGGAGTCAAACTGCCCCATGGGTTTTGCAAGGGGTGGTTTTTCAGAAGAAGATTGCCTGGCAGGAAAGGCCTTCCTAGGCACAGGTTAGTAGACTTGAACCTGCAAACTTTGAGTTAGCAGCTGAGTGCCTGCATCATTGGCCTCACCCAGGGACTTCAGGAGGAGCAAACACCACTGGGGATTTCCAAAAGGGAGAGCTAACAATGGAAGGGGACGACACTCTGCAGCCCCATACGAGCAACCGCAGCACAACAAGAGAAGCAAACAAAAAACGTCAGGGACCGTTCAGGCCTTGGACCTTGGGGAGTCCCTCTCTGTGCTTCTAAGAGCCAGGCACCAGATCTCACTTACCAGCCTCTGAATACATTCACAGTTGGGCTGCAAAGGAGGGATTGGGGGGTGGGGGAACCTCAGAGCCTGGAGGTGACTTGGAGCAGAGCCCTACCCTCTTTAACCATCCTGAAATAGCAATGATAATAGTTAGCTTGCAGAGTGGTTAGGGGAGCCCCGGGTGGTGTGAACGGTTAATGTACTCAGCTGCCAACCCAGAGGTTGCAGGTTCAAGCCCATACAGGTGTGGCTCAGAAGAAAGGCCTCTCTGAGCCTCAACCTCCTTCTCTGTAAAACTGGATTCCTGCCTCACACTAAGGAGCTCTGGGGGCTCAGTGGTTAAAGCCCTCAGCTGTTAACCAAAAGGCTGGTGATTCAAACCCACCAGCCACTCCTTGGGAGAAAGGTAAAGCAGTCTATTTTTGTAAAGATTGACAGCCTTGGGAACCCTGTGGGGCAGTTCTACTCTGTCCTCTAGGGGTGCTATGAGTTAGAATGGACTTGATGGCAGTGGGTTTGGTTTGAGCTTTGCTTCCATAA
Source organism: Orycteropus afer afer (assembly GCF_000298275.1). Classification (NCBI taxonomy): domain Eukaryota; kingdom Metazoa; phylum Chordata; class Mammalia; order Tubulidentata; family Orycteropodidae; genus Orycteropus; species Orycteropus afer. The sequence goes on along the minus strand of NW_006921811.1, from coordinate 4,266,726 downwards.
AGATTGACAGCCTTGGAAATCCTGTGGGGAAGTTCTACTGTGTCCTATAGGATTGCTAGGCGTCGGAACTGACTTGACGGCAGTGGTTGGGTGGCTCGCACTGTTGTGGGAAGTCTCTCCGGACTGGCCATCTCTGAGGCCCATTCTGGACCCAGGTGTTGTTGCTTTCCTGACAGCTTCAACAGCTAGAAGGTGAGGTTGGAGGCCATAGGTCCGCATGGATGACCAGGTGCAAGACACAGCACTACACCTACTCCTATGAGGAATCCAGAGGGCTTTCCACTCATTTCTAAGAGGAAGGTTCACTGTGACTTGGCAAGATGGCATGCCCCACGCTCATCCCAAGCCCAATATCAGCTCTCCCCACAGACTTCCTGAAGGTGCTCGAAGCTGCCACTGCTGACCCACAGCCCTTGCCTTCACTCTAGGTGATAATGATGAGAGAATCACTAGCATCTCCTGTGTGCTTGTGAGACCGAACCCCACTGGACAAATCAGGACATTGAGGCACAGCAAGTCCAAGCCATTGGCTCCAGGTCATGTGGCAGGTCAGGACAGAGTCAAGGTTTGAACTCAGCTCCTCTGGTTCCAGTGCCTGCACTTTTTGGGCTCCTACCTCATCTGCCTGGAGAGCCTTGAGCAAGTTCAAGCTTAGCCGCCTCTCATAGCCACCTCCTCAGCGAGACAAAATCAAACACATCCCTTCTTCCACCACTTCGACAGCATCTACACATGGAACCCCAGCACCAGGGACTTTGCATACTTGATTGCTACCCAGTCCCCAAAAACAAACAGTAGCCAGTTCCCATCTAGTTGACACCAACTCATGGTGACGCCATGTGTGTCAGAGTAGAACTGTGCTCCATGTGGTTTTTGGTGGCTCGTTTTTCAAAAGAACTGATACATTCCAATTATGGTGTT
>NW_006921811.1:4241234-4265515 GCF_000298275.1 Orycteropus afer afer | reverse complement strand
AGGGCTGGGCAGTGCTTCCTTCTGTTATACACAAGCTATGAGTCGGCACTGACCTGACAGCACCTAACAACAACATCAACAACAGGGTACCGGGCCTACCTTCTGAAGATCCCTGGGTGGACTTGAACCTCCAACCCTTGGGTTAGCAGCTGAGCACGTTAAGGGTTTTCATCACCCAATGCTGCAAGGTTACTATTATCATCTCCATTTCATAATGACAGCCAAAGGCTCAGATCATTAAAATAACTTGAGCAAGGTTCATGTTAATCTATGGTAGACTCAGGGTTTGAACTCAGGTGGGCCTGATGCCAAAGTCCTTAACTTTCACAGTTAATTCTTACACGAAGGTGCAATGCTGCCCGAAGGTGCAATGCTGCCCTTCTAGAAATGCCCTGAGGACAGGGCTTGACCCTGACGTCTCTGAGGCCAGGAGCCAGTGAGGGGCCCAAAAGGAGTTAGCACTCCAGTCCTGGGAGTCTGTTAGTGATTGAATAGTGTTCCCTGGAGAGACAAGTCCTAACCCCTGTACCAGTGGATGTGACCTTGTTTGGGGGAGATAGAACTTGTCTTTGCAGTTGCGATCAGTGAATGGGCTCATATTGGAGTCAACCAAAGGCAAACCCATTGCTGTCAAGTCAATTGCAACTTTAAGTGATCCTGTAGGACCAAGCAGAATTGCCCCACAGGGTTTCCGATGCCATAAAGCTTTACAGAAGCAGAGTGCCTCATCTATCTTCTGCAGAGTGGCTGGTAGATTCGAACTGCTGACCTTTTGGTTAGCAACCGAATGCTTTAACCACTGTGACACCAAGACTCCTTATATTGGAGTAGGATAGGCCCTAACCCTGACCCTAATCCCTTCCAAGTGATGTCTTATAAAAGAGGGGAACAGTAACCAAAACAAACAAATGAAAAAACAGCTCTTGTGGAGTCCGTTCTGACTTCTGGCAACCCAGCGTGTCTCAAAGCCGACCTGTGCTCCACGGGGTTTTCAAAGGCCGATTACCAGAAGTGGATCATCAGGACTCTCTTCTGAGGTGCCTCTGTATAGATTCGAACCTCCAGCCTTTAGGTTAGCAGCTCAGCATGTTAACCGCTTGCACCACCCAAGCACAGACGTGGAAATAGTCACACATAGATGCCACGTGAGCATCATTTCCAAACCAAGAAACCAGGCGCTCCCAGAGCTGAACGAGATGCCCTGAATTTGGACTTCCAGACTCCAGAACTGCAAGACAGGAAATTCCTGATTTTCAAAGCCACTCCTTTGTGGTCTTTTGTTATGGCAGCACTAGAGATTAAGACAATGCCTTTGGCAGGAACAGGAGGCTGCTGTGTGACACTCACAGGGCCAGTCCTGTTTCATTCATTACAGTCCATCTGCAAGCATTCACTGAGTGGCTGCATCAAAGAAAAAGTCTGAGTAAGTCAGTTAGAGTTAAAAACTTTGATTGGGCGGGAAAAAATTGCACACCCCTCCATAGAGCTTAGCTGTCACATTACAATCTAAATCATCTTATACACAAGTTGTTAGGGCATTTCTCCAAAGGGGATTTAAAATGATTGGTTGACATTCACTTAATCGGCAGCAAGCAGCTTGGATTGGCTCGTCAAGTTTTCCTTCTATATGGTAGTTATGATCTTTCTAATTATTTAAACTTTTCCCAAAATTGCCTTTATCATGAGTTGTAAATGCCTAAGGTGTTTGACTGCTAACCAGAAGGCTGGTGGTTCAAACTCACCAGCCACTCCTTGGAAGGAAGGTTAGGCAATCTACTTCAGTAGGGATACTGCCTCGGAAACCCAAGGAGGGGTCACTATGAGTCGGATCCAACTGGACAGTGAGTTTTTTTTTTAAGGTTCTGTGAAGGATTAAGTTGTTGTTGTTGTTGTTATGTGCGGTCGAGTCGGCCCCGACTCATAGCGACCCCTCCTTGGGTTTCCGAGGCAGTATCACTACGGAAGTAGGATTGCCCAACCTTCCTTCCGAGGATTAAGTTAAGTTAAATGGGGTGGGGGAAGGGCCTTTTCTTTGACATCTGCTATGGGCCAGGAATAGTTCTAGGCTCTCAAAAAAGAACAAGGAACAAGACCCCCATGCCCTCATGAACCTTATTTTCTGCTGGGCAGAGTCAGTCAACAAAACATAGACAGGTAGTATGTCAACTGGAAGTCCCCAAGTGGTACAATTAATGTCCTCAGCTACTAACCTGAAGGTTAGCAGTTTGAGTCCACCCAGGGGTACCTTGGGAGACAGGCCTGGTGATCCACTTCAGAAGCCAGCCACTGAAAACCGTACAGGTGCAATTCTGTTCTGACACACATGCAGGTGCCATGGGTGGGAATGGACTCAACAGGAACCAGAATCCAAGCTGTATGGTCCTGAGTTGTATGAAGGAAAACAAGGCAGCGTGTGGATGATAGAGAGGAGGTGAGGTCTATTCACAGAGGCGGCGAGGAAAGACCTCTCTGCTCAGGGAGCGAGAAAGGAGGTACGGGAAAACATCTAGGCAGAGAGAAAACCAAGTCCTGAAGGCTGAGTGAAGAAAGTCTTGAAAGAGGAAGCCAATGTCTGGTCGCATAAAGGTTAAGCACTCAGCTGCTAACCAGAAGGTCGGTGGTTTGAGCCTACCCTGTGGCTCCTCAGAAGAAAAATCCCACTAACCCACTGCCATCGGATTGATTCTGACTCAGAACAACCCCCATTAGGTTTCTGAGGTGGTAAATCTTTATGGAAGTAGATTGCCCAGTCTTGCTTCTGCAGACTGGTTGGTGGGTTTGAACCATCAACCTTCTGGTTAGCAGTTAGATGCCTTAGGCATTGTGCTACCAGAGCTCCTTCCTTAGGAGAAAGCCCTGGTGATATGCTCCCACAAAGATGGCTGTTGTGTGCCATCGAGTCATTCTGATTCAAAGTGACCCCATGTGACAGAGTAGACCTACCCTGTAGGATTTCCTAGGCTGTGATCTTTATGGTTATATATAGGCAATATGCAGATGATACAACCTTGCTCACTAAACGTGAAGAGGACTTGAAGCACTTACTGATGTAGATCAATGACTACAGCCTTCAGTATGGATTACATCTCAACATAAAGAAAACAAAAATCCTCACAACTGGACCAATAAACAACATCACAATAAATGGAGAAAAGACTCAAGTTGTCAGGGATTTCATTTTCCTTGGATCCACAATCAATACACAGTCAAGAAATCAGGTGTCGTATTGCACTAGGCAAATCTGCTGCAAAAGATCTCTTTAAAGCGTTAAGGAGCAAAGATGTCACTTTGAAGACTAAGGTGCGCCTGACCCAAGTCATGGTATTTTCAATCCCATTTATACTTATGAAAGCTGGACAATGAAAGAGGAAGACCGAAGAAGAGTTGATGCCTTTAATTGTGGTGTTAGTGAAGAATACTGAAAATACCATTGACTGCCAGAAGAACGAATTAATCTGTGCTGGACGAAGCGAAGCCAGAATGATCCTTGGAAGTGTGAATGGACAGACTTAAACTTACATCTGGTCATGTTGTCAGAAGGGACCATTCCCTGGAGAAGGATATCGTGTTTGGTAAAGTAGACAGTTAGAGAAGAAGGGGAAGACCCTCAATGAGATGGACTGACACTATGGCTGCAATGATGGGCTCAAGCACAGCCACGATTATGAGGATGGCATGGGACCAGGCACTGTTTGGCTCTGTCATGCATAGGGTCACTATGAGTTGTACCTGTCTCAACAGCATCTAACAATAACAACAACAATCTTCATGGGAGCAGATCACCAAGTCTTTCTCCCACGGAGCTGCTGGTGGGTTCAAACCAGAGACCTTTTGGTTAGATGCTGAGTGCTTAACTGTGGCACCACTAGGGATCCTTCCATAAAGATTATAGCCTAGAAACCCTATGGGGCAGTTTTAGTCTGTCACACAGGGTCACTGTGAGTAGAAATCAACTCAACGGCCACCTACATACAACAGCAAAGAACGGAGAAGGGTGTGGCTCGACTGTTTCCACAACAATCCAGGTGTATGTGAAAAAAGCATGCCGCAGCCAATGGGGTTGGAAAATGCCGAGCTGGACAAAACGAAGCTGAAGCCAACTCTTAACCAGGGAAGTCTGGGGCCTTTGACACCCCAGGAGTGGTTGAAGTATTCAACATGATTTGACTGCTAACCAGAAGGCCAGGGGTTTCAAACCCACCAGCCACTCCTCAGAAGGAAGACTGGGCAATCTACTTCCATAGGGATACCCCCTCGGAAACCCAAGGAGGGGTCACTATGAGTCAGATCCGACTCCACAGCAGTGAGTTTGGTTTGGTTTTGGAAGCTTATTTGCCACCACTCATCTGTCAGTCTGTCATACTGTGGTGGCTTGCGTGTTGCTGTGAGGCTGGAGGCTACGCCACCAATGTTTCAAATACCAGCAGGGTCACCCATGGTGGACAGGTTTCAGCAGAGCTTCCAGACAAAGATAGAGTAGGAAGAAGGATGTGGCTAGATCCAGTTCTGAAAAGAAAGAATTGGCCACTGAAAACCTTATGGATACCACTGAAACACTGTCTGATATAGTGCCAGAAGATGAGCTCCTCAGACTGGAAGACACTCAAAATACGATTGGGGAAGAGCTGCCTTCTCATAGCAGAGGTGATTGAGTAGACCTTTCTGGACATTCATTTGCTGATGAGGCATGACTCAAAATGAGAAGAAACAAAAAAAAAAAAAAAAAATGAGAAGAAACAACTGCAAACATCCATTAATAATCAGAATATGGAATGTACAGAGTATGAATGAAGGAAAACTGAAAGTTGTCAAAAATGAAATGAAACACATAAAGATTGACGTCCTAGGCATTAGTGAGCTGAAATGGACTAGTATTGTCTATTTTGAATCACATGATCTATGATGCCAGAAATAACTGAAAACCTCTTGAAGAACAGGTGAACATTGTCTGATACAGTGCCAGAAGATGAGCCTCTCAGGTTGGAAGACACCTAAGATATGACTGGAGAAGAGCTATCTCCTCAGAGTAGAACTGAACTTAATTACGTGGATGGAGCTGAACTCCGTCCACTCGTAGCAGAACTCAAAATGGCAAGAAGCAGCTGTAAACATCAATTAATAATCAGAACTTGGAATGTTCAAAGTATAAATCAGGGAAAACTGGAAGTTGCCAAAAATGAAATGGAAAGCTTGCAGATCAATATCCTAATCATTAGTGAACTGACTAGTATTAGCCATTTTGAATCTGACAGTCATATGGTCTATTAGGCCAGAAACAACAAGAAGACGAATGGCATTACATTCATTCTTAAAAAGAACATTCAAGATCTATCCTGAAGTACAGTGCTGTTAGTGATAGGTCAATAGCCATACATCTACGAGGAAAATCAATTAATTCAACTTTGACTCAAATGCTAAAAATGAAGAAATTGAAGATTTTTATGAACTGCTGCAGTCAGAAATTAATCAAATGTGCAATCAAGATGTATTGATAATCATTGGTGATTGGAATGCGAAAGTTTGAAACGTACAGACCTGGAATTGCACTCACTCCTGTGGCTTTCAGCCAAACAACACACAGGCCTACAAGTGGAACAATTACACCAGGTAGGTACACTCCTTAGAATAATCCACCAAGGGAGATCAGCAGGGCCTCAGATCAGCATTTGCACGGAGAGAAATATCAGAGAGCAGAAATGCATAGGAGAGGACGACACAGGGAAAAGGTAACCACAGGGAGGACATGGGAGGAGAGCTGTTACATTACGGGGATTGCAATCAATGTCATGAAAAAAAAATGTGTATGGAAAATATATTTGCTCTGTAAACTTTCATCCAGATCATAGTAATAAAAATAAGTGAAAATATAGCAGAAGGATAACTAGTTGGAAAACATGGCCTTGGTGATTGGAATCATGCTGGCGATCACGTGGTGGAATTGTGCAAGACCAACGACTTATTCATCAGAAATGTAGGCTGATTTCCAAGACACAAACAATGACTAAACATGTGGATCTCACCAATGGTTTACACAGGAATCAAATCAACTATACATGTGGCAAGAGACAATGGAGAAGTTCAACATGATCAGTCAAATAAAGCCAGGGGCCAACTACAGGACAGATCATCAACTGCTCACACGCAAGTTCCAGCTGAAACTGAAGAAAATCAAAGCAAGTCCAAGAGAGTCAAAGGACGACCTTGAATATACCCCTTCTGGATTTAGAGATCATTTCAAGACAAGATTTTATGCACTGAACACTAATGACTGGAAGCCAGAAGGAGGTGGTACATGAAGTAAGCAAAAGGTCATTAAAAAGACCAGAATGGATGTCAGAAGAGGCAGAAGCTTGTTTGGGGGCTTAGAATAGCCAACGTGAACAGAAGAAATGATGATGTAAAACAGGGAATAGACGATTTCTGAGAAGAACAGTAAACTATTATAATGAAATATGCAAAGACCTGGTCTTAGAAAACCAAAAAGGAAGAACATATTTGGCATTTCTCAAGCTGAAAGAACTGAAGGAAAAATTCAAGGCTTGAGTTGCAGTCCTGAAGGATTCTATTGGTAAAGAACTGAATAACACAGGAAGTATCAAAAGAAGAGAGAAGGATTACACAGAGTCACTGTACCACCAAGAACTAGTCGAAGTTTACCATTTCAGGAGGTTGCATATGATCAAGAATCAGTGATACTAAAGGAAGTACAAGCCACACTCACTACAGGCATTGGTGAAAAACAAGTCTCCAGGAATTGATGGAATACCAATTGAGGGACTTCAACAAACAGATGCAAAGCTGGAAATGCTCACTGGTCTATGCCAACAAATTTCGAAGACATCTCCCTAGCCCACCAAGTGGAAAGGATCCATATTTGTGCCCATTCCAAAAAAAAAAAAAAAAGGTGCTCTAACAGAGGGTGGGAATTATCAAACAATACCATTAATATCACACAAAAGTAAAATTTTGCTGAAGATAACTCAAAAATGGCTATAGCAGTACAACAGCAAACTGCCATAGACTCAAGGCTCACTGAGAAGAGGACGTGGTACGAGAGCTATCATTGCTGATATCAGATGGATGTTGGTGCAAAGCAGAGAATACCAGACAGATATCTACCTGTGTTTTATCATTCGGCATCCGTGTCAGCCTGGGACCAGTTCTCAGATCCCACCCCAGATGTGCAGAATCAGAAGCGCTGGCGGCAGGCCCCAGCAATCTGTATTTTAACCAGGCTTCCAGAGGGCACCGATGGCCCAGAAAGCTTGAGGCCACTGGATGCTTGCTACTGGAAGCTGGTCCTTGGGCACAGCATCAGCATCACCAGGGAGGTAGAGGTGGGCTCCCCTCCAGACTTAGGGCATCAGAATCTGCATTTAACAAACTCCAGGAGGGATCACGTGCCTGTTAACCTTTGAAAGGCAAAGCTCCAGGGCTGCTGACGGCGCGCAGTGACGGTTCAGCAGTCTTCTCGCCTTCCGTGCGGGAAACCTGGGTTTGATTCCCGGCCAATGCACCCCCTGCACAGCCAGTACCTGTCCATTCGTGGAGGTCTGTCTGTTGCTTCGATGCTGACCAGGTTTGGCAGAGCTTCCAGACTAAGATGGACCAGGAAGAAAGGCCTGGTGAGCTCCTGAAACTCAGCCAATGAAATCCCTGCGGGTCACAATGGTCCTGTCCGCAACCAATCAGAGGACGGCACAGCGCCACGCAGCATTTGGTTCTGCTTTGCGTCAAGCGCTGTAACGGGAGGCGGGCCTACACAGCCTCAGTTAACAGAGCAGAGCTGGGGGACACCCACATGCTAGTGACAGCTCGTTTCAGCTGTAAAACTATCAGGAGCTGTCGGACACATCACCCAATCTTTTATTTCTCCTGCCTAAACTCCCAGGCAGGAGGCCCCTCTGCCTGAGGAGTGAAACCCATCAGCTCAGTTAGGGCCCTGGGTCCGTTTGATCTCTCCCAATCTCTGATAGGGACACGGGGCCTGGGATGCTGGGGCCAGCGCTTCCGGATAAGCAGAAAGTCTTTCCCTCCAGGCGGCAGGACCCTCACAGCACTGCGCTGCCAGCTCCACCAAGGAGTGTCTCACGGAGCCTCTGGAACTGGGGAAAAATTCCTCCCAAATTCCAGGGCTATTCCAAGCCAACGCGCAAGAGCAAGAGCCAGGCTCGGCGGTGCAGGCGAGCCGGAGATGGCGTTCAGAACAATTACCAGGCAACATGTGTTTCCTATGAATGGTGCAAGTGTTAAAACGGATTTCATTTTCTTCTGTAAATAAAGAGGCCCATCCAGCCCGGCCTGTTTATCTCCCTGGGAGAGATGAAAGTGTTTCAGCTGCCAGTAGCCTCTGCCCGCCCCGGAGTGGGGCGCGGGCTGTCCCCCATGTGCGCCGGCCTTGTAATCAGCGGTCCTGTCGCCCATGTGGAACTGTTTGGGCACCGTGAGGTCTTTCCTCGGAGTAGGAGTCTTAGTGATCGAAAATAGTACTCCTTTTTTTTTTTTTTTTCGTTTTAAACGTATTAGTGATTCATAACCAGTAAAATTAGTCTGCTAGGGGCCGGTGGAGGGATTCATCCTGGTGGCGCCTGCTCTCCTGGGCTGCTCCTTCAAATAAATCATGGCTGTCACAATGGAATTCAGGCCGAAAAGTCACCTGTAGTAATTCCCACCCCTCCCCTGCCTGCCTCCCACTCCCCTCCACCCCACCCCCCAAGAGCATCAGGGATCAAAGCTATCTTCCTTACTCCAGCTGAGGCGGTGAGGATATGAAGGAGAGAGAGGAGGGGGGGGAGGGGAGGAAGAAGAGAGACAGTAGGAGAAGAAGGGGAGGAGGGGGCAGGAGGGAGGGGAGGAGGGGGGCAGGAGGGAGGAGAGGAAACCCCCAGAAGTTATCCCCAGCCAGGAAATTAACATCCCCAGGCTCTTCGAGCTGAAAGCCCAAAAGCATGAGGCCAATTTATGATATTAGTGTTTCTAAAGCAAAATATGATTAACCACTTCATTATGTAAAGTTGTGTTTCCACTTAACCTCTGTGCACTGGCATCCAAACCCAGACTTTTTTTTCTTTCCTTTTTTTTTTTTTTTTTTTACTGCAAATTTAATAAATTCCAACATGCGCAAACTTCCTGCCTTCCACTGTCCACCGCTGGTATCTCTGGAAACTTCAATAGCAGGAGGTAACTCACACAGTCTGCTCGACTACCTTCGCGGCTCAGCCCGTAATCCGGGATCAGGCAAATCAGCTTTCATCTCCCGAGCACTTAAGTTAATTACATGGCAGCGGTGGAGGCCCCGAGCAGGTTCTGCGTGCAGCCTCAGCCTCCCGAGGCCAGACATCATAGGACCCAGATGCAAGCCCTTGGCAGCTTAAGCCCAACAAATTTCCTTTGTGGAGAAATGCAAACAGCCCAACCTTGAGGGCCAGGCTACTTCAGGGAGCCGCCCGCCTTCTTAGGTGCTGGGCCTGGGAGCAAAGGCCAGGACCAAGGCCAGAACCCATTAAAATGTGCACGGGGTTGGAGGCTGGTGGGGTTGGAGCCTCGAGGGTTCCCACAGCATGCAATGGGCGCTCGGCTTGATTTTGGATGGGCTGCTGATCCAAAGGGAGGATTGCCTCCTTTCATGTGGGAATTCATGCCAGGAGTGAGAACACACACACACGCGCGCGCGCGCACACACACGCACACACACGACTTCTCTGCACATTTCTTCCAAGTCTGCTCCTGCACCCTCCTCCTCTCTCTGGCACTTTCCAGAGTGTGTTAGGTGCCTCCCAGGAGGCCCTGACTGGTAAAGATCTTATGCCTAACAGAAGGATGCACTCACAGTGGTAGGGCCCTTTGAGCCCATTGTTGCAGCCACTGTGTCAATCAATCCATCTCCTTGAGGGGCTCCCACTTTTTCAGGGCCCTCTTCTTCACCAAGCATGAACTCCTCTCCAGGGACGGCTCGCTCCTGATCACACGTCCGAACTCCATGAGACCAAGTCTCCCCGTCCTTCCTTCTCAGGTGCAATCTGGCTGCACTTCTTCCGAGGCTGATTCGTTTGTTCTCCTGGCAGTCCACGGCACAGTCAGTATTTTTTGCCAAGCCCACAATTCAGGTGCCCAACTAGTCCCTCTTCTGGGACCCCACTGTGGGTCCTCTGTAGGTACCAGGGACTGTATGCCATCCCTAATCCCCGTTCCCGCTGTGCACCCCACATGTCACCTTTGTCATTCAGGTTGGGGACTTTCTTCCCTGACATCATGTTCCAAAGGGAGAGACTTTGTGAACACTACATCAGTGACATTCTTCATCCCCTTGTCACTTCAGGGTGGCTGGGACTGTGTGGGGACTTTGGCATTCTATCTAGGGCTACCATAATACAAATACCACAGGTGTGTACCCTTAAAGAACAGACATAGACTCTCATAGTCCTGAAGGCTCCAAGTCCAAATCAGGGTCTTGGTGGGGTCACTTCCTTCCTTGTCACACGGTGTCTGTCTCACCACTGCACCTGTGGACATCTCTATTTTGTCTATTTCTAAGTATTCAGTGTTTAGGACACACTCTACAGCGACAATGGCCGCATTAACATGACAAAAGAAAAACCCTGTGTCCAACCAGGAGCAAATCTTTGCTGTTGAGTTGATTTCAACTCAGAGCAACCCTATAGGACAGAGTAGAATTGCTCATGGGGTTTCCAAGCCTGTAATCTTTCTCGTGAAAAGTGGCTGGTGGGTTCAAACCACCAACCTTTTGGTCAGCAGCTGAGCATTTACCTACGGGCCACCAGGGCTCCTCTGCATGGGTACAAGGGCTAAGAATCCAACACATACTTTATGGCAACACAGTTCAATGCATCAAAGTGGGTGAGTCTGCCTGACTCTGGGGACCAGAGGAAGGCCCTGACATTGCACAAGTGAACACATGGCCCACACCAGCTGTTGCAAGTAACGAAGCTGACATTTTGACTCTGTCTGCCTGACTTGGGTAGATTCGGAGCTCAGGTGACAAAGAGAGGTGTGTGCTTGCTTAGCCTTCTGTTGTGGGGTGAATGGTGGCACCCCAAGATATATGGACACCCTAACCCGGGGTCCCTGGGAATGTGGCCTTATTTGGAAATAGAGGGGTTGCAGATACAATCAAGTTGCAGATACAACTAAGGACATACTGGATTAGACCTTAAATCCAACGGCTGGTGTCCTTGTACGAAGAGGGTCATGAGACAGAGAGAAGATACACAGGGGGATGACGGCCATGTGAAGATGGCAGCAGAGACTGGAGTGAGACAGCTACAAGCTGAAGGATGCCAGACATCACCAGCAACCACCAGGGACTGGCAGGAAGGACTCTCCCCTAGAGCCTTCAGGGAACCATGCCGACACCTTGACTTCAGACTTCTAGTCTCAGAACTGGGAGAGGTTAGAGTGAGAAATGAATTTCTATGAAGTTACCCATTTGTGGAACTTCATTACAGCAGCCTGGGAAACTAACGGTTGTTGTTCGGTGCCGAGGAGTTGGCTCAGACTCATGGCGACCCCATGCACAATAGAACAAAACCCTGCCTGGTCCTGCACGTTCCTCACAACCACTGGCCTGCGTGGGTCCACTTGTGCGGCCATTCTGGGTTCTGAGTGCCTTCCTATCTAGGGCCTCATCTTCCAGCACTGAATCAGACAATGTTCTGTAGGGTTTTCATTGGCTAATTTGGGGAATTAGAGCACCAAGCCTTTCTTCCTAGTCTGTCTTAGTCTGGAAGCTCCACTGAAACTCATAGATCTTTTTTATTTTTATTTATTTTTTTATTGTGATTTGGGTGAAGATTTACAGAGCAAATTCACTTTCCATACAGCAGTTCACATATACTTTGTCTCATGTCATTGACCACAGTTTACCACAATGCAACAGCTCCCCTCCCACTTCCTCCCCATAGTTAGCTCTTCCCAGTGTCCATCCCTCCATACACTCCTGCCCCCTGAGCTGTCTCCCTGTACATAAGCAGCCCTTCTTTCTCCCATGATTGTTCTCTCCAAGGAGTGTATCTACTTGAGGTAAATATTCAACTTCTATGCCTGTATTTTGTTTGGCTGGAAACCACAGGTGTGGGTTCAATTCCAGACCTGAAGGGCAGCTAGGGGTCATAGTCTCAGTGGTTCCACCAGGCTCTATTGGGCCAGCAAACCTGGTCCCCACCTTTTTTTTTTTTTTCCTCCAAATGATTTTGAGTTTTGTTCCACATTGTTCTCCCTCTCTATCAAGGATCTCCTACATAGATCCCCTTCCAAGTGGATGACTGAAACTCATAGATCTTTAAAAAAAAAAAAAAAAATCTTTCTTTCACAGAGCTGCTGATTGGTTTGAATTGCTGACCTTCTGCTAAATTAGTGAAGGCCATGTTCCTTGAACATCATGCCTCTTGAAGGTCTACCTGTGTGGGATCAAGCTTACAGCCGTATCACCAGCAGTGAAGTAAGAAGCTTCTTTCTGATAGTAGTGACTTGATGTTAATACTGATGGGCCATTGTGGAAAAAGATAGTGAGAACAGGTGCTGCAGCTTGAAGACTGTGGACAATGTCACTGAAATGTACTTGGAGAACTTGTTGAAACATGTGTCCTTTGCAGTGTGTAAGAAACACAAACACAAAACACTGGGTGGCTTAAAATCTCCCAGGTTCATTCTCTCACAATCCCGAGGACTGGGCAAGGTGTCCACAGGGCCCTGGGCTTCCTCAAAGCTGTGGATGAAGACACTCCTTGACCTCTTTCAGCAGCTGGTGGTTGCCGGCAATCCGTGGCATTCCTTACCTTGTAGATTCGTCACTCCAGTCTCTGCTCTCTTTACAAGGCTGTCTTCCCGCTGTATCTCCTCTTACAAGGGCACCAGTCACATAGAATTACAACCCACCCTACTCCAATCTGGTCACGTTTTAACCTAACTGATCACATCTCCAAAGACCTTATTTGCAGACAAGATCACACTCACAGGCACTTGGTTAGAACTTCAGCATATTTTGTCGTGGTGGTGGTGGTTGTTAGGTGATGGAGAGTTGGCTCTGACTCATAGGAACCCCGTGTCCAACAGAACAAAACACTGCCCAGTCCTGCACCAGCCTCACAATCCTTGCTCTACTGAAGCCCATCGTTGCAGCCACAGTGTCAATCCATCTTGTTAAGAGTTTTCCCCTTTTTGCTGACCCTCCACTTTACCAAGCATAATATTCTTTCGGAACCGATTTGTTCGTTCTTCTGGCAGTCCACGGTATTTTCAGTATTCTTCGCGAACACCACAGTTCAAAGGCATCCACTCTTCTTTGATCTTCCTTATTCATTGTCCAGCTTTCACATACATATGACACAACTGAGAATATCATGGCTTAGGTTAGGTACACCTTAGTCTTCACAGTGACATCTTTGCTCCTTAACACTTTGAAGAGGTCTTTTGCAGCAGAGTTTCCCAGTGCAATATGACGTCTGTTTTCTTGACTGCTGCTTCCACGCATATTGATTGTGGATCCAAGTAAAATGAAATCCCTGACAACTTGAATGTTTTCTCCATTTATTGTGATGTTGCTTATTGGTCCAGTTGTGAGGATTCTTGTTTTCCTTATGTTGAAATGTAAACCATACGGAAGACTGTAGTCTTTGATCTTCATCAGTAAGTGCTTCAAGTCCTCTTCACTTTCAGCAAGCCAGGTTATATCATCTGCATATCACAGGTTGTTAACGAGTCTTCCTCCAATCCTGATGCCATATTCCTCTTCATACAGTCCAGCCTCTCAGATTATTTGCTCAGCATATAGATTGAATAAGTGTGGTGAAAGAATACAATCTTGAAGCACACCTTTCCTGACTTTAAACCATGCAATGTCCCCTTATTCTGTTCGAGCAACAGCCTCTTGGTCTATGTACAGGTTCCTCATGAGTACAGTTAAGTGTTCTGGAATTCCCAGTCCTCACAATATTATCCATAATTTGTTATGATACACACAGCCTCTGCATAGTCGATAAAACACAAGGAAACATCTTTCTGGTATTCCTTGCTTTCAGCCAAGATCCATGTGACATCAGCAATGACATCCCCCATTCCATGTCCTCTTTTGAATCCAGCTTGCATTTCTGGAAGTTCCTTGTCAATTTATCGCTGCAAGTATTTTTGAATTACTGAAGCAAAATTTTACTTGCATGTGTTATTAATGATATTGTCCAAAAATTTCCACATTCTGTGGAATCACTGTTCTTTGAAATGGGTGCAAATATGGATCTCTTCCTATCAGTTGGCCAGGTAACTATCTTCCAAATTTCTTGGCATAAACAAGTAAGTGCCTCCAGCACTGCAGCTGTTAGCTAAAACATCTCACTGGGTATTCCACCAATTCCTGGGGCCCTATTTTTCACCTCCTTCAGTGCAGCTTGGACTTCTTAGTACCATTGGTTCTTGATCATATGCTACCTCTTGAAATAGCTGAACGTCAACCAACTCTTTTTGGTGCGGTGTCTCTATGTATTCCTTCTATCTTCTTTTGATGTTCCTTGTACCGTTTAATATTTTGCCCATAGAATCATTCAGTATTGCAACTTGAGGCTTGACTTTTTCTTCAGTTCTCTCAGCTTGAGAAATGCCAGGGGTATTCTTCCCTTTTGGCTTTCTAACTCCAGGTCTTCATACATATTGCAATATTTTGGGGGGATAGAATTCAACCTTAATGCTTCAACTATGATTGCCCCTACATAGAACACAAATATGAAGAAAACTCCAGCATGGCCAACTATCCCCTAAAATAGCAAAGATCTAAAAAAAAAAAAAAAAAAAAAAAACTCTGAATTTCTGAATTCCCTAAACTAGGCTCCATTTAGGCCAGACCTGAAAGCTTTGCCTTTGGTTTCTGGTGAGGACATGTAATAAAAGTGTATTTTGTCTAGTTTAGAACAGATCCTCACCTTGTGAGTTTCCAAGCCCACCTCATCAGCCTACATTTGTGACTGTTTGCTTTCTCCTGGATGAATATTGTTACTGGCAGGAACGGAGATGTAATAACTTCCTTGAAGGCAATGAGCTTCAGAGGACCAAGAGGGACAGACTGGAGACGGTCATAACATTGGTGTCGGAGGAAAGTTCCAGATGCAGGTTGGTCTTTAATTTATGTGAGGATCTCTCTCCAAGCCCTCACTGTAAGAATCTTTCTAAAAATTGAACTAATAAAACTCACTGCCATCAAGTCAAATCCAACACATAGGGACCCTCACTGGGTTTCCAAGGCGGTAAAGCTTTATGGAAGGAGACTGCCTCATCTTTCTTCTGTAGAGCAGCTGATGGGTTCGAATCACTGGCCTTATGATTAGGAGCCAAATGCCTTAGCCACTACACCACCAGAACTCCTTAAAAGCTGAGCAACCAATCATTAATATGCCCCCACAACCCACCCAGAAGGGGGAATTGGGACAAGCTGTCTTCTCTTGGTATAAAAGTCTCATTTTCATATTGATATGGGATCAAAGTGACAACAGCAACTCAAAAGGTCAAATAGGAACCTCAGGGGGCAGGGAGTCTATGTTGAGGGAGGGGCAATTCAGAAAAGGGGGTGGCAATGGTTTCTGTTATGGATTGAATTATGTCCCAAAAGATATGTGTTGTAAATCCTAACCCCTATACCTGTGGTTGGGAGCTCTGGTAGCGTAGTGCCTAAGGCACTTGACTGCTAACCAGAAGGCTGGCGGTTCAAACCCACCAGCCACTCCTCGGAAGGAAGGTTGGGCAATCCTACTTTTGTAGTGATACTGCCTCGGAAACCCAAGGAGGGGTCGCTATGAGTCGGGTCCGATGCGATGGCACATAACAACAGCAACAATATACCTGTGGTTATAATCCCATCTGGGAATGGGTTTTTCTTTGTCGTGTTAATAGGGCTATGTCAGTGGATGGTATATTTTAAGACAATGCCTTTGAGATAGAAAAAGGGCAGATGAGGCATCAAGAAGCAATCAGAGATGGGGAAGACAGAGAGGATGCCTTTCCCTAGAGACAGCCCCCTGAATTGAGAGAAAGTGACTTTGTTGGTTAAACCCCTCACTTGTAGTATTGCTGTCACAGTAGCACTAAAGAACAAAGACAGCTGTGGGACTCAAACAATATAATCAATGTCACTGAATTGTACGTGTAGTGACTGCTCAACTGGTACATGATCTGTGTGTATGCTTTGAACAACAAAGAAAATAAAAGGGAAGAAAAATCTCAGTTTCCTACTAAACTTCTTTCTCAGCTTCAAACATGCTACTCTCAGATGGGGTTGGGTAATGGTGCGCTCATATTGTCCCCAGTCCTGAAACACTGTTCCTACCCTCTTGTCCCTGGCACCTACAGCTCTCACAAGCCTCAGCGTAAATACCACCGCTTCCAGGAGGTGTTAGATTCCTGCTACAGATTAAATTGTGTCCCCAGCAAAGATGTGTTGAAGTCCTTACACCCCTGTACCTGGGAGTGTGATCTTGTTTGGAAATAGGGTCTTTGAGGATGTTACCATTAGGTTCACATGACGTCACACAGGAGGAGGGTAGGTACAAATGCTATATGACTGTTGTCCTTATAAAACAAGGGACACATAGAGACAAGGAGATGGAGAAAGGATGCATGTGATTCTGCGGCTGCAAACCAAGGAACAGTACCAGAAGCCATGAGAAAGGCATGGGATAGACTCTCCCTTAAACAACCAGAAGGAATCGACATGGCTGACACACTGATCTCCGACTCCCAGCCTCCAGAATTATGAGACAATAGATTCTGTCTTTATAAGCTACTCGTTTGTGGTATTTTGCAGCAGCAGCTCTAGAAAGCCAATAAAATTCTGACCATAGGGCAGCAGCCTCTCCCACAGGTCCCAAAGGGTGAGAGTCCCTAGAGAGGCACCACACAGTACCCCCATACCCAGCACTGCTCCTGGCACAGCTTAGGCTCTCAGTATCCAGAAAGATAGAGAGTTTGACCATCCCTGCAGCCCGTTTTAGTGAAAAACACTGTACTGACCCAAGGACAGAAGCCAAATGTAACCAACCTTTCAGGCTTGGCAGCTCTAATTGTTATTCAGTGACATCAAGTCCATTCCAACTCATAGCAACCCCATGCACAACAGAAGGAAACACTGCCCTGGCCTGTGCCATCCTCACAATCTTTGCTATGCTTGAGCCCATTGTTGCAGCCACTGTAGGTCAGTCACTCTCAGTGAGGGTCACCCTCTACTGTACCAAGTATGATATCCTTCTCCAGGGGCTGGTCCCTTCTGACAACATGACCAAAGTAGATGAGATGAGGTCTGGCCATTCTCACTTCTAAGGAACATTCTGGCTGCACTTCCTCCAGGACAGATTTGTTCGTTCTTCTGGTAGTCCATACTATTTTCCATATTCTTCACCAACACCAGAACTCAAAGGCATCAATTCTTCTTTGGTCTTTCCTTACTCATTGTCCAGCTTTTACATGCATATGAGGTGATTGAAAATGCCATGGCTTGGGTTAGGTGCACCTTAGTCTTCAAAGTGACATCTTTGTTCTTCAACATTTTAAATAGGTCTTTTGCTGCAGATTTGCCTAGTGGAAAAGTCTAATTTCTTGACTGCTACTTCCATGAGTGTTGCCTGTGGATCCAAGTGAAATGAAATCTTTGACAACTTCAATCATTTCCCCATATATTGTGATGCTGCTTATTGGTCCAGTTGTGAGGATTTTTGTTTTCTTTATGTTGAGATGTAATCCATAATGCAGACTGTAGTCTTTAATCTTCAACAGTAGGTGCTTCAAGTCATCCTCACTTTCAGCAAGCAAAGTTGTGTTGTCAACGTATCACAGGTTGTTAATGAGTCTTCCTCCAATCCATGCCATGTTCTTCTTCATATAGTCCAGCTTCTCAGATTATTTGCTCACATACAGATTGAATAAGTATGGGGAAAGGATACAACCCTGACACACCCTCTTCTTGATTTTAAGCCATGTAGTGTCCCCTTGTTCTTTTCGAACAACAGCCTCTTGGTCTATGTACATGCTCCTCATGAGTACAATCAAGTGTTCTGGAACACCCACTCTTCACAATGTGATCCATAAATTGTTATGATCCACACAATCTTTGCGTAGTTAATAATAATAATAATAAAGAAATATCTTTCTGGTATTCTTTGCTTTCAACCAAAATCCATCTAACATCAGCAATTATATCCTTCATTCTACATCCTCTTCTGAAACCAGCTTGCATTTCTAGAAGTTATCTGTCAATATACTGCTGCCACCATTTTTTAATTATCTTCAGCAAAATTTTATTTGCATATGATATTAATGACATTGTGCAATGATTTCCACATTCTGTTGGATCACTTTTCTTTGGAATGGGGACACATGTCAATCTCTTCCAGTCAGTTGGTCAGGTAGCTATCTTATCTATGGCAGGAAATTTGGAAGATAGCTGCATCTGTTTGTTGAAACATCTCAGTGAGTATTCTGTCAATTTCTGGAGTTTTGTTTTTCACCAATTCCTTCAGTGCATCTTGGACTTCTTCCTTCAATACCATTGGTTCTTGGTCATATGCCTCCTCCTGAAATGACTGAATGTCAACCAACTCTTTTTGGTACAGTGACTCTGCGTATTCCTTCCATCTTCTTTTGACATTTCCTGCATCATTCAATATTTTGCCCATAGAATCCTTCAATATTGCAATTTGAGGCTTGAATTTTTTCTTCAGTTCTTTCAGCTTGAGAAATGGCAAACGTGTCTAACCCTTTTGGTTTTCTAACTCCAAATCTTTGCACTTTTATTATAACAATTGACTTTGCCTTCTCCAGCCACCCTTTGAAATCTTCTGTTCAGCTCCTTTATTTCAACATTTCTTCCTTTTGCTTTAGCTACTTTCCATTCAAGAGCAAGTTTCAGACTCTCTTCTGACGGCCATTTTGGTCTTTTCTTCTTTTCCTGTCTTTTTAATGCTTTCTTCATGGATGGTGTTCTTGATGTCATCCCACAACTCACCTGGTTTCAGTCACTGGTGTTCAAATGAGTCAAATATATTTAGATGGTCTCTCAATTCAGGTGAGATATACTCAAGGTCATATTTTGGCTCTTGGTGGGCCTGTTTTAATTTTCTTCAGCTTCAACTTGAACTTCCATATGAGCAATTGATCTGTTCCACAGTTAGCTCCTGGCCTTGTCTGACTGACGATATTGAGCTTCTCCTTTGCCTCTTTCCACAGATGTAGTCAATTTGATTTCAGTGTATTCCATCTGGCAAGGTCCATGTGGATAGTTGTCACTTACACTGTTGAAAAAAGGTTTTGCAATGAATGAGCCATTGACCTTGCAAAATTCTATCATGCAATCTCCAGTGTCATTTCTATCACCAAGATCATATTTTCCAACTACAGGTGATTCTGCGCTTCCAACTTTCACTTTCCAATCACCAGCAATATTCATTATATCTTGATTATATGTTTGGTCAATTTCAGACTACAGAAGTTGGTAAAAATCTTCGTTTCTTCATCTTTGGGTTTAGTAGTTGGTGTGTAAATTTGAATAACAGTCATATTAATTGCTCTTCTTTGTAAGTGTATGGATAGTATCCTATCACTGACAGTTTTGTACTTCAGGATAGAGCTTGAAATGTTCTTTTTGATGATGAATGTGACATCATTCCTCTTCAGTTTGTCATTCCCAGCATAGACTATATTATTGTCAGATTCAAAATGGCCTGTACTAGTCCATTTCAGCTCTCTAAGGCCTAGAATCTCCATCTGTATGCATCACATTTCATTCTTTTTACAATATCCAATTGTCCTAGATTCATACTCCGTACATTCCACATTCCAATTATTAATGAATGTTTGCAGCTGCTAATTCCCATTTTGAATCATGTTCCATCAGCAAATGAAGGATCTGAAAGCTTTACTCCATCTACATCATTAAGATCAACTCTACTTTGAGGAGGCAGCTCTTCTCCAGTCATACTTTGAGTGCCTCCAACTGTGAGATTCACTTTTTGGTACTGTATCAGACAATGTTTCCCTGTTATTCATATAGTTTGCCAGTAATATATCAGACAATGTTTCACTGCTATTCATGTTCCAGTGGTCAATTCTTTCAGAAGTGGATAGCCCCATCCTTCTTCCACATCTGTCTTCATCGACAAGTTCCACTGAAACCTGTCCACCATGGATGACCCTATTGGTATTTGAAATACCAGTGGTACAACTTCTAACATCACAGCAGCATGCAAGCCACCACAGTATGACAAACTGACAGACAAGTGGTGGGGAAGCTCTACAGACACCCAAAATAATAGTAGTTGAAGAAGATAGAAGCTCTTTTCTCTCTCCTCAGGGATCCTGCTGCCTTCTGTCTTCTTGCTGTGCCTTAACATACAACATCTGCCTCATGGCCCAAGATGGCTCCTCCAGCTCCTGCCTTCACATCTGTACTCCACTCAAGGAGAAGAGGGAAATGGAGGTGTCATGAATCGAATTGTGTCCCCCCAAAATATACATCAACTTGGCTAGGCCATGATTCTTGGTGGTTTGACAGTTATGTAATGATTTAATTTGGCAATTGTGTAATGATGTAATCATCCCCCATGATGTGATCTGATGTGATCAGCCAATCCGTTATAAGTGGATTAGGGTGGGATGCTCTAATGTAAGGTAGTCACTTCCATGGTAGGATTTGCTGTGAGCAGCCAATCAATTGAAAAGGAATTTCCTCAGGGGTAGGACCTGCTTCCAATATCTATATGGACATCCTGGAAAAATTGTGGGCCCTCTGTTGGATCTGGATCCTGCATCTTCCAGTTCTGGAGCTGCACCTGTGGCCTGCTGATTTTGGAATTGTTACCTTCGCAACTATGAGCCAACAACTCTCCATTTTACCCACTGATCTTGAATTCGTCATCCAGCTAAGTCAGCGGCGTGCTATACTGTCTGCTGATGGGGTAGTTCGGTTTGTGTGTCAGCGTGGCTGGGCCTGGCTGAGTGGCTGGGCAGCTGGTGGGAGTTAATCCCCATGAGGAGACGGGCAATCAACTCCATGGTGGGATCTACCACAAGCAGCTGGGTAAGCTGCCTTTGGGTATGTGATCTGCTTTCTGTATATAAATGGGAATGGTCTCTAGCCTATGGCACGCTTGGACGCTGCATGTAGCCATGTCATTGCTTAGCAGCCTGCTAGGCTCTGCCGACCTTGGGACTTACAATGGACTTAAGTTAATGGCCTTCCGTATGGTTTGGTAACACCAGGACTGTGCCTTTTTACTTGTCAACCTTGGGCTTCTCAGCCTCAGCAGCCAGCAGCTGTCGGAGTGAAGAAACGCCTCTAGCTCCAGTGGGCCGGGAGCAGGAGGCAGAGCTGGACCCCAAGGTTGAGGGGCTTTCACCCAGCCCCTAGAGCCTGGCACTTTGAACTTGGACTTAAAGCCTCCAAATTGTGAGAGAATAAACTCCTGTTTGTTAAGGCCATCCCATTTGTGGTGTATTTCTGTCAGAGCAGCACTAGGGAACCAGAACAGCCGATCTTAGGTTTGTCAGCCCATGTAGCTCAGTGTGTCAGGAAAAGCCTCCAGCCAGTTTGAGGTTTGATCCATGAACTTGGGACTTGCCAATCTCTACAACTGTGTGAGCCATTTCCCTGAGATAAATTCCTCTCTCTCTCTCTCTCTCTCTCCCTCTCTCCCTCTCATTTTCTCTCATTCTCTTTCTCCCCCCTCCCTTTCTCCCTCTCTCTTATATATATACATATATATAAGCTTTACAGGCTTTGCGGAAATTCCCTCAAGAACTTAGCCTAAGATACCATCTCATGGAGCGTTTCCCTCATTTTCACCGACCATCTGTTTTATCAAACATGATATGTGTTCTGGTTATCTAGTGCCACTCTGACAGAAATATACCACAAATGGGATGGCTTAAACAAACGGGAGTTTATTCTCCTACAGTTTGGAGGCTTTAAGTCCAAGTTCAAAGTGCCAGGCTCTAGGGGCTGGGTGAAAGCCCCTCAACCTTGGGGTCCAGCTCTACCTTCTGCTCCCAGCCCACTGGAGCTAGAGGTGTTTCTTCACTCAGACAGCTGCTGGCTGCTGAAGCTGACAAGCCCAAGGTTGACAAGTAAAAAGGCACAGTCCTGGTGTTACCAAACCACATGGCAGGCCATTAATTTAAATCCATTGTAAGTCCCAAGGTCGGCAGAGCACGGCAGGCTGCTGAACAAAGACACGGCTACATGCAGGGTCCAAGCATGCCATAAGCTAGAGACCATTCTCAAAGCTGCTGCTTATATAAGGAAAGCAGACCACATACCCAAAGACAGCTACTCAGCTGCTCACAGTAGATTCCACCATGGAGTTGATGACCAGTGTCATCATGGGGAATACTACATCCAGCTGCCCAGCCACTCAACCAGGTCCAGCCAAGTTGACATAAAAACATAATGACCACAATATGCTTTTCTAGCCATTGGTCTCTCCTGATGATGTGTCCAAAGGAAGCAAGGTGGAGTCTCGTCATTCCCTCTTCTAAGGAGCATTCTGGCTGTACTTCCTCCAGGACTGATAGCCAGCAATAGAGGATTGTGAAATAAATCACAGTACACCTTTACATTAACCCTCTATGCTGCCACTTAAGTTCTGATATGAAGAAATTTTCAAGATTACTGTTAAAATGTAGTTCAGTGATTTCCAGGGGTTTGAGAGAGTGGGAATGGGGAGTGGTTGCTCGTGGGTGGAGGGTTTCTTTTGGGAGTGATGAAAATTTCTGTAATTAGTGGTGATGGTTGCATAATTTTGTGACTAGACTAAAAACCACTGAATTGTATATTTTAGAAGGAGGAATCTTTCACTATTAAGTGAATCAAAAAGCCTGATGCAGAATAGTGCCATTATACTTCTGTTCAGGAGAAAAATAAGCATTTTTCTTCATAATTGTCTATGTAAACATAAACTCTGAAAACTAACCAGAAGGATAAATAGGGGAGGGAAGGGAGTAGGAGAGAGACTTTTCACAAATTACCTTTTTATGTTTCTTGGTTGTAAGCCATGTGATTATACTGCCATTCAAAAATTTTTCATTCAAGACACAGAACTTTCCATGGCTCCCCACTACCTACAGAGTCAAGTCCAAGCCTTTGGCCCTGCGGGACAAGCTGATTCCTGCCTCAGGTCCTACACCATCCCCACCACTCTTCTCCTAAGGAAGGCTCTGCCCTCCCACATGGGCCCTGTTGGATTTTGTTCTCTGTACCTTTGCTCCAGCTCTTCCCTCTTCCAAGAATGCTGTTCCCCCAGTTTATAGCTGAGTTACTCCCCCCAGTATAGAGATAATTCAGCCAACTCTTTGCCACCTTAAAACAAGATCACCTTTCAACCAGTGTCCAAAAACATGTGCATCATTTTCTTTTAAGACACCACCAGAAGCACATTTAATGTCCACATTTCTAGCAACATTCTGTTCATGACAATAGAAGCTTTCTCTATAGCCTCCATGAGGAGTTCTGGTAGCATAACACTTATGCTCAGCTGCTAACCAAAAGGCAGTGATTCAAACCCACCAGCTGCTCCATAGGAGAAAGATGTGGCAGCTGGCTTCTGTAAAGATGGCAGCCTTGGAGATCCTGTGGGAAGTTCTACTCTGTCCTCTAGGGGCACTGTGAGCTGGAATCAACTCAGTGGCAGTGGATTTGGTCTGGGCTTTGCTTCTGTAAAGACTGGCAGCCTTGGAAACCATATGGGGCAATTCTACTCTGTCTTAAAGGGTCACTAAGAGTTGGAACCAACTCAATGGCACCCAATAACAGCCTTCCTCACTTCTGTCTGAGCCTTCTCAGAATACTCTTTAATATCTATAATTCCACCAACAACCTCTTCAAGGCAGTCTAGACTTTTACCATCAAGTCCCAAAAAACTCTTCCAGCCTCTACTTATGATTGTTGTTGGGCACTGCTGAGTCCATTCTGATTCACAGCAACCCCATGTACAATACAACAAAACACGGCTCGGTCTGTGCCATCCTCACAGTTGTTCTATGTTTGTGGCCATGGTTGCAGCCACTGTGTCAATCCATCTCATGGAGGGTCTTCCTGATTTTTTTTGACTCTCTACTTTACCAAACATAATGTCCTTCTCCAGGCACTGGTTTATGCTGATAACAAATCCAAAGTAAGTGATACAAAGTCTTGCTGTGTCTGCTTCCAAGGAGCATTTACTGTACTTTTTATTGGCTGTTGTTACTGTTATGTGCCATCAAGTCGGACCCGACTCATAGCGACCCCTCCTTGGGTTTCC
>NW_006921811.1:4240467-4240959 GCF_000298275.1 Orycteropus afer afer | reverse complement strand
AGAGATCTTGTACAGAAGATTTTCCCAATGGTTTGTTCAGATTGCTACCCCCTAGCAGCAGCCACCCACTGCACCACACCACTCATGGAATGAGCCATGCACCTGTCAATCACACTCTTACACACCTGGCACTAGTGTGATTGTCTGGGTGGGCTCTTGCAGACTGCATGCCATGCACAAGCCTCTGCTGTCAGAGGCATGCACACATGCGGTCTACATGCTAAATGCCTACCACTTCCACTGTCTGTGGCATGTGCACATGCACAGAATGATGCAGACTCCTGCCATATCCATGGGAAGGAGTATGCACATGCATAAACTCCTGCTGCCTCCACAGGCATATATTCCCACGGATTGTACAACAGCTGCTGTTGTCCACCATGGCCAGTGGTGTACATCCCAACAGATAGAGGGTTATTTGCTCACCACCTTAGAGGTGTGGATGACTATCGCTGCACCACCCTTTTGTTTTTTTTGTTCCACTTCTTTTTT
>NW_006921811.1:4221644-4230705 GCF_000298275.1 Orycteropus afer afer | reverse complement strand
GTCCTTGATGAAAGTTCTAGGACATGGGTCCTTAGTTTGTACAACAGAATTTTCCAAATATTTAAGCTCTGGTTTCTTTTTGCACAGTTCACTTTTAAGTCTGTCTCTTTCCTCTCTCATTTTACTGGAAGAGGCCAGGAGAAACCACACTGTCTCTTTAAGATCTTGCTTAGAAATCTCCTCATTCAAGTATCCAAGTTCATCACTGTGATAGTTGGAGCTGTGTGTCAACTTGGCTGGACCACAATTCTGTGTGGTTTAAGCAGTTGTGATGTGGTTATTCCCATGATGGGATCAGATGTATATGTTTTGAGCAGCCAATCAAATGAAAGGGAGTTTCCCTAGGGCTGTGGTCTGCTTCCAATATATTTATGGACATCTTGGGAAAAGAGACATTCTTCTGTGGATCAGGATTCTGTTGTGCTGCCTGCAACTGTCCGTGAGCCAACAATCCACCATTTGGCCTGGAGATCTTGGATTCATCATTCGTTGGAGTCAACAGCCTGTATACTGCCTGCCAACCTTGAGCTCCTCAGCCCTGCAGCTGTGTGAGTCAGGAAAAGCCTCCAGCTTGACATTTGATCCAAGAACTTTGGACTTGCAAGCTTCTGTAAGTGTGTGAGCCATTTTCCTAAGATAAATTTCTCTTTCTCTCTCTATATAAGCTTGACTGGTTTTGTTTCTCTAGAGAACCCAGTCTAACACAATCACTTACAAGTTCTACCTTCCACCAAACATTTTAACATATTTCAGAGAAGCTGTCTTGTTTTGTTTTTTGCCACTACATAAAAAGGATCCTCTTCCATCCAGGATACAATGCCATGTATATGATTTCCTTCTTAAGGCTCGCCAGAAGCACATTTAATATTCACCTTTCCAGCAACATTCTGTTGATGACACTAGAAGCTTTCATCACAGCTCTTGTATCTTACTGAGCCCTCATCAGAGTCACCATTCATGTCCATAATTCTACCAACAGTCTCTTCAAGGCAAACTAATGCCTTACTATGAAGCACATCAAAAATTTCTCCAGATTTCACCCATACCTAATTCCAAACCCACTTTCACATTTGAGGTATTTGTTAGAGCAGCATCCTCCTGCCAGGACCAAACTCTCTTAGTTATCTCGTGTTGCTGTAACAACAATGCCACAAGTGGGTGGCTTTAATGAACAGAAATTTATCTCTCACAGTTCAGCAGGCTTGAAGTCCCAGCTTAGGGCACTGGCTCCAGGGGAGGGCTCTCTCTCTGCCAACTCCAGGAGAAGGTCTGGCCTGGGTGCCTAATCTGTTCTTTTACATCACAAAAACGACTGCCTTCAAACACACCCAACACTGAGATGGCCTCATTAACATAACAAATGAAACCCTATTCGCAAATGAGATTACATCCACAGGCAAAGGGGTGTGGATTTACAACACATATTTTGGGGGGCCATATTTCAATCTATAACAGACAGACACACAAAAAAAAGACAAGTATTTTATGACCCCACTTATATCAAATATCTGGAAAAGGCAAATGTATTGAGAAAAAGTAGATTAGTGGTTACCAGGAGCTGAGGGAAGAGAGGAATGAGGGTCAGTGCTTACCGATACAGAGTCTCTGTTTGGGGTGATGAAAAACTTTCGGAACTTGATTGTGGTGATGGTTGTACAACATAGTAAATGTAATTAATGCTCTTGAATTGTACACTTAAAAATAGCTAAAGTGGCAAGTTTTATGTTATATACATATATTTTATACAATAATTTTTTTTTTAATGTACCCTTCTCCCCCACACCCAGTTGCCCCAGTTCCAAAGAGACAAACCCACCCTCTTCAGAGCCTTGTCTGGTTCTTTTCAGACATTTTTCCAGGTTGTAGAGCTCTGAGAAACATAAGAAGACCTTCCTGTGACTGCTAAGTAATTGGTTTTCAACTATAAAAGTAATTAAGAAATGGCACCAATTTCCCTAAGTGTAATGTAATTAAATCCACCGGCTTGGAAAACCATTTGAGATAAATGGTAACAAGGGAAGATCAAGCCATGGGGAATTAGGGGGACGTCTGACATGAGGGACAGAGTGTTCTCTGCCTCTCCCCTGGAGGAGTGGTCAGGCAAAGGAGAGGAGGATGGGGGATGGGGAAGCAGGTCCTGGACCGGCTGGGCCCAGGCCAGGGCAAGCCAGTAGGGTGTTACCACCAGGACTTGGGCCAAGAATGGGAGCACAGGGAGCAGGCATGATGAGACAGAGTCTCACTCCAGGAGGTCAAGGCAACTCAGACTTTGGCCAAACTGGCTAAGGAACAGAGCTGGGCAAGCAGAATGAACCGTAGGCCTCGAGGAATCTCCTGGATGTGGACAGAAGCGAGATCAGACTGGGGTGAGGCTAAGAAATTGCAGACAGCTCTGGCTGAGCGGCTGAAGACTAAGACGTGGGCCACCAGGCACAGTCAGAAGCTTAACCTTGGTGACACGAGTGGTTACGCACTCAGCTGCCAACCAAAAGTCTGGGAGTTCAAATCCACCCAGCACCTCCGTGGGAAGAAGACCTGGACGCCAGCTTCTGGAATGGTTACAGCCAAGCAAATGCCACGGGGCAGTTCTACCCTGTCACACGGAATCACCATGAGTCGGAATCCACTTCGCGGCACCTAACAGCACAGTGTACGGACAGGGCCCCTGGGCAGGGCAAGCAATGACCATGCTCAGCTGTTAACCAAAAGGTGGGAAGTTCAAGTCCACCCAGAGACATCTTGCAAGCAAGGTCTGGGGATGCACCTTTCAAAGATCACAGCCATGGAGACCCCTATGGAGCACAGTCCTAGCCTGACACACACGGGGTCCCTGTGAGTGAGAGGGGGCTTGTCAGCAACTGGCCCCGGACTGCTAGCTACGCGGACAGGATCCGGTGGCTTACGGAAGCTGGGAGGGCCACACAGACAAACTTCCATGCATATTGGAGCTGGCACTTGTATTTCCTACTTTTCTTTTGGCTAGTGTGGTAGAGGAAGAAAGAACTTTTGAGTTCAAATCCTGATTCCTCCACTTTGTCATCTTGAGCAACTTATTCTGAGACTGGGCTCCCTTTCGATGAATGAACAATTGTAACGGCCATGTTACCACCACAGGATGCATGCGATGTGTCTTATAAATGGCAAAGGCCTGTGTAGACCCTACTGGGGTTACTAAGAAAGGGTCACCCTCCTCCTGCCCCCTCACCCATCTCCTTCTCCTTCCCTGGGGCCTCCCTCACCTCACCAGCCTCGCTCTCTCTGCTGGTTCCCTCCCCTTGACTGAGTCAGCTTCTTTAGTGTCTGTTTCCCAACACCGCTCCCCCACCCCAAAAAGAAGAAAAACATAGAAGTTCTCATGGAGAACTTGTGAAAATTAAGAGAGCGAATAATGTCACTGTGAGTCCGAATTGACTCGGTGGCCATGGTGGTTCTTGGTAGAATTCTTGTTTTCATGCTGGAGACCTGGGTCCGATTCCCAGCCCATGCACCCGTCAGTCACTGGAGGCCGGCAGGTTGCTGGGATGCTGGACAGCTTCAGCAGAGCTTCCAGACTCCGATGGACCAGGATGAGAGGCCTGGCGATCCTACAGATCAGCCCCTGAAGCCCCTATGGATCATGTGACCCTGTCCTCCCCAATCATGGAGACGGTGCAGAACTGGGAAGCAGCTCGATCCCAGAGCAGCTAGCAACAGCGATGCATAAAAAGTGCTGGGAACAGAGGCCGGCCTTGGTGCAGGCAAGCTTGTCTATTTTTATTATTGTCAACAATTGAGAAAAAAACAAGCAAAAGGAAGAATTAAAAATGACCCCTAGATACCCTTACCTCTCACCCCCAAATACCCTTACCTCTCACCCTCAAATACTCTTACCAATTACCCCTAAATACTCTTACCTCTCACCCCTAAATACTCTTAATTATCACCTCTAAATACTCTTACTGATCACTCTTAAATACTCTTATCTATCAGATGATGTATTGCACTGATGCAAAAGACCTCTTTCAAGTGCTGCAGAGCAAAGATGTTTGTTTCTTTGAAGACTAAGGTGTGCCTAACCCAAGATGGGGCAATCTTCTTCTGCAGTGATACTGCCTCAGAAACCCAAGGAGGGGTTGCTATGAGTCGGGGCCAACTGGACGGCACATAGCAACAACAACAACCCAAGTCATGGTATTTTCAATTGCCTCGTATGCATGTGAAAGCAGGACAGTGAATAAGGAAGTCCGAAGAAGAGTTGATGCTTTTGAGTTGTGGTGCTGGCGAACAATACTGAAGGTACCGTGCGCTGCCAGAAGAACTAAGTCTGTTCTGGAAGTGTAACTGGAATGCTCCTTGGAAGCGAGAATGGCCAGACTTCATCTCACCTACTTTGGTCGTGTTGTCAGAAGGGACCATTCCCTGGAGAAGGATATCATGCTTGGTAAAGGGGAGGGTCAATGAAAGAGGGGAAGGCCCTCAACGAGATGGATTGATGCAGTGGCTGCAATGATGGGCTCAGGTATAGCAAGGATTGTGAGGCTGGGGCAGGACCAGGCAGTGTTTCGTTCTGTAGTACACAAGGTCACTATGAGTCAGAGCCAACTTGATGGTACCTAACAACAACATCACCTCTAAATACTCTTACCTATCACCTTTGACTAAGGGGCTCTGGTGGCATTGTGGGTAAGACATTTGGCTTCTAACCAGAAGGTTGGTGGTACCAACCCACCAGCTACTCCGTGGGAGGAAGATGAGGCAATCTACTTCTGTAAAGATTTATAGCCTTTGAAACCCAGTGGTGGATGCTGTGAGTTGGAATAGATTTGATGGCAGCAGGTTTGGTTTTTCTTTTTAATCATCCCTAAATACCCTTACCTATCACCCCTAAATACTGTTACCTATCACCCCTAAAC
The DNA here is from genome assembly GCF_000298275.1 of Orycteropus afer afer. NCBI lineage: Eukaryota > Metazoa > Chordata > Mammalia > Tubulidentata > Orycteropodidae > Orycteropus > Orycteropus afer. The sequence goes on along the minus strand of NW_006921811.1, from coordinate 4,225,813 downwards.
ACTCTTACCTACTACCCCTAACTTCTGTTAACAAGCAGTCACTACTGGTAACAACTGGAGTACAACCTTCTGGGATTTTTTAAACACAAATACTTATGATTTATTTTAATCTGCTTTTGGAAACTATGACTCATTTTAGTGGAAAATATTTGAGTTTTCCTCCTCTGCAGGTTTCTGCCTTCCACAGGTTCCAGCTTTCACAGGTTTCCCGTAATAAATAATGATGATCACCTATATGTACTGTGCTCCTTTAAAGAACCACTGATGACTTACAGACAATGATGAGAATGTTGGGGACAGGGAAACTAGATGAACAGAAACAGAACAACCAGATGGACATTAAGGGACTCTTCACACATTGTACAGAATGGACCCCACATCACTGACTGAAAAACTTGTGTAGGCGCTACTGAGTTGGAACGTAAACTGTTGTGTAAATTTCACTGAAAACACGATAAAATATTATTTTTTTAAAAAAAGCTTTCGGAGCACATTTCTACTCTGACGCCCGTGGGGGTGCCGTGAGGCAGGGTCCAAGGCATCCAGCCTGGCTATAGGACTGGGGAGTCCATCTTCTTTAAAGAAATTGTCGTGGGCTTTTTAAATGTCCACATTCCAGATGGCTGTTCTTTGAAGCTACCCATGGTTCTTCAAATCTCTTTGGGAGTCCGTTCCAGCTTTCCCCAAGAGCCCAGCTGAGATATTTGGTTGGTGACATGGCGGAAAGATCCACAGGAGAGACTCGCAATATCTTTCTTCCCAAACTCCCCAGTCTTGGAAGGAAAGGCCATGTTTGGTTTGAAAACAGAATGGCTTTATCACCAACCAGGGCCCTGGATGAAATCTCTCCCCTAAAGCTGAGTAAACAGCTCAGGCTCCGCTTTGACCCGTTCTTCCCTCTGGAAACCCACCAGGCTTATCTGCACCCTGCCCTTCACCCAAGGGCTGCCTGCCCTCTCTTTTTGGAGGCATACCCTGAACCCCAGAACGACCCCATGGGACTGCAAGACCTGCCTTTGGCCCATCTCCTCCCTGTTGGAGGAGGAGGTGGCTAGACTCAGTCTCTTCCTTCTCCAAGCCTCAGTCTTCTTATCTGCAAAGTGGGGATGGTATTGCCCACCTCACCAGAATGTGGAGGGTGGGAAGAGATTGTTTGGTCAAAAAGCTCTGGCATAGAAAGTGCTCACTCTGAAGACCATAGGGCAGAACAAGATCCAAAGTTAGGCTCAGTTCAAAACCATAACCACCACCATTACCACTGGCTTGCTGGGTGACCTTTGGCAAGTTCCTTAACCTCTCTGAGGCTCAGCTGCTTCAGCTTGCAAAGAAGGGACAAAAAGATTGCTGTGGTGATTCCTACAAGGCTTGGTACATGTTGTATTTGTGACCTCATGCTGCCTGGTCCCATGCCATCTCATGATCACTGCCAGGTCAGACACTCATGACCACAGGGTTCTCGCGGGCCAAGTTTCAGGAGGAGATCACCAGCCCTTTCTTCCTAGTCCATCTTAGTCTGGAAGTTCTGCTGGAACTTGTTTCATGTCATAGCAACACACAAGTCTTCATGGACGGAGGATGGCGGACAGCCTGGGAATTGGACCTGGGTCTCTCACGTGGGAGGTGAGAATTCTAGCACTGAACCTCCACTACCTGTGGTAAGGAATAAACCCAAACCAAACCCCCAAACCCATGGCCCTTGAGTCAATTCCGACTCATAGTAAGCCCCTATTGGGTTTCCAAGGCTGTAGATCTTCACGGAAGTAGATTGCCTCATCTTCCTCCCACAGGGCAGCTGGTGGGTTTGAACCACTGACCTTCTGGTTAGCAGTCAGATGTCTTGCCCAGGACGCCACCAGAGCTCCTTGTGATAAGAAAGAGCTAATGTGAAACAAGTAGAGCAATTAACAAAAAGCCCTATAAGTATGGCTGTTAAGGAGCCCTGGTGACACAACAGTTAAGTGCTTGGCTGGTGAGTTACCCAGTAGCTCCTGGGTGACCTGCTCACGTGGAGATTGCATAGAAAACCCTATGGAGGAGTTCTACTTTGCAACTCATGGGTCACTATGAGTTGGAGTCAACTCCATGGCACCCAACAATACTTAATGGTAAGCCAGTTAGTGCCATTGTCTTAATGAATTTTAAAATTAAAATCATCGTAGGGGACATTCGGGGCTAGGATGATAAGGGGAACAAATATGCTGAACCACAAAGGGAATTGTAGGATGTTATCGTGGAATCTGAGAACCTGCTCTGACAGCCCTGATAGACCATCAACTCACAGCCACCATAGGGCTTTCAATGGCTGATTCTTCAGCAATAGATTGCCAGGCCTTTCCTCCAAGGTGCCTCGCAGTGGATTCAAACGTCCAACCTTAGGTTAACAGCAGAGTTTGTTAACCATTTGCACTACCCAGGGACTCCATTAACACTAACCCATAAACCAAACCCGCAGCCATAGAGTCAATTCCAACTTACAGAGACCCCATGGGACCAAGTAGAAGTGCCCCAGAGGGTTTCCAAGGCTGTCAATCTTTACCAAAGCAAAGCCCAAACCTAACCCACTGCTGCTAGGCCTATTCCTACTCAAAGGAGTAGAAATGCCCCAGAGGATTTCCACGGCTGCAGACTTGAAGGGAGCAAACTGCCTCAAGTTCTCCCAAGGAATTGCTGGTGGTTGGACCCGCCCACCTTTCCCTTAGCAGAGCGCTAAGCCACTGCACCACCAGGGCTTGGGCATCACCACAGCCTCTCCCTCTTCCCCACACAACCTCTCCTTTGCTTTGAGCACTGACGTGTGATCCTAGGCCCCCAGACTGTTGTTAAATGGCATTTCCAAACAAGCACAGGTTACAGTGTTTTCTCCTTTCTCTTTTGCTTTTCCCCAAGATCAAAGGAGGCATTTGGGCCTTTAAGATAACATTCATTTGGAGAGCGATAGCAATATATAAGATTAATGGAAATTAACATAATCCCTCCGAGCAGCTGAGCGCCTTTGTTGCGTCGTGTGTCCTGCCGTAATTACGCGTTAGGTGGTGATAAGAGCTCTAAATCAAGCGATGCCTTGAAAATCATTTCAATGATTTTTACCTAATTAGGTTCCTGCCTGGTTCTGGGCAGGGCCCCCTCTCCAGCTGCCCCCCACCCCTTTGATATGTAATGTGCCCGGAGGATCTAGGAGCCCCGAGCTGCAGCAGGACCCTTCCCCGGCTGCCAGCTCTGACCGTTTCCAGCGGGCCCACTGCTGAGATAAATTTTTGTCTTTCCCGAGTGGCTCTGCAGATCTGAGATCAAAAGAACGTTTATCGGTCTCTGTCTCTCTTCAGCCTACTCCAGCCAGACTCTGTGACAAGACGCTATCAGCCTTAAAGCCAAGAGAAGGCCGCCACCGAGGGAGGGGAGCCGAGAGACAGTCCCGCGCGGACTACACTGTCAGATTAGGGCGGAAATTGCGGCCCGGCACCCAGCTGGCCTTTGAAGGGGGGTCGCGGCGGCGGGAGCTGGGAGGGGCGCTGTCTGCAGCTCAAAGACCAGGGGTCACAGACCCCACGAAGCCTCCCCCCTCCGCCGCCCCCTTGAAGTTGAAATCCATCCGCTCATCTTAAACTGGTTAAGGTGAACGGGGTGCTCCGGCCGGGAGGGGGCCTCGGACACATGCCAAAACCTCCTGGGGAACGAGGGACTTAACTGGAGACATGTGTGTGCAGAGGACTCTGGCCGTCGGAATGCGAGTTTTGGAATCAAGAGAGCGCCTCCTCCGGAACCTCCAGGGTTGAACTTCACCGGTTCCAGTCCCACCGGAACCTCTCACGCCTTTTCATCTGCCTCCACCCTGCCTCGCCTGGAAATGTGCAGGCCGGAAGACGATGCATTTGGAGGAGATAAAGTGCCACCCGGCAGTTGCTGGTCTGGTGGTAGAATTCTTGCCCTCCATGAGGGAGACGCGGGTTCGACTCTCGCCCCAGCCACCCCCAGGGCAAGCAGCACCCGTCTGTCAGTGAGGCTGGTGTGGGGCTCTCCTGCGAGCAGGTTTCCGTATATCTTCCAGACTGAGATGCACTGCCTGGTGAACCACTGCCCCTAATCAGCCCGTGACAGTACAACGCTTTCACAACGGTCTGGCGGAACCCACCGTGGGACCCTGCAGGCCGGGCGTTTAGTGCTGCTGCGCA
>NW_006921811.1:4218822-4221334 GCF_000298275.1 Orycteropus afer afer | reverse complement strand
CTTGAAGTTGGGATCCTTGTGGGACCCTGTTTCCCCTCCTTTCATCCCAAACAATTCGTCTATTTACAATGGGGAAGTTTGCAGGCCCTCCCTCCCCCAAAGTTGCAATTATCTGGACATTTTGGGAGCATGTCTGTTAATGATTTGTGGTCCTAAGGACTTATTTTGAATTAATTCCCTTTTTAAAGGGCAGTTTGCTTTCCCGTGAAGGGGAAGACCCGGAACGCCACAGCGGCCGCCTTCGCGCGAAATGAACTTTTTAGAGGTTCCAGATGGCGGCTGGCACCGGGCAGGAGGAACCCAGCCGGAGAGGTCAGTTAGCTGGGACTAGCTCCCTGGACGATCCCCCCACGTCACTGCGGCAGGAAGTGGTGCCCTCCCGAGCCCGGCATCTCAGAAATGCCTTTGAGACCCTGAGCCCTGTTGCCATGAGCAATGGGAGACTGAACCTCCCCCCCCCCACACACACACACAGGCTGTGCCTTAGCTCTGACTCCCTGACGCCACTCTCCCAGCCCCCACCCTCCATGCTGAAGCCCAGGGAGGTACTTGCTTCCCAGAAGACCCTAGAACATTCTTGCCTCTAAGCCTTTGCCTGCCCTCCCTTCCCTCTCTGCCCTGCCGGCTTGATGTCTTGGTGGGGCTGACTCCTACACATCCCCAAGTCCACATTAAAAAGCCACCTCCTCCAGGAAGGCTTCTGGGATAGTCCAGGGTTGGACTACCTCTTGTGTTTCTTTCAGTGAAGTGCTTCCCTCAATCAAAATACGAACCCAACGGTTTTATTATTGTGTGTTTCCAAGTGGCCCATACCCCCAACATGCCAACTCCCCTTGGACTTCAAGTTCTTTCAGGGTAAGAGGTTGTGTTTCCTGGTTCACTAAGAATTCTTGCCTTCCATGTGGGACACTGTACCTACTTTGGTCATGTTGTCAGAAGGTACCATTCCTGGAGAAGGATATCACGCTTGGTAAAGTGGAGGGTCAACGAAAAAGGGGAAGGCCCTCAAGGAGGGACACAGTGGCTGTGACAATGAGCTCAAGCAAAGCAAGGATTGTGAGGCTGGCACAGGACTGGGCAGCGTTTCGTTTTGTCCTTCACGGGGTTGCTATGAATCGGAGCCGCCTCAATGGCATCTAACAACAGCAATGGCAACAGAAGTGGTGTGGGGGCGTCATCTGACCTCTAACTCCACCAAGTGGAGCATCAACCATCACCATCAGCATCAACAGCCCAAGGCTGATTCCTATGAGACACACTCACCAGCCCCTCCACAGAAGGAAGATGGGGCAATCTACTTCCATAAAGATTTACCACCTTGGAAACCCAGTGGGGGTCGCTATGAGTCAGGATCAACTTGGTGGCAGTGGGTTTGGGTTTTTTGGTGGGTACCATTTGCTCATGGAGCAGTGACAGTTCAGTGATAGAATCCTTCCCTTCCATGTGGGAGACCTGGGTTCAATTTCCAGCCAATGCTCTGGGGGCGTAGTGCCTACAGTAGCTGACTGCTAACCACAAGGTTGGCAGTTCAAACCCACCAGCCACTCTGTGGAAGGAAGACTGGGCAATCAACTTCCGTAAAGATTTAGACTCAAGAACTTAGTGGGGGTGGCTATGAGTTGGAATTGACTTGATGGCAGTGAGTGTGTTTTTGTTTTGCTCCTCATGCACAGCCTCCATCCGTCTGTGAGTGGAGGCTTGCGTGTTGCTATGATGCTGAACAGGTTTCAGCGGAGCTTCCAGATGAAGGCAGAGTGGGAAGAAAGGCCTGGTGAACTACTTCAGACAATCGGCCATTGAAAACCTTATGGAACCCAATGATCCAACGCACGGTCAATCATGGGGAGGGCAGAGGATGGGACAGCATATAGGTCCATTGTACCTGGGGCCAGCTTGACTCGATGACAGCTAAAAACAATTTGCTGAGCACTTACATGGACAGCACTGTTCCACGTGATTCCTCATGCTGTCTCACTAACTCTCATGAGTGGCAGTCCATGGCAGTCCACTGATTTACCTACTCGAGCGATGCCTCTGAGGCAGGAAGTACATGGGAGTATACCACCTCTGAGAAGACATCTGACCCAACGTCAGCGGGAGGGGACATCAAGGAAGACTTCCTAGAGTTGGAGGCCTGACTGAATTATATGAGCAACGACAAAAGAGCAAACACATGAATACTGAACAACACCCTCCTCTAAAATGACTGGCTAATAAAAGAAGTAAAAAATGAAATTAAAAACTCTTTGAATCAAATGAGAATGAAGACACAACGTACCACAGCAAAAGCAGTGATCAGAGGGCAATTTATAGCAATAAAGGCACACATCAAAAAGAAGTAAAAGCCTGTTGTGGTTACCTAGTGCTGCTCTGACAGGAATATACCACAAATGGGATAGCCTTAACAAACAGGAGGTTATTCTCTCACAGTTTGGAGGCTTTAAGTCCAAGTTCAAAGTGCCAGGCTCTAGGAGCTCATCCTTGGGGTCCAGCTCTGCCTCCTGCTTCCGGC
>NW_006921811.1:4180820-4184264 GCF_000298275.1 Orycteropus afer afer | reverse complement strand
TAGAGTTGGTTCCCTGAATTCAGACTTCTAGCCTCCTAATATGTGAGAATAAAAATAGACTTGTTTGTTAAAGCCATGCCCTTGTGATATTTCTGTTACATCAGTAGTAGCTAACTAAGACAATTACTGTGAATGAATAAAATTTAATATAGTTTCTTATAAATCTTGCTTAATGTTTTTAAAAATCCCTTTGAAAATTTTAATTTGTGTAATGTTTTTGATGTTTTTAATATATTTGTCATTATAATAAATATAGAATTTATAGATCAATATATATGTAAATATTGGGAGGGTGTGTTGAAATTTTTTATGTGGTAAACAATAAAAAATAGAATTACAGACAAAGTGATCAGGGAGAAAGACACGTCAACCATGAAATGTGATTTAAAAAGTTATAGGATCTAGTTCAGCACTATTCGGGCTTACCCTCTACGTGTTGTCTTCTTATTATTTACTAACAGAATCCAGGATCCTGATTTTTCATTCTGGGTGTCAATATGTCTGCTAAAAAACTTCATTTCCTGGCTTTTTTTGTTTAGAAGTCACCATGTGACATGTTTCTGGCCAATGAAACATATGTTATGGTTACCTATTGCAGTAACTATGCCAGAACCTAATGATTTCAAACAGTAACTAGTATTTATTTCCTTTGTAAATCTCAATTTGCTCAGGGCTTGATTTGAGAAAGTTAACAGAGCAAGTTGGTTTTCCATTCAACTGTTCATATATGTTTTGTTTCATGACATTGAATGAAGTCGCCACAATGTAACAGCACTCTTCCCACTTCCTCCTTGTGGTTACCATTTCTATTCATCCTTCTTTCCCATCTGTTCCTGCTTTCTGAGCTTTATTCCTGGGCAAATGCTGCCCTTCTGATCAAGTATGGTTAATTGTCCTAAGGAGGACATACCACTCTGGTGTTATTGTTCACTCCATAGACCTGTTATTTGGCTGAAAGTTGAACCATGGGGGTGAGTTCAGTTCCAGGCCTGAAGGATATCTAAGGGCCATAGTTTTGAGGCTTCCACTGGTCTGTGTCAGACAAGTTAACCTGGTCTTTTTTATAATTTTGAGTCTTGTTCCCTATTTTTCTCCCACTCTTTCCAGGACCTCCTATTGTGATCACTTTCAGAGTGGTAAGCAGTGGTAGCCAGGCACCACCAAGTTCTTTTGGTCTCAGTCTAGTAGAGGCTGTGGTTTGCATTGTCCATTAGTCACTTGGACTAATTATTTACTTGAATCTTTGATTTTCTTCACTCTTCTTTATTCCAGATGGGAAGAGGCTAATAGTTATATCTTAGAGGACCACTTGCTAGTTTTTAAGATCCCAGGCACTACTCATCAAAGTAGGATGTAGAACATTGTCTTTGTGGACTATGCCACCCTTGATGTCCAAGGGTGGTTCATCTTTGCCACTTCCACAATGGCATGAGCTGGAGCAGCTCTAGTGTGGTTGGAGAATCCATTTTCAAGATGCCAAGTTGGTGCTGGCTATTGGCTAGAAAGTAGGCTGGGAGCTTCAGTTTCATTCCATGTGACCTTTTCTAGAGGGTGGCTTGGGCTTCCTTATAGTATGGCAGATTTCCAAGAAATAGGAAATGAAAGCTGACACATTCTTAAAGCCTGAACTTAGAAACTAGCACAGCATCACTTCTGCTATATTCTATTTGTCCAGCAGTCACAGACCCCACCCAGATTTAAGGGGTAAAAAAAAAAAATGTAGGCCCTAACTCTCAATGACGGGAAGGGCAAAGAATTTGTAGGCACATTTAATCTGCCATGACATGGAAGTAGAGCTTGCTAAGGATTCCTGAGCAAGCTTTTGCATCCTTCTTGACTACTTCTTCCTTTTTCTTCCCTTGCCTGGAACTCAAATTGGAGACTTGGGATGGAACGCCCACTCTGTAACCATGAGGTAACCATGTTAGTGATTGATGTGCACTAAGACATACGGAGAAGAAAGACAGAGACTGAGTCCCAGGGAGCATCAGTGAGCTCCTGGACCAGTCCCAGATAGCCATTTCTAAAGCTCTTGTTACATACAAAAACATAAACTATTACTTGGTTGGAGTTTTCCCAGGTGGTGCAAATAGTTAAGCATTTGGCTACTAATTTGAAAGATTGGAGGTTCAAGTCCACTCAGAAGGGCCTTGGAAGAGAGACCTGGTGATCTACTTCTGAAAAATCGGCCATTGAAAACCCTGCAGAAGACAGCTCTACTCTGACATACATGGGGTCACCATGAGTTGGAGTCAAATCAACACCAATTGTCCTGGCACTGCTTGATGAAGCCCCTTTAATGACATTTCTGTTACATGCAGCCAAACACAGTCCCTAACTCAGGATTCAAGGTACACAAAGGACAGAAAGATTTAATGTTGTTGTTGTTGTTATGTGCCGTCGAGTCAGACCCGACTCATAGCGACCCCTCCTTGGGTTGCCAAGGCAGTATCACTATGGAAGTAGATTGCCCCATCTTCCTTCTGGGAAAGACTTAATAGCAGTGATTTTTAAGCCAAGGCCTGACAGATGAATAAAGTAGCAAAGGATTTCCTATGGGCAAGTGCATGGGGGGCACTCTGTTATCCTCTCTGCCTGCTGGGACTTCTGCACCTGAGTGTTGTGCCACCCATGTGCTAAGGCCCTCACTCTGCTAAGCCCTCCAACACCAAGAGCCTAAAATTCAGCCAACTCAATGTGCCCTCCCCTTCTCCCACTTGATGCCCGTGAACTCACTGCCACTGGGCCCACCCAACCACTGTGCTTCACGACTGAGTCTCTTTTAGAGCTTTATGAACTGATCAAGAACTCATTAGGAAAAGAAAAAGAAACAGAAATTGGGCCTCTTTTGAGACTCTGGGTGATGCAAGTGGTTAATGTGCTCAGCTATGAATTGAAAGGTTGGTGGTGCGAGTCCAACCGGAGATGCCTCAGAAGGAAGACCTGACAGTCTTCTGAATAATGGGCCATGCAAACCTGGTGGAACACAGATATACTCTAACCACATGGGGTCACCATGGGTCACAACCAATTCAATGGGAACTGGTAATGGGCATCTTCCAGGGACCAGGCCTTGGGCTCCACCCTTCACAATTGTTATCTCATTTAACCCTCCCAACAAGCCCAAAATAAGGACACATGTCCCTTCTTCACAAGGGCAAGGGGAACTGAGGCTCAGAGAGGCCACCAAGGTCACACAGGTAGTAAGAGCCACCATCACCACCAGTTGCTGTCTGGTGGATCCCGACTCACGACACACGACACCGTCCCCATGCATGTCAGAGTGGAATTGTGCTGCACAGGATTTTCAATGGTGGACTTTTCAGAAGCAGGTGATCAGGACTTTCTTCTGAGGCACCTCTGGGCAGACTAAGCCTTCAATCTTAGAATAAGCAGTCAAGCACATTCACCAGTGGCTCCAAGTGTAGGCTTGCGATGTCCTCT
>NW_006921811.1:4174191-4178825 GCF_000298275.1 Orycteropus afer afer | reverse complement strand
AATAATAATAATAAAAGATACCTCCTCATGGGGCAGAGAACTTAGGGAGAAAAGTCAACTTAGCTTATGCAGCTACTCTCCAAAAAACTCTTTCTGGAGGATTCTTCTGCTCTGACTTGCTACATAGAATATATATTTACAGATATATTTATCTGGCCTTGGACATAGACAACTAATGATGATAAAGTTTATCACCAACTGAGAGCAAGCAAGTATCTTGGGTGAACTAACTCACTGCTGTTTCTTACTTCTTCCATATTGGCAGAACCCCTGTCCCATCAGAACACAATGAATCCAGATAAGTCTGAGTCAAGCATTCTCCTTGTTATTGATTAGTTAAGAGATAAGTCTGTGTGGTCGGTTGGAATTTGCTAAAATAAAATGGTTGCAGGAGTATCAAGCCCATCTCACATGCTCTTAGGACCATGTCACTTTGACATGGCTCTCATGGAGGACTGGGAGTCTAGGTTCCCTCTTTTGAAGTTGGGTGGGCTTGAGTCTATGGCAGAAGAATGCTCTGTGACTTCAGAAGCTAGATCATCAAAGGAAATACCTTTTCTACCTGCTTCTCTTGAGATACTTATTCTTGGAACACAGTCACCATACTGTGGACAGGTCCACAGGGAAAGCAACAAAGGCCACTAGCCCATGGCCCCACCTGAGCTCCTAGCCATGAGCCAAGCCTAACTTGTCAGCCATGTGAATAGGCCATCTTGAAACTGGGTCTTGCGACTTGCAGTTGAGCCACCACAGCTTACATATGGAACAAAGGCAAGTTGTCTTTGCTGATTCACACTCAAAGTGCAGATATGTAAGCAAAATAATTGATTGTTATTTTCTAGCCATTACATTTTAGGATGGTTTGTTACACAGCTATAGGTACCCAGACAATATGTGATCTGCTCTAGCAAATAAAACTTGAAGGGAAGTCTGGCAGTGGGCCATCTGGTAAAATTTTACTTGCTTTTCTTTATTTCTTCACACAAAGAAGAAGTGTCCCCTTTATGCCTCTGGACATTGAGCATATGAGAATTTGATGTCTGGAGCTATGGCAGTCATCTTGCAACCATGAGAGAAGTTCGTGAAAACACTGAGGAGGGCAGAGAGGGAAGACGGAAGGAACAGTCTTCATGGACATTGGTGAGTTGCTGCGTTAGCCAACCCTGACTCAGCCCTCCCTCCAGACTCCCTTCTATGTGAGATGATAATTAATTGTTGATGACTCCACTTGCATACAACTCCTTTTCTATCTCATGAGGCTCATTCATTCTTCCAATCCGTGTTGCTGATAGGTGCCATCTTTATGGTCATTGACATGTTATAACTTATTATTGCAGCCACTGTGTCAGTCCATCTCTTTGAGGGTTCCCCTCTTTTTCACTGACCCTCTACTTTACTGAGCATGATGTCCTTCTCCAGGGACTGGTCCCTCCTGATAATACATCCAAAGTACATGAGATGAAGTCTCACCATGCTCCTTTCCCAGCAGACGCAGATATGTTAGGTGCCAACAAGTTGGTTCCAACTCATAGCAACCCTGTGTGCAATAGAACAAAACACTGCATGGTCCCACACCATCCTCACAATGGTCAGTATGCTTGACACCATTGTGGCAGCCACTGTGTCAATCCATCTCATTGAGGGTTTCCTCTCTTTTATTGACTCCATACCAAGTATGAGGAGCTCTGGCAGCATAGTACCTAAGGCATTTGACTGCTAACCAAAAGGTTGGCCATTCAAACCCACCAGCCACTCCACAGAAGGAAGAGGAGGCAGTCTACTTCCCTAAAGATTTACCATCTCGGAAACCCAATGGGGGTAGCTAGGAGTCAGAATCGACATGATAGCAGTGGGTTTGCTTTTGTTTTTGTTTTTTGTAGACCAAGTACGATGTCCTTCTCCAGAGACTGGTCCCTCCTGGTGATGCATCCAAAGTGAGTCAAGTATTCTTTGCCAACACATTTCAAATGTGTCCATGCTTCTGTCTTCCTTGTTTATTGTCCAGCTTTCACGTGCATATGAGCCAATTGCAAAGACCATGGCTTGTATCAGGTGCACATCAGTCACCAAAGTGACATTTTTAAAGTTTTTTTTAAGTGGTCCTCATCTACACAGTGGGATAATAGTAGTTCATCATTCTGTTGTAAGGACTTGGAGAGGTCAGTATGGAAGGCTCATGGAAGAGCTACCTATATGTCTTCTCTCCTGTTCCTATTATTTAGTGTGAGGGCCCACATGATGTGGCCCATTCCCCTTCCCAGTCTCTCATCCTAGTATTTTCCCACCATACACAGTCACCCAGATTCTCACAACCCCAGGCTACCCCAGGCTACTCCCAGTTTCAGAGAAATATCTTGCTCTCCTGAAGGCCTACACTTCAGCTCAACTATTTCCTTTGCTCAGAATACACACCTTCACTTTTTCTGCCTGGTAAAACCTTCTCTTCCTCTAAGCTCCAGTTAAATAACACCTCCTCCAAGAACCCCCCCCCAACTCAGCACCCCTCTTTCTTCACTCTACGATCAATGAAGCAGGGTCACATCTGCATGATTCTTGGGGGCACAAACTGAATCTTCATCATCTCTGAACCTCCTAGGATATTCCTGGGGCTAGGACAGAGCAAACTAGAGGGCCAGCAATAAAGGGGAAGATGCTCATGAGATGGACTGACACAGTGGCTGTGACAATGGGCTCAAGTATAGCAAGGATTATGAGTTTGGTGTAGGATCGGGCAGTGTTTTGTTCTGTCGTACACAGGGTCACTATGAGTGGGGGCCAACCTGACAGCACCTAACAACAGGACAGGGTGGTCCCTCAGTCACAGTTTACTGAACACATGGGTGGGTGAATGCATGAATGATATCCTAACACTTCCCAGTAAAAGAGGTGGGTATTTTTAGTTGTAGAATTCCTGCCTTCCATGCTGGAAACCCAAGTTCAATTCCCAGCCAACGAACCTCGGGTGTAGTTACCGCCTGTCTGTCAGTAGAGGCTTCTGTATTTGCTATGATGCTGAACAGGTCTCAGTGGAGCTTCCAGACTAAGACACACTAGGAAGAAAGGCCTGGCAACTGGCTTCTGAAAATCCACCAATGAAAACCTGTGGATCAGAACTACCCAGTCCCGCTGTGTAGCTGATCGTGGAGGTGGCACAGGGCCGGGCAGCTTTCCATTCTGTTGTGCATGAGGTTCCATGCACTGGGAACTGACTCGCTGACACCCAACAGCAACAACCCAGCCACCACCACCCCTGTGTGCTGACAGCTGCTTCCTACCAGAACCTGTGCACCGCCAACCGAGAGTTTTCTCTTTCTGCAGGGACCTGGAAGGCAGGGGACATCCTGGGGAGTGACAGCCTTGCCCAAGGATGACAGAGGTTGGTGGCCAGGGGCCATGGGCAATGCAGGCAAGGTCTACTTCGTTTCCCAGAGGCCCTTAGGACGGAGCCCAGAGCCCGCAGCGGTCCCCTGTCCAGGCTGCCTTGCCTCCTGGTCTCACATCTACACCCTCCCACTTACATTTCCTGGGATCCCTTCTGTCTGAGTCATGCTGCTTTAACAAAAATACCACAAGTGGGCAGCTTTATTGAACAGGAATTTATTCTCTCACAGTTTAAGAGGCTAGAAAGCTGAATTCAGCATGCCCAGCTCCCAGCTGTATGACCTTGGAAGAGCCCACGTAACTTCTCTGAGCCGAGAAGCCCTTGTCCAAAGGGCCGTCCAGTCCTGGACACCCTGCAAAGGCTCAAAGTTCCGAGAAGGACGCTGCGAGTCTTCAGCTTCAGCCGGGCTCAGGGAGCGGCCAGCACTTCTCACTCCTGGACTGCAATTAGAATGACAGTCACGGCTGTGTCTGTTATCTGCTCCAACCAATTCGTTATCATTAGAGAATGACTCCCTAATGAATTTCTGCCGCCATTAAGTCTGATTTACAGTAGCAGTAATCACCACTGGAAGCAGGCTTGATCCCTTTAATTAATAATCCCTGCTTATCAGCAAACGTAATGATCCCAGGACAGCAAACAAGCCTGCAGACCCCAGCCCTGTCTACCCACCACACCTTGGGTCAGTGGAGAGATTCGGGAACCGTTGTCGCCCTGAGAGAGGAGCTGTTGTTGCTAAACACCATTGAGTTGATTCCAACTCACATCAACCCCACGTGAGAGAGTGCAACTGCCCCAAAGGGTTTCCTAGACTGTAATCTTTCTTTCTTTCTTTTTTTCATTTTTTAATTTTATTGTGATTTGGGTGAAAGTTTACAGAGTAAATTCACTTTCTATACAGCAGTTCACATACACTTTGGCTCATGACATTGACTGTAATCTCCCACAATGCAACAGCTCCCCTCCCACTTCCTCCCCATAGCCACATCGCCCTGTGTCCTTCCCTCCATGCACTCCTGCCCCCCGAGCTGTCTCCCTGTGCACACACAGCCCTTCTATTTGCCCATGATTTATCTCTCGAAGGAGTGTATCTACCTAATGTAAATGTTCAGCTCATATGCCTGTCTTTTGTTTGGCTGGAAGCCACAGGAGTGGGTTTAATTCCAGACCTGAAGGGCAGCTAGGAGCCATAGTCTCAGGGGTTCCACCAGGTTCTATCAGACCAGCAAAGCTGGTCCCTTTTTTTTTTTTT
>NW_006921811.1:4146747-4159506 GCF_000298275.1 Orycteropus afer afer | reverse complement strand
TCACGCTTGGAACATTAGAGGGTCAGCGAAAAAGGAGAAAACCGTCAACAAGAGGGACTAACACAGAGGCTGCAATGATGGGGTCAAGTGTAGCAAGGACTGTGAGGATGGCAAGGACCAGGCAGTGTTTCGTTCTGTTACACACAGGGTCACTATGATTTGGAGCTGACTTGATGGCACCTAATAACAACAACAGGAGCCCTGGTGGCACAAGCAGTTAAACACTCGGCTGCTCACTGAGAAGTTGGTGGTTCGAACTCACTCAGCAGCCCTGTGAGAGGAGAGACCTGGTGATCTCTCTCCATAAAAATTACAACCTAGAAAACCTTAGGGGGCAGTTTCACTCTGTCGTATAGAGTCATCATGAGTCCAAATCGACTGGACAGCGCCTCCAGCAACAAATAGCACTGGCTTCCTAGAGTCCTGGTAGGGATTAAATGACTCAAAACAGATCATGTTTGCACCAGTATTTGCAGAATAGAAGTGCTCAGAAGTGGATATTACTTATTGAGCTGACAAGTCCCGCTCTCAGCAAAGATCAGGAAGGATTTCGACCTTGGCCGCTGAGAGGTAAGGTAGATCGAAATGTATCTCATAGGACAGATAAGATGGAGTGGAGTTTTGAGATAGTGAGTCCACTTTTTCCTCTAATATCTCTTCTTTCTTTTCCCATCCCCTCTGCCCCTCAGAACAACCAGGTGATGTGTCTTCAAACACCCCAATGATTGCGATGAATCCTAACAGGCAGACTGCTGTGTATTTCTCCTGCTTAAAGCCCAATTTGAAGCCTTCATCCTGCCCTCCTTCATGTATGGAGGAACCTCCACATCCTCACGGCATGTCCATACTGCTCCTGATGCACAAACCATGTGACCACACTCTCACACACATGCACAACTTTGTGAGCACATGCCATACGAGCATACTCATAGGTGTACATGCACCATGTGAGCACACACTCATGTGGGCACATACCCATGAGTGCACACACCATGTGGAGACACACCCATGCATGCACATGCCACATGAGCACATACCCATGCATGCATATACCACATGGGCACACACATGCAGGCACATGCCACGTGAGCATACACCCAGGCCTGCACACCCCATGTGGGCATACATGATGTGTGTACACACCCATGCATGCGCACATCACATGGGCACACATTTGCATGCACACACCATGTGAACACACACCTATGTGTGCACATATTACATTGGTTCACACCCGTGCACACACACACATACCATGTGGGCATACACATGTGTGCACACACCACATGAGCACACACCCCTGCATGCAATGGCGTGTGGGCACACACACGTTTCCACAGACCTTGTGGGCATATAGCCCTGCGTGCACACGCATGCTATTTCTAACTTCACGGACCATGCTTGCTCATCCCCTCTCTGTCACCAGCTTACCTCCAACTCCCCATCAGGACACCGCTCCAAGAAGCCTACTGTGAAACTCCCAGCATGTGACAGAGCCTCTCCCCAGGGCTCCACAGCCCCTGTGCCCACCCAGATCATTGAACTCACTGAACTCACTGTTAGGGACCGAATTGTGTCCCCAAAAGAGCTATGTCAAGTCCTAACTCCTGAATCTGTGAATGTGGCCTTGCTAGGAAATGGGGTTTTCCTTTAAAGTTAACAAGGTCCCGGAGGAGGGTAGGTCCTAATCTCGTCTGAGGGGTGTTTTGTAAAAGGGGAAGCAGACATGGAGACAGAGTCACACAGGGGAGACAGATGTCATGTGGCGATGGAGGCAGATGCCTTTGTGAACAGCAGAGGAACGCCATGGGTTGCTGGCAGCTGCCAGAGATGAGGGGAGAGGCATGGAACTGTCTCTGTAACAGTCCTGAAGGAATCCACCGAGCCCATACCCTGATGCGGACTTCTAATCTCCATACTTTGAGACAATGCTTTTCTGTCTTCAAGCTCCCACTGTGGTATTTGTGGTATGGCAGCACTAGGGAGCTAAGACATTCTGCATCCCTTCCTCTGGTGAGGTTGACAGCACAGCTACTAACAACGTGGGCTCGGCCCGGATTGACTGGTCTGAATCCTGGCTTTCTACCTGCTGGCTGTGTGATTATGGGCAAATTACCTTGACCTTTCTGGGCCTTTGGTGCCTTGTCTGTGGGTGGGGACACAGACAATGCACCTCCCTTAGCTTTCAGTAGAGACAGTGCCCTTCCCTCACCTGTCAGCAGGGTGCAGACAGCTCACCTCCCTCAGCTTTCAATGGAGACAGTGCCCTTCAATCACCTGGCAGTGGGGTTGCAGACAGCACACCTATCCCTCCAGGAAGGTGTTAGGTGTGTCTGGCTTCACGTACGTAGGGCAAATAGAACAGAGTCTGGCAGGGACCCATCCAGGGGTCCATTACTTGTGATGCATCTGTGCCCCCCATTGACTGCACCCTTGTCTTCATACTCCCCAGCATCACCATGGGCCTGCAGCAGACGCTCGGTAAATATTGCAAACCCGAATTACCCCACAAAATGGAAACAGAGCTTGGCTCCCAAAGACAGCCATCACTCATATTACATATTAGGCGATTTTTCCAGAGTGCATCATGCCAAGCTCTGTACATTCTTTATTACAGCGAGGGCGGTGATGTTCATTAGAGGGAAGCAGTTTCATTAGAAACCCTTCTCTCCAGCATTTTATAACTCGGCCACAAAAATTCACTCCAGGCAAAACACTAACTCTCGTCTGGAAGTAAATGGGTTTATTTTATAAATTTTTATGCATTTTCCACACATACACAAATGGCCAGATAAACCATTCTTTAATGGAAGAACTGCAAGGGAAAAACTTCATAATCTGGCATGAGAGACGTAAAACTGGGGCGGAGGGGGGGTTGGCGGGGAGGTACTTGGCAGAATATGTCCCTGGGCATTTCCACACAACCTTCCCTCTGAGCCCTTTCAAATGCCCCTAATATCATAATATCGACCTGCACTTACTCAGGTCGTCACCAGACCAGTTGCTGTTTTAAGTGTCTTCACTAATTCCCCAAATTATATACCCTTGTAAAAGATTAGTGTAGTTGGGTTGAGTAAATGTCCCCAAAACATTATACCCACCTGGAACCTGTGAGTGTGACCTGATTTGAAAAGAGAGTATTTTGCTGATGTCGTCAAGTAAGATAAGTCACACCAGTAAGATGGGTTGCCTTCAAATCAGCTCCAACTCATGCCATCCCCATGGGGTTCAGAGTAGAACTGGACTCCCTAGCAGTTTCAGTGTCTGGCTTTTCTGAAGCAGATCACCAGGCCAGTGTTCCAAGGCCCCCCTGGTGGACTTGAACCTCTAGTCTTCCAGTTAGCAGCTCAATGTGTTAACCATTTGCACCACTCAGGGACTCTAAGAGTGGGCCTAATGACTGGTACGCTTATAAGAAGAGGGAGATTCGGAGACACAGAGACCCACTCAGAGGGAAGATGGTCATGGGAAGATGGAGGTAGAGACTGAAGGGATGCTGCCACAAGCCAAGGGAGGCCAAGAATTGCTGGCAACCACCAGCAACCAGGAGAGGCAAGGACGGGCCTCTTCTAGAGCTTCAGAGGGAGCGTGGCCCTATGACACTTGGATTTCAGACTTCTAGTCTCTAAAACTGTTCAAGAATGACTTTCTGTTGCTTTAATACCCAGTCATTTGTTATGGCAACTACCGGAAGGTAGTATAATTGGGAAACTAAGGTGAACCAAGAGGAGGCAACTTGCCCACTTTACTGTGCCAGCATGCAGAGTAGAGATTTAAACACAGGCAGTGGACTCCAGGGTCCAAAGCATCCCCAGGCGCCTACCTGCCCACTGGCAGATGACCTAACCCAACACCTGGCCCTGCTCAACCATAAACAACATGCTTATGGGGTTCACATCTCTCTCTCTCTCTCTGTCTCTCGTACTTTCCTGAGGTCACATAGTGATAGATGGAGTTGGGGAAAAGCACTCAGGGCTTTTCATTCATAATCTAGCATTCTTCCTACCAACCACACTCCTGCAGCGCCTTTGTGAAGCCTGGTTAGACACACATCACAGACTCAAACACGGTTAATATCTCAGAAAACAAAGTGACGAGAAAAAACAACTTACCACAGAGTGAGCGGTTCAAGGCCCTGGTGGTACAACAGCTAAAGCACTCAGTTGCTAACCAAAAGGTCAGCGTTTTGAACTCAATAGCCACTGCACAGGAGAAACATGTGGCAGTCTGATTCCAAAAAGATTTCGGAAACCCTGTGGGTCCGTTCTCCTCTCTCCTCTAGGGGCGCTGTGGGTTGGAATTGACTCAACACCGCTGAGTTTGATCTAGGCTTTGCGTCCCTGAAGGTTGACAGCCTTAGAAACCCTAAGGGGCAGTTCTACTCTGTCCTCTAGGGCCCTGTGAGTTGGAATTGACCAGCAGCCCTTGGTTTCGGGTTCAAGACTGGAACTCTACCTTTTGCCCTCCACCAGGTAAGTCTACCTCCTTCCCACGTTCACACTCTCACCTAAATATTCAACAGGAAGGGATATTGAAGAAAGAAGGTACAACAGACTCCTGTGCAGCACCGTAAAAGGTTGGTATCAGACCATCATTATAGACGTGGAAAGATGACTTTATGTTTGTATGGATGGAATTGCATCACTCAAACTATATGTTAGAAACCTAATCCCTGCACCTTTGGAAAGGAGCCCTAGTGGCACAAAAAATTAAGCACTTGACTCCCAACTTAAACCCACCCAGTGACTCTGCAGGTGAGAGACCTGGAGATCTGCTTCTGTAAAGATTACAGCCAAGAAGTCCCTATGGGTGGTTCGCTCTGTCCACAGGGCCACAATGAGCAGGAACTGGTGTGCCAGCACACAGCAACAACACACACTCGTGAATATGATTCTGTCCAGGAACAGGGTTTCTGTGTTATGTTAACGAGGCCTTATCAGTGTGAGGTGTGTCCTAAACCGTATCACTTCTGAGTTATAAAAGAACAGCTTAGACCCAGAAGCCCAAACGGAGGAAGACGAGGAACGTCTACAAGCCAAGGCATCAACTCTTCTTCGGTCTGCCTCATTCCTTGTCCAGCTCTCACATGGATGTGAGGCTACTGAACATACCACGGCTTGGGTCAGTGCACCTTAGTCCTCCAAGTGACGTTTTTGCTTCTTAACACTTTAAAGAGATCTTTTGCAGTAGGCTTGTCCAATGCATTAAGTCATTTGATTTCTTGACTGCTGCTTCCATGGGTGTTGATTGTGGATACAAGTAAAATGAAATTCTGAACAACTTCAATATTTTCTCCATTTATCATGATGTTGTTTATTCATCAAGTTGTGAGGATTTTTCTTTTCTTTATATTAGGCTGTAATCCATACTGAAGGCTTTGATTTTTATCAGTAAGTGCTTCCCATCCTCCTCACTTTTAGCAAGCCAGGTTGTGTCATCTGCCAGTTTGTAGTGACGATAGAATGAAACCCTGTCCAGTGCTGTGCCATTCTCACAATCATTGCTGCTTGAGCCCCTTGTGGTCATCACTGTGTTGATCCATCTCGCTGAAAGTTCCTCTCTTTTTCATTGACCCTCTATTTCACCAAGCATGATGTTCTTCTCCAGGGACTTGTCCCTCCTGATAACATTCTATTGGATCACCTTTGTTTGGAATGGGCATAGTCAGTTGGCCAGACAGCTTCTTCCAAATTTCTTGGTATAAACAAGTGCATGCTTCCAGCATTATATCCATTTGTTGAGACATCTCAACTGGTACTCCATCAGTTCCTGGAGCCTTGTGATTTGCCAATGCATTCATTGCAGCTTGGACTTCTTCCTTGAATACCGTCAGTTCTTGATCATATGCTACCTCCTGAAATAGCTGAATGTTGACCTATTCTTTTTATGCTCTTAAATTTCGGTTTTCTAACTCCAGCTGTTTTTATATTTCATTATAATACTTTGTCTTCTCAAGCTGCCCTTTGAAATCTTCTGTTCATATCTTTTACTTTATCATTCCTTCCACTTTCTTTAGCTACTTTATGTTCAAGAGCAAATTTCAGAGTCTCTTCTGACATACATTTTCGTCTTTTCTCTCTTTCCAGTAGTTTTAATGACCTTTTGCTTCTTCATGTATCATGTTTTTGATGTCATCCCACAACTCATCTGGTCATTGGTAATTATTGTTCAATACATCAAATCTATTCTTGGGATGGTCTCTAAGATCAGGCAGTACTTACTCAAGGTCATATTTTGGCTCTTGTGGACTTGTGTTAATTTTCTTCAGCTTCAACTTGAACTTGAATATGAGTAAATGATGGTCTGTTCCACGGTCAGCCCCTGGCCTTGTTCTGACCAATCATTGAGCTTGTCCATTGTCTCTTTCCACAGATGTAGCTGATTTGATTCCTGTGTACCCCATCTGGTGAGGTTCACATGTGCAATCACCATTTATGTTGTTGATGAAAGGTATTTCCAATGAACAAGTCACTGGTCTTGCAAAATTCTTATCACTCAATCTCCACTGTAGTTTCCATCACCACAGCCATATTTTCCAACAAGTGATCCTTCTTTTTTGTTTCCAACTTTTGCACTCCAATCACCAGTAATTATCAATGCATCTGGATTACATGTATGATCTATTTCAGATTGCAGAAGTTGGTAAAAAAAATCCAATTTCTTCATCTTTGACTTTAGTGGCTGGTGCATAAATTTGAATAATGGTCGTATTAACCGGTCTTCCTTGTAGGCATGTGGATATTTTCCTATCACTGACAGCATTGTACTTCAGGATAGATCTTGAAATGTTCTTTCTGGCAAGGAATATTATGCCAGTCTTCTTCACTTGGTCATTCCCACCTCTGCAAATGTGGCTTTGTTTCCCTTCCTTCCCCTCTGTTTGGTGCAGAGGCTAAGGACTCAGCTGCTAACTTAACAGGTGGCGGCCTGAACACACCCAGAAGCTCCACAGGACCATGACCAGGCAATCTGCTTCTGTAAAGGTGACAGCCTCAAAAACTCAATGGGACAATTCTACTCTGTCACATGGGGTCACTGTGCGTCGCATCGCCAGCATGTAACAACAACAATCTCAGGGTACGTGGCTGGCACTGTTCTAACCACTTTACACTTCTTAGCTCTTTGATCCTCAAAACAACCTTGGGAGGTAGACACTACTATCACCCCCATTTCTCAGATGAGAAAACCAAGGCTCCGAGATGCTCAGTCACTTGCTGACACTTGTGAGAGGAAGAGGGAGAAGGATGGAATTTACATTGAGGAATTCCTGTCCTGTCAACTGACAAGGCTCAGGCTAAAGCCATTTTGACTCAGAAGAATAAAGAGCCGCCAGGAGACACCACCACAGCTCTTACTCCTGGATCTGTATGTACCCTGTCTGTTCTGGTTCCCTAGTGCCGCTCTGACAGAAATAAACCACAAATGGGATGGCTTGAACAAACAGGAGTTTATTCTCTCACAGTTTGGAGGCTTTAAGTCCAAGTTCAAAGTGCTAGGCTCTAGGGGCTGGGTGAAAGTCCCTCGATCTTGGGCTTCAGCTCTGCCTCTTGCTCGCAACCCACTGAAGCTAGAGGTATCTCTTCACTCAGGCAGTTACCGGCTGCTGAGGCTAACGAGCCCAAGGTCAACAAATAAAATGGCACAGTCCTGATGTTACCAAACCACACGGCAGGCCATTAATTCAAGTCCATTGAAAGTCTCAAGGTTGGCAGAGCACAGCAGGCTGCTGAACAATGACACAGCTACATGCAGAGTCCAAGCGTGCCGTAAGCTAGAGACTATCCCTAAGGCTTCTCCTTGTATACAGGAAGCAGACCACATCCCAAAGGCAACTATTCAGCTGCTTGTGGTGATCCCACCATGGAGTTAATTGCCAGTCTCATCATGGGGAATAACTACCACCAGCTGCCCAGCCACTCAACCAGGCCCAGCCAAGTTGACACACAAATTTAACTACCACACTGTGTGACTATCTATTTCTGTATATTTCTGTATGACTTTATGGAACTGTATATATCTGTATGATTGTATGGATCTGTATGGCTGTATGTATCTGTATGTATCCTATATGGCTGTATGGATTTGTATATATCCTGTAGGACTGGAAGGATCTGTATGTATCCTGTGGGACTGTATGTATCTGTATGAGTCCTGTATCTAGGGTACGGCAGGTACGGCAGGTGCCCTGGATGCCATATGAGTGTGTGTGGGGGGAGTACCAACAAGCAGTTTCTGTTGCCAGCTTTAAGACCTCATTCTCCAAGTTAAAACTAATTGTCATGAGGGCTATTTTCCAAAGACCTGCCTCTGTTCCCCACAGGCTAGAGGAGCAGTGAGAATGACTTGTTCCAGGAAGAGGAACTCTGGTTAAGGCAGTTGTCCACTACCCAAAAGGTCAGTAGTTCAAACCCACTGGCTGCTATGGGGAAGAAAGAAAGAAAGAAGAGGCAGTCTGCTTCTGTAAAGATGTACAGCCTTAGAAACCCAATGGGTGTCATTATGAGTTGGAATTGACTTGATGGCAGAAAGCACAAATGGTTAACATGCTCAACTGCTAACCAAAGGGTTGGTGGTTCGAGTCCACCCAGAGACAGCATGGAGGAACGGCAGGGGACCTAATTCTGAACTGTCAGCCACTAGAAACCGTGTGGAGCACACTTCTACTCTGGCACACACAGGGTCGCCACGAGGCAGAGTTGACGGCCACTGGTTTTGTACTGGGGACTATTGGGAAGTCAGGTGTTAAAGTATGAGGAGAGAAGCATCCAGCCCAGCCGAAGCCTTGGGCCCACACACAGTTGTCCAGGCTGCACACTGCACAACAGAGGTCACCAGGGATCAATCTATCACCAAGTCCTTCATCAGCCCAGAGCAATCCCCACTTCCTGGTGTCGCAGGGGCACCCTTCAGACCTGT
Source organism: Orycteropus afer afer (assembly GCF_000298275.1). Lineage (NCBI taxonomy): Eukaryota > Metazoa > Chordata > Mammalia > Tubulidentata > Orycteropodidae > Orycteropus > Orycteropus afer. The sequence continues at coordinate 4,150,590 of NW_006921811.1, read as the reverse complement.
GACAGCCCTGCTTTTAGCCGGCCAAGCCCCCTGCCCCACGCCACCTGGAGCTTGATCGGCCCAGCCTGTGCTTGGAGCCCCACCCACGGCCTCCTCCCCACTCTCACCCAGCCCCATCTCTCACTCTCTCTATTCCAGGCTCAGCCTCCTGCCGGCCCTTTGGAGCTGACAAATGGCCCTGCCTGCCTTGGTGTGATACTCGGCTCCTCCTCGCCCTTACGGGGTGGCCCCGTGGCCTGGTGGAGCCCTGCTTTCCTGCCTGGCTCCCCACTCCAGCCACGGGCAGCTAGCCCACCACTTCTTTCATTGCACTTTGTATCTGTCCTGGCAAAGACAGAGGGTTTGGAGGCTGTGGTTTTCCCTGGGGCTGGGAGCAAGAAGGGGCCGGGCCTGAGCTTGCTTTTCCATTTTATGGCCTCATTCCTGGGCCAGAACTTGATTCAGGTCTGGCCTCATTCCCCTTGGAGCTCCCTGGCTACCGCATCCTTCTCCTTTTGCAAGGACGGGATGCTAAGGATGGCACCCCTACGCAGGGACAGGTTACCCAATAAGCATGGTATGCACAGCTTAATTGTGCTTACTTTCTAATCTCACCTGGGTTCCACTACATCTCTGATGTGCTGAAACCCTGGTCAAACTGCTCCGTATGGGTGAGTATCTTCCAAAAGGGAAGAAAGAACACACTTGGCATTTCTCAAACTGAAAGAGCTGAAGAAAAAAATCAAGCCCAGAATCGCACCATTGAAGAATTTTATGGACAAAACATTGAAACCCATTGCCGTCAAGTTGATTCTAACTCATAGCGACTCTATTGGACAGAGTAGAACTGCCCCATAGGGTTTCCAAGGCTATCAGTCCTTATGGTAGCAGACTGCCTTGTCTTTTTCCCATGGAGCAGCTGGTGGGCTGTTGTTGTTGTTGTTGTTTGGTTCCATCGAGTTGGTTCCGACTCATAGCGACCCCATGTACAACAGAATAAAATACTGCCCGGTCCTGTGCCAGCCTCACAATCCTTGCTACACCTCAGCTCATCATTGCAGCCACTGTGTCAGTCCATCTTGTTGAGGGCTTTCCCCTTTTTTGCTGACCCTCCACTTTACCAAGCATGACATCCTTCTCTAGGGAATTGTCCCTTCCAGCAGCATGACCAAAGCAGGTGAGACCAAGTCTGGCTATTCTCGCTTCCAAGGAGCATTCTGGCTGCACTTCTTCCAGGACAGATTTGTTAGTTCTTCTGGCCGTGCACAGTACTTTCAATATTTGATGTACTGTAATTAGCAGCTGAATGCTTTAACCACTGCACCACCAGATTCTTCAGGATCTTCTAATTCCAGGGGCAAAGGGAAGCACAGAGAAGTACAGGACTTTAGACTTTGGCCTGGAGGAGCCTCAAAGAATTCTTCATGGATTAAGGATCTTCCTCGAGCCTCTGAGTTAAACCAGCCAAGACTGCTTGAGTCCCGGCCCCACAATTTTCCTTTCTCGTAATGGCTTTATTGAGATATAACTCCATAGAACTTACCCATTTTAAGTGTGCAATTCAATGGTTTTTTAAACATTCACTGTTGCATCACACGACTAATTTTAGAATATTTTCATCACCCTAAAAAGAAACCCTGCCACCTCTACCTATCACCCCCAGCTCTCTCTCCTCCCAAGCTCCAGGCAACCACTAATCTACCTTCTGTTGCAATAGATTTGCCTATTTGGGATATATTATATTTCATATCAATGACATCATACAAATCTGGTCCTTTACGATTGGCTTATTTTACTTAGTGTCTGTATCACAGCCTGTATCAGTACTTCATTCCTTTTCCTGGCCAAATAATATTCCACTGTGTGATTATACCATGTTCTCTTTACCAGTTTGAGATGTTTCCATCTTTTGGCCACTATGAACAATGCTGTTACGAACATTCACATACCAGTTTTTGTGAGGACTTATGCTTTCAGTTCTCCTGTGTCTATATGTGGTCGTTAAGGTCGTGTGTCAACGTGGCCATCGTTTTGAGTGCCAGCAGCTGGGTGCAATTATTCCCTATAATGAGATTGTGATCAGCTTCATAGTGGAATCTGCTATGAGCAGCTAGTTAGTTGCCTTCGGGGTGTGGCCTGCTTCCAGTATATATGGAGAAGCTTTGAGGAAGGTTTCTAGCTTTTTGGCACATTTTGGATCCTGGATTTGGCTGAGTCTTCATCTCCAGCTCCTGGACTTGAACCAGTGGGCTGCCGTGTTGCCTACTGAACTTGGGATTGCGTCATTCTACTTGCTGACCTTGGGTTCATCAGCCTCAGCAGCCAGCAGCTGCCGGAGTTAGGAGATGCCTCCAGCTCCAGTGGGCTTGGAAAAAGAGACAGAGCTGAGTCCAAGTCAAATCAACCCAGCTCTCTGAATCTGGACTTCCAGCCTCCTAAACTGTAAGAGAATAAATCCATTTGTTAAGCATTCCACTTGTGGTATTTTTGTTATAGCAACACTAGGGAACCAAGACATATACCTAGGAGTAGAATTGCTACATCAAATGATAAGTCTATGCCAAACTTTTTGAGGAGGTACCAGACTGTTTCCAAAGTGACTGTACCATTTTACATCCCGGCCAGCAATGCATGAGTGTTCCAGTTCCTCCATGTCTTTGTCAATACTTGTTAGTATCTTTCTTTTTTTATTATAGCCATCCTTGTGGGTGGGAAAAGGTGCACCATTTTTAAAACTACCTTTTACTGAGAAGTTACAAAGTACTGGCAAGCATGCCAGGAGTTTCCATTGCATCATGTCATTAATTCCTTTCAGCCATTCATTGTAAAGAATACTGAGACTTAGAGAGGTGAACCACCTTGCCCACAATCACTTGGCTCAAGCATAGAGGGTAAGAGCTAACGCTATCTGCCTCCCAGTTGTTGTTAGGTGCTATCAAGTCGATTTTGACTTAGAGTGACCCACATAATAGAGTAGAACTGGCCTCATAGGATTTCCTAAGCCATAATCTTAAAGCAGCAAATCACCAGGTCTTTCTTGGGAAGAGCCACTAGGTGGGTTCGAATTACAGACCTTTCAGTTAGCAGCTGAGTGCTTAATTGTTGTGCCACCAGGGCTCCTTGCCTCCCAGTCGGCAGCCATCAAATGGATGTAATAAATAATAATAGTAATACCTGTTTGCCAGCTGATGTGAACATGAAGTGAGATAATATTCCTCAATGCCTCACACCAGGCCTGGGCTGCTACATGCTCCCTCATGTGCTCACACATCCCTTACGCACTCCCTCATCCTTAACGTGCTCCCTCACCCGTCACACATTCCTTCACGCACTCCCTCCTCCCTCAGGTGCTTCCTTACTCCTCACATACTCCCTCATCCCTCACATACTCCCTCATCCCCCACCCATTTCCCTATCCCTCACGCACTCCTTCACACGCTCCCTCATCCCTCACACACTCTCTCATCCCTCATACACTTCTTAACACATTCCCTCACCCCTCACGCACACTCTCATCCCTCACGCACTCCCTCATGCACTCCCTTATCCCTCGTGCATTCCCTCATTCCTCACACACACCCTCATCCCTCAGGCACTCCTTCATCAAAGCATTTCCTGAGTACCGCTAGGAGCCCAGGGATAAACAGGAACCTCTGTTCTAAGTGAGTGGGCTACAGACCAGCACTGTCCGCATCGCTGAAAACACACAACCCGACACCCCCGGCCCCTGATCAGAGTCTGCACTTTACCAAGATCCCCGGTAACTTACTCACATGGCTAAGTTTGAGAAACGCTGGGTTCTCAACCCGGCTTCGAACCGGTTCATTCCACTTTGACCCCCCGCTGAGGATGTGCATTTCCACC
>NW_006921811.1:4136752-4146647 GCF_000298275.1 Orycteropus afer afer | reverse complement strand
TCCCTTACGCACTCCCTCATCCTTAACGTGCTCCCTCACCCGTCACACATTCCTTCACGCACTCCCTCCTCCCTCATGCACTCCCCCACACACTCCCTCATCCCTCAGGTGCTTCCTTACTCCTCACATACTCCCTCATCCCTCACATACTCCCTCATCCCCCACCCATTTCCCTATTCCTCACGCACTCCTTCACACGCTTCCTCATCCCTCACACACTCCCTCATCCCTCACACACTCCCTCACACACTCGCTCATCTCTGACACACTCCCTCACGCATTCCCTCATCCCTCATGTGCTCCCTCCTCCCCCATGCGCTCCCTCCTCCCCCATGCGCTCCCTCATCCCTCAAGCACTCTCTCATCCCTCACCCACTCCCCCCTCCCTCATACACTTCTTAACACATTCCCTCACCCCTCACACACACTCTCATCCCTCACGCACTCCCTCATGCACTCCCTTATCCCTCGTGCATTCCCTCATTCCTCACACACACCCTCATCCCTCCGCACTCCTTCATCAAAGCATTTCCTGAGTACCGCTAGGAGCCCAGGGATAAACAGGAAGCTCTGTTCTAAGTGAGTGGGCTACAGACCAGCACTGTCCGCATCGCTGAAAACACACAACCTGACACCCCCGGCCCCTGATCAGAGTCTGCACTTTACCAAGATCCCCGGTAACTTAGTCACATGGCTAAGTTTGAGAAACGCTGGGTTCTCAACCCGGCTTCGAACCGGTTCATTCCACTTTGACCCCCCGCTGAGGATGTGCATTTCCACCCCAGACAGACTGAACCAGAGTCGCAAGTTTAACAGGCACGTCAGGTGATCCTCACGGACACCTTTAGACGTATGCTTCACTGGGCATGTGTCCAAATCACCTGAGGAGCGTGTAGAAGGTCGATTCTGATCCAGCTTATCTGGGGTTGAAGTACATTCTCAGCAGAGGGTGGAAGGGACGGGACGTTTTCCAAGCCCTGTTCCCAGCCCAAGGTGCTCTGCTACAGTGTGTAAGGCATTCAAGGGATGATGGGGCAATCTACTTCCGTAAAGATTTGCCACCTTGGAAAACCCAGTGGGGGTCACTATGAGTCCGAATTGACTCAATGGCAGTGGGTTTGTTCTGTTTTGTTTGATTCTCAGCCCAGACTACACATTAGAATCGCCTGTGGAACCTCTAAACTACTAGAGGGGCAGTGCCCCTCCCCACATCCCCTTCACATTCTGACTCAACTGACGGGCCCCTTCCTGGCGATTCAATTGTGCAATCAGAGGTGAGGGCGTCTACCTGTTTCCAACTTCCATCAAGCTGATTCCAAGTCACGGAGACCCCATGTGTGTCAGAGGAGAATGGCATCCATGGGATATTTGGAATGGCTGCATTTTGGGAAGTCGTTCACCAGACTACTTTCTTCCGAGGTACCTCTGAGTGGACTCGATTCTCCAACCTTTTGGTTAGCAGCTGAATACCACCCAGGGGCTCAGAGAACCTCTCTACCACACACCGAATCAGATGTGGATCCCACACAGAGCTTTCTGTCTAGTGGCTTTGAACCTAGAAAAGGAGAAACCTCAAATATGAGAGAGCAAAAAAATGTTGGGCAAGGATCCAACTGGAGGCCGTTTACCCAGAACTAAAACTTGCCTCACTATGCTGGGGAGTTCCTGAAGCTTCGAGAGACAGACTAGGAAGAAGGACGCGGCCAGGTCCACTGCTGAACAAAAATGCTGGCTGCCGGCTGCTGGCTGCTGGCAACCTGACGCATTGCAGGGAAGCATCGTCTGATGTGGTCCCGAAGGTGAGCCTGGTCTTCCAGAGGTGCGTCACCAGGCCTTTCTTCCTCGATTTGACCCTGTTGTTGTTGTCACAGCTGTCAAGTTGATTCCAACTCACAGTGGCCTTATGTGACACAGTCAAACTGCCCCGGAGGGTTCTCTTGGCTGTAATCTTTATGGAAGGAGACGGCCAAGTGTTTCTACCATAGAGCCAGTGGGTGGATTCGAACAACCAACCTTTCGGTTAACAGCCAAGTGCTTAACCACTGACCTTCTATGAGTGGTGCAAACAGTTTGCTCTTGTAACAGCCAGTTCGAACCCACACAGCTGTGCTGCAGGGAAAGGCCAGGAGATCTGCCCCTGCAGAAATTACAGCCAAGGAAACCCTTTGGAACTCAGTTCTACCCGGGAACACGGGGGGTTGCCAAGAGTTGGAATCGACTCCACGGCAAGGGTTTGGTGTTTTGGTTTTTGGCCCTACCTGGTCGTCCTGCCCAGACCTCCTTCTCACTCCCAAACCCGCCAGACGCCATCCCCTTTCCAAGAAGGCGTCGGCCCCTTTCTGCTGCCACTCAGACGAGACGCAGCTCTGGAGCCCGTTGAGTGTGTGGCTTAGCAGGAAGGTAGGTTCTGTCTTCAGCCCCTATTTTCCCCTTCCCGACTGATGCTGCCTTTTGTCTCTGCTCACTTTGTGTCTCTGAGAACTCTGAGCCCTCATTGAACATCCCCAGAGGAGGGGGTGGCCGGGCGGCCCCAACCCAGTGCACTGAAACATCCCCAAGGAAACACACAGTCATCGTCAGTGAGGACGGGACAATGCGGAGGTGTCTTCTTACATCATTGAGAAGACAATGTCTTTTATACTCAGTCTGGCTCGCTTTTTACACTAAATTAATCTTAATAAGCATCTGCTTCGAGTAAAGGAAGTTTTGTGATAATTCAACCGTGACCTCTGCAAAAGTCCCAATGATTTCACTTCGTCTCGGCCCGGAGTCTCCTGTGGAAACCATCGTCGTCTTTATTTCATGATCATCAGCATGTTAACATGAGCTGATTAATCCCATCAACCTAACTACGCCGATCGGACGCAGCCCAGGGCTATGACATCATTAGCTTTGGGACACAGGATCTCAGGCAGGGACGGTCAGCTGGTTCCACGGGCCATTTGATCCATCCTCTTGCTCGCTGGGAATTAAAAGCAGATTCTCCCTCTGGCTTATTCTCTGACTCCGAGATCCAGGTAAAATTGTCCCAGTAAATGACACTGCTGGGACCGCGTGGTGGAGGGTCCCAGAGGAATGTCTGGGACCAGGCTGTCGGGTACTCAGCCAGGACTTAGGACACACTGCCCTCTGGGTTGCAGTGGCCACCGGGGTCTCTGCTAAACAAACAAAACCAACCCATTGCTGTCGACTCATTTCCTACTTACGGCGACCCCAAGTACGACAGAATGAAACCGTAGGCGGTAATCTTCAGGGAGGCGGATCACCAGCCCTTTCTTCGTAGCACCACAGGGCGGGCTTGAACAACCAGCCTTTCAGTTAATTGTTGTGCACCATCAAGTGGATTTTGACTCATAGCAACACCACGTGGCAGAGCCAAACTGCCCCTTCGGGTTTTCAAGACTGATCTTTACGGGAGCAGATTCCCCAGGACTTTCTCCTGCAGAGCCACTGGGTGGGTTCAAACCACCAACCTATTGATTAGTAGCTGAGCACTTAACTGTTGTGCCACCGGGGCTCCGAGTACAAACCTCTCCTTATTCTCTTCTGTTATTTCTGCACGTAGCTTTCTCATGGGCTGGATCACACACTGTTCCAGGGCCGAAACCCCAGCCATCTGGAACATTCGCACCCCTGACACTTGGCAGCCCTTCCCTCTCCTGGCTTCTGCACCCCAATGAGCTTTTTAGGAAATTGCTCTTCCCCATCATACCCAGGCTGTGCAAGAAAGCCAGCCAAGGATTCTGTCTTTCCCCAGACCAGTTCTCAAAGCATGGCTCAGTGTCACCTTGGAATCAGAAGAAATGCAAGTGCCCAGACCCTTCCCTGGAATCAGAAGGTCTGGGAGGGGGAACCAGCAAGCTGTGTCTCAACATGCTCACAGTGGCCACTGGGGTCATCAGAACTACAGTCCTCCTCCCACCCATGGGGAGTCCCCATCCTAATCCCCAGGGCCTGTCTCCATGTTACCTTCCATGGCAGAAGGGGCAGTGTGGATGTGGTTAAGGATCCCAAGATGGGAGAGTAGCCTGTGTTACCCAGGTGGGCCCAGTGTAATCACAGGTCCTTACAAGAGCCAGGATTAGAGTCGGAGAGAAAAGATGGCGGCATGGAAGCAGAGGTCAGAAAAGATGTAATACTGCTGCTTTGAACAGGGAGGAAGGGGCCACCACCCAAGGTGAGCAGGCAGCCTCCAAAGCTGGAATAAGCAAGGAAACACTCTCTCCTACAGCCTCCAGAAGGACCCAGCCCTGCTGACTCCTTGAGACCCGTTTTTGGTGATGTAGTACCTCAGGCACTGACTGCTAACCAGAAGGCTGGCGGTTCAAACCCACCAGCCACCCCTCGGAAGGAAGACTGGGCAATCTACTTCTGTACAGATACTGTCTCGGAAACCCAAGGAGGGATCACTATGAGTCAAATCAACTTGAGGGCAGTGAATGTGGTTTGTTTGGGGTTTTTTTTTTTTTGGTTTATAAGGTAATAAATGTGTGATGTGGTCATCCACTAAGCTTATACTCCAAAACAACCAGTCACTGCCATTGAGTCAATTTTGACTCACAGCGCCCCTAGAGGACATAGTAGAACTGCCCCACAGGATTTCCCAGACTGTCAATCTTCATGGAAGCAGACTGCCTCATCTTTTTCCCACTGAGCGGTTGGTGGGTTTGAATACAGACATTTTACTTAGCAGCAGAATGCTTTAACCACTGTGCCACCAGAGCTGCTTTGACATGCTGTAGTGCATGTTAAAGTGTGGCCAGGGAGTGGATCCCAACACATGTAAATCCTTTCAAGTGAACAAGCCAGTGCTGATTAGAACAGCATGGGCCTAGGAGGACAGATGTCATGGCCAAAGTCATTCAGCCTCCCTGAAACAGCGGTCTCATTCCTGCCCCCCAAAGGCTCTAGAAGCTTCCCCCACAAGCATAGCCGTCAGTTCCAGTTCTGCTCCTTTCCATGGAAAGTTGTTGGCGTGGGAGATGGTATTGTTTAAAACTCTAGCCCGGAAGCAGGACTGCTTTTTGCCTAACATTTTAGGCAATGTTTCACTTCCATTTTTTATTGTAAATCACAATTTGGATATGAAGACATGAGCTAATTTGGCCTTCCTTGCACTTGGATTTGGGGCTGGGAAGTTGCGCCATTAGAAGCAGAGACGTGGTCCAAGTCTTTCTAGTTTTCAGGGTACACCCAGCCAGACCCCACACACACATACCACTCACACAGAGACATTAGCGTCACACCACACACACATCTGCATATACCACACACACAGATACTAGCACCACACCCCACATACCCCCACATACACATACACACACAAACACATCTCAGACACTCACGACATACACACTAGCATCACACCACAAATATACCACATAAACACATCCCACACACACATAACATACCTACCACACACATACACACTAGCATGACACCACAAACACACCCCCCACACACACTGTACATATCAGAATCACATCACACACACATCACATACACACACACACCACATATACCACATATACACAGCCCACACATTAGTATCACATACACAATACATACATCAGCATCACACAACAAAGTGGGGCTTCAGGACAGTCAGGGGACCAGGCACACCAGGCCTCCCTGCAGAACATGTCCCCCAGCCCCTCAGAAAGTCATGAGCCCCAGCACACACATGGCTTAGATTTCTCTTCCTCAGCCGGACCAGGGCTTTAAACACGAGTATCCTGTCAGAGGAAATGAGTCGGGCAACTCTCTTCCTCACGGACCTACTCCTTCTCCTCTGATCTTACCAGTCAGAGGAGGAGCGGAGGCCGTCTGCCTGGGGCAGAAAGGAGAGTACATCATTTGGAGGCAGGACACCTGGGTTCTAGCCCTCACCCTGCCACCAACTCACAGAGTGTCCAGGGCCAACGCTTTACCCTCCCTGGGCCTCAGTTTCCACATTTGAAGAAGAGAAAAACTATATATTGTACTGAGAAGAGATCTGAGCTAGGACTCCTGACTTTACTTGGTTCTAGGAGGTTCTGACTGAGCACAGAGGCACAGGTCAGGGCCTACATCCTTTTGGCAAGGAACCCTTTGCTGGGGACAGGAGGGCAGCAGTGTGGTCCTCTCTACAGCCTCAGTTCTGTCAGTGAACAAAATCTCGGGCAGCCCTTTCTCCTCTGGTCACCTCAGTTCCTTGGATTACATCAAAGTTTCTTAGCCTTTTTGTCTCAAAGCCCCTTCAGGAATCCAATGAAAGCTCAAAGGCAGGCAGACGGAATCTTTGCAGCTCCGAGGCTTCCCCCCAACCCACCACCCATCCGCTAGCTTATTGTACTATGGCGCCTTGTGCGTTGAGCTTTGCCACCGGTAAGGAGTCCTGGTGGCGCAGTGCTTAAGCGCTCGGCTGCCAACCAAAACATTGGCCATTCAAACCCCTCTAGACCTTCTGCGGGAGGAAGACATGGCAATCTGTTTCCATAAAGATTACAGCCAAGAAAACTATGGTGTCTCATGGGGTCGCGATGAGGCAGGATCCACTCGATGGCACTCGGCAGCAGGATGCCCCGGGGTCACACACACCCATAAGGTCACCCGTGGTAGAAGGCTTCTGTGGAGTTTCCATGCTCAAAGTAGAATGAAAGGGCTAGTGGTATACCTCCACACATTAGGCAACGAAAACCCCATGGATTACAACAGGATCCTGTCCAATACAGTGCTGGAAGATGAGCCCTCTAGGTTGGAAGACAATACAACACACTAGTGATCGTGGCCATGGTGCAGAACTGGGCAGTGTTTCGTGCTGTTGTTCATAAGGTCACTGTGACTTGGAGGTGACTCTGCAGCAATGAAGAACTCCCACACACTAAAGTCATCCACAGGAGGGTCCACAGACCCTGAGTGGTCTGCATGGTCCTAATGCTTCCCTGTCCAAGCACGTGGCCCCACTCAGGACACACTGCACAAACACAAGACGGGGGACCCTCCCCACTTCACTCTCTGATGGGAACTTCTTTTCAAGGCAATTAGAACAACTACATGTCTTTTTTGTTTGTTTTTAATTGTGGTTTGGGTGTAAAATTATAAAGCAAATTTGTTTTACACTCAACAGTTCGTGAACATTTGACTTTATGGCCCCGATTACCATCCCCAACCATAAAATCTCTCCTCCCCTCACCTCCCTGTGACTATCTGCTCCCTGTGTCCTTCTTATCCATGCATCCCTGTCTGTCCAACTTTCCCTCTATATGAATGCTGCCCCTCTGGTGCTTCATGGCTGATTGATCTAAGGGGTGCATCTCCCTAGAGAAGGTGGGTACATCACCCTGGGGTAGGTACTCTGCATGTAGGTCTTTCTACTGGTGGGCTGAGAGCCAATCCATGGAAGTGAGTCCATTTCTAGGCCTGAAGGGTAACCTAGGGCCATAGTCTCAGGGGTTCCACCAGTCTCTATCTCAGTAGTTATTCTGGTCATTTTTGAGTTTTTGGATTTTGTTCCACATTTTTCCTCCCACTCTATCCAATATCTCCAGTTTTGATTCCTTTCAGAGTGGCTTGCATTGGCAGCCAGGCACCATCTAGTTCTTCTGGTCTCAGGGTCATGAAGGCTGAGGTCCTCCTGGTCCATCTTATCCTTGGACTGATTGTTTCCAGATGACTTTGATTTTCTTCACTCTCCTTTGCTCCAGATGAGAGGAGACCAATATTTGCATCTTACATGGCCACTTGAAAGCTTTTAAGACCCAGTCACTACTCACGAAAGTGGAGAACAACTAGATGTCTTAAAAAATCAAAGCACATTGGAGTCTCTTCCTAACCATCCACACCATTGACTGTTTTTCCTCAGGGATGAGAACTCACATATATTTCTGTCTTCCAAATCTTGTGCAAAATTTAATGCAGATTTCTGCTCCCAGCTATAGAAACATGGCTGGTATCAGACTAAACCTCCTATGCAGAACAACTATAAACACTGAATTCAAAAACAGAAAAGGGTTTTTGAAGGCATCAGAATAGAAGTAAGGAAGGCTGGGCTGAGGAATCAAGATCCCAGAGAGACACTTCCATCTGAGCTCTATATTCCCTGCTGTTTTTATCCCGAGGCATTTTTCATTGTGTAGGTCATAGAGGCCAAACCTAAAGCAGTGATCAAGCACATGTGGCAATTTTACTGGGATGAGAGGGGTAAGAACACAAAAATTAGGGTCCAGGGGTAAGAGGTAGCCAAGACCCAGGGGACAAGTACCATGGAAAAGAGGACCACAGAGAAGCGACTCCCACAATCTGCACTCAGTATCTCCACAAGAAACTTACCAGTGGAGCATTGGGGGTACAGTGGTAGAATTTCTGCCTTTCATGCAGGAGACCCAAGTTCAATTCCTGGCCAATGCACCACATGTGGTGTCTCCACTCATCTGTCAGTGGAGGTTTGTGTGTTACTAAAATGCTGATATTTTAGCAAAGTTTCCAGGCTAAGACAAACTAGGAAGAAAGGCCTGATGATCTACTTCCAAAAATCAGCCAATGAAAGCCCTGTGGATTACAACATCCAATCCTGCAACAGACCATGAGGATGGTGCAGGACCAGGCAGTTATTTGTTGCGTTGTTCTGGGTCCACCGTGACCTGGAGGCTGAATCCATAGCAGTTAAGAACAACAAAAGTATGTAATTAAAGGAGCAACCCACAGAATCCAAGTAGGAGTCAATTCTAAGAGGCTATAAGTAAATAGAGAGCTTGGCAATCTGATGGGGCTGTTGTTGTTGTTAGGTGCCATAGAATTAGTTACAACTCATACCAGCCCTGTGTATAGCAGAACAAAACACTACATGGCCCTGTGCCATCCTCACAATCATTGTGGCAACCACTGTGTCAATGCATCTCATTGAGGGTCTTCCTCTTTTTCATTAACCCTCTATTTTACCAAGTATGGAGCTAGGGAAACAAAAAAGAAGTTTAAGGCAAATCAAGAGTTTGGGTTCCTAATAAGTAACTAAGAAACACCTCATTTGAGATTCTAAAAGGGGTACATCCTAAAAATAAGAGCAAAGGGGAAACAACACAGTCTCAATTAGATAAAAGTGATTTGGCCTTACTCTATCTGCCAAGAAGAAGAAATTTAAACCCCTTTTGGAAGAACATTATCATCTAGAGACATTACAATTTTTCACACACAATTTTCAGCATGCAATAAAAAATACCAGGCAGCAGAATTAAATACTGAAAAAAAGAAGAGGAAAAACAGGCAGTAAAAACAGACCACAGGGATTCAGACACTGGAATTTTCCAGCCATAGGCTTTAAAATAACTACGATAAAAATTCTCAAGAAATAGAGGAAATGATAGAGAAAAATTACAGAAACTGGCATCTAGAAAGAAAAAAAAATGGAAGTCCTAGAATTAAAAATATAATAATACAAGTTCCAGTAAGATGGCAGACTAGGCAGAAAGACTGCAGAAGACCTTCTTCAACAAAGAAAAGGGAAACCAGTTAACACAGACACAGAAGATAATCTTGGACCCCTGAGCCTTGAAGAGGAGAATATAGAAGTGGACTAAACCCCAAGGGGCAGTTTAAGCATAGGTACTGAAACAAGGCGGGCTTGTGCTTACTCACTGATCTGCACTGAACACTTTTCCTTGTTACCCTCCCGAGAGGGACCAGGTCTCTGGGAGCTAGGTAAGCACGGGCGGGCTTGTGCTTAGTCCCTGGGAGCGAGGTAAGCATGGGCAGGCTTGTGCTTAGTCCCCAGGAGCGAGGTAAGCACGGGCAGGCTTGTGCTTACTCACTGATCTGCACTGAGGACTTTCCCTTGTTACCCTCCCAAGAGGGACCGGGTCTCCGGGAGCAAGGTAAGCACGGGCGTAGCACAGAGTAGCAGGCCGGAAGAGCAGGAGGA
>NW_006921811.1:4109026-4127599 GCF_000298275.1 Orycteropus afer afer | reverse complement strand
GAAAACAAAACCCATCAATATGCTGCCTACAAGAGACACACCTTAGAGAGAAAGACAAAAACAGACTAAAAATCAAATGTTGGGAAAAGATATATCAAGCAAATGGCAACTGTAAGAGAGCAGGAGTGGCAATATTAATTTCTGATCAAATTGGCTTTAAGACAAAGAGAAGGCCTCTATTCTCTAGGAAAACCAGTACAGAAATAGCAACAGAATGTGTAACTGACAAGTCAACGGAGGGGGAAAATGGAATAATTTTTAAACTTTTCTTTTTAATCCAAAAATTGTCAGATATATATAAAAAAGCAAAACCCAATCATATTGTAATGATATTATAAGAGACATGTACATTAAAAACAAGGAGTCTTAAAAATTGAGGTTAAAATGATGGAAAGCTCATATAACAAAACCAGCATTAGATAATAATATAGGCTTTAAGTTAAGCCTTATTTTTAAACCCAATGAAATCAAAAGGAAGAAAACAACAGAGATAGGAGCAGGAGTTAATGGAATACGAGCCACAGGCAGAACAGGAAATCAGGAACATCCAGAGTTGGTTTGTTTAAAGGTTGAAAATATTGATAAGCCCTTGGCAAGACTGATGAGGGGTCATAAAAGAAGACTACACCTATTTCCAGTGCCAGAGGTGGAAACCTGTTACCAATTCTACAAACCTCTAAAAGAAAGTACAGTATTATGAACTACTTTACACAAATAAATTTGAAAGTACAGATTAAAAGGATAAATTGTTTGAAAAATTCAATTTTACAATGCTATATAAGAAGAAATTGAAGATCTGAATTTTCTTTATCAATTAAAGAAATTATTCTGTTATTATCAATAAGGTCTATGATAAACAATCAATAACATCACATAAATGGAGAAAAACTGAAGTTGGCCATTGTTTCATTCTATTTGGATGTCTGTGAAAACAGCAGTCAAAACATCAAATGACAAATTGCATTGGGAAATTCTGCTGCAAAAGACCTCTTTAAGATCTTAAGAAGTAAAATTGTCACTGTAATGACTAAGGTGCACCTGACCCAAGCCATGGTATTTTCAGTTGCCTCATAGGCATGTGAAAGTTGGACAATGGAAAAGGAAGACCGAAGAACTGATGCGTTCAAATTGTGATGCTGTCAAAGAATACTGAATATACCATGGACTGGCAGAAGAACGAACAAAATAGTCTTAGAAGAAGTACAACAGAACGCTCCTGAGACGTGAGGATGGAGAGGACTGGGCTCACGTCCTTTGGATACATTATCAGGAAGGATTGATTCCCAGGGAAGGACATGTTTGGAAAAACAGAGGGTCAGCAGAAGGAAAAACCCTCCATGAGCTGGACTGACACAATAGTGACAATGGACCCACACATAGTGAAGACAGCACAGGATCAGGTAAGTTTTGTTCCATTCTTCACGAGGTCACCCTGGGTTGGAGCTGACTTACATCAACCAACAGCAATGTTAAAGAAGTAAGTCTATAATTAAAAATCTTCACACAAAGAAAACTCCAGGCCCAGGTGGCTTCAACAGTTAATCTCACCAAACATTTTAGGTAGAAATAGCATCATTCTAAGCAAATGCTTCCACACAATAGGAAAATAAATAAATAAATGCTTCACTATGTCTGAAGCCAGCATAATACTGATACCAAAATTTGACTAGGACACCACAAGAAAGGAAGACAGCAGGTTAATCTTTCTCATGAACCTAGATGCAAAAGTCCTGAGTAAAATATGAACCAATCAAATCAAATCCAATACTTTATATAAAAAGTATAATACATCATAACCAAGTTGGAATTCCAGAAATGCAAGGTTGGTTTAACATTTCATAATAAATCAATATACTTCACCATGTTAAAAAGATAAGGGTGGAAGAATCTTGTGATTCTTTCTACAGAAACGGAAAAAAGTGTTTGATAAAATTAGCACCTACTCACAGTGAAGTCTTAGCAAACGAGAAGAAAAAGGGATCTTCTTTAACACGATGACTTGTATCTTTCAAAGCAAACACAGCATTTGTCCAATGACATTCATAGCAGCTTACTCCTAATAGCTGAAAATTGGAAACCACCAAATTTCTTTCATGGATAAATGATTAGATAAACCATGGTGCTTTAATACCAAGATATTTTCAACTGTCTCATATGCATGAAAAAGCTGGACAATGAATAAGGAAGAGTGAAGAAGATTTGCTGCCTTTGAATTGTGATGTTGGTGAAGAATATTGAAAATACCATGGACTGCCAGAAGAACAAACAAATCTGCCTTGGACAAAGTACAGCCAGAATGCTCCTTAGAAGCTAGGATGGCGAGACATCTTGTGTACCTTGGTTATCAGGAGGGACCAGTCCATGCAAGAGGACATCATTGGTAAAATAGAGGGTCACCACAAAAGAGGAAGACCCTCAATAAGATGGATTGACACAGTGGCTACAACCATGGGCTCAAACATAGCAACAATTGTAAGGATGGTGCAGGGCAGGGGGCATTTCATTCTGCTTTACATAGAGTCACTATGAGTTGTAACTGACTTGACAGCATCTAATGACAACAACGTGAATTGGAAGATCCAATATGACAAAGATGGCATGTCTTCCTACCTAAATCTGTAGATACAAAACAATCACAAATAAAATTCCAGTATGAGGGAACAGGGTGATGATGGAGCTTTTCTGTATCTTGACTGTGGTGGTGAATATACATACATACATCTGCTTTGACTTGTGGTCTTAGGGAAGAATACTGAAAACAGCACGGACTTCTAGAAGAATGAATAAATCTGTTCTGGAATAAGTAGAGCCAGATTGCTCCCTAGAAACAAGACTTGCCAGGCTTCATCCCACCTACTTTAAAAAAAAAAAAACAAACCACTAAACTCACTGTCGTTGAGTCAATTCAACTCACAGCGACCCTTCCTTGGGTTTCCAAGGTGATATCTCTACAAAAGTAGATTGCCCAATCTCCTTCCAAGGAGTGGCTGGTGGGTTTGATCCACCAGCCGTCTGGTTAGCAGTCACGTGCCATAGGCACTACACCACCAAAGCTCCCTCACTTACTTTGGTCATTTTTTCAGAAGGGACCAGTCCCTGGAGAAGGATGTCATGCTTGGTAAAGTGGAAGGTCAACAAAAAAGGAGATGACCCTCAACAAGAGGGATTGACACAGTGGCTGCAATGATGGGTTCAAGCAACAGGGATTTGTGAGAATGGTGCAAGACTGGGCAGTGTTTCATTCTGTTGTACATGCTGTTGTTGTAGTTAAGTGCCCTTGAGTTGGCTCCGATTCTTAGCAACCCTATGTACAACAGAATGAAACAGTGTCCAGTCCTGTGTCAGCCTCACAATACTTGCTACACCTGAGCCCATCATTGTAGCCACTGTGTCAATTAATCTTGTTTAGTGCCTTGCCCTTTTTCATTGACCCTCCACTTTACCAAGCATGATATCCTTCTCCAGGGAATGGTCCATTTTTACAACATGACCAAAGTAGGTGAGATGAAGTCTGGCTGTTCTCGCTTCCAAGGAGCATTGTGGCTGCACTTCTTCCAGGACAAATCTGTTAGTTCTTCTGGCAGTACATGGTAGTTCCAGTATTCTTCGCCAGCACCACAACTCAAAAGCATCAACTCTTCTTCATTCTTCCTTATTCATTGTCCAGCTCTCACATACATACGAGGTGATTGAAAATATCATGGCTTGGGTTAGGCACACTTTAGTCTTCAAAGAGATATCTTAGCTCTTCAGCACTTTAAAGAGGTCTTTTGCAGCTGATTTGCCCAGTGCAATATGTTGTCTAATGTCTTGACTCCTGCTTCCATTGGTGTTGATTGTGGAACTAAGCAATAAAATCTTTGACAACATCAATCTTTTCTCCATTTATCATGATGCTGCTTATTGGTCCTGTTGTGAGGATTTTTGTTTTATGTTGAGATGTAATCCATACTGCAGACTGTAGTCCTCACAACTGGCAATAAGCAACATCACAATAGATGGAGAAAAGATTGAAATTGTCCAAGACTTCATGTTACTTGGTTCTATAATCAACACCAATGGAAGCAGCAGTCAAGATATCAGACAACGTGTTTGTTGTTGTTGTTATGTGCCATCAAGTCATACGCAACTCATAGCGACCCCTCCTTGTGCAACGTGTAGCACTGGGCAAATCAACTGCAAAAGACCTCTTTCAAGTGCTGAAGAGCAAAGATGTCTCCTTGAGGACTAAGGTGAGCCTGACACAAGCCATGGTATTTTCAATTACCTTTTATGCATGTGAAAGCTAGACAATGAATAAGGAAGACAGAAGAGACTATGCTTTTGAGTTGTGGTGCTGGCAAAGAATGCTGAAAGTACTGTGGACTGCTAAAAGAACTAACAAATCTGTCCTGGAAGAAGTGCAGCCAGCATGCTCCTTGGAAGCAAGAATGGCCAGACTTCATCTAACCTACTTTGGTCATGTTGTAAGAAGAAATTCACTGAAGAAGGATATCATGCTTGGTAAAGTGGAGGGTCAACAAAAGAGGGGAAGGTGTTCAATAAGATGGATTGACACAGTGGCTACAATGATGGGCTCAGGTATAGCAGGGATCATGGACTGAGCAGTGTTTCATTCTGTTGTGCATAGGGTTGCTATGAGTTGGAGATGACTCAATGGCACCTACCAACAACACTTGTCTGCTCGAGCTGCTCTTTGAAATCTTCTATTCAGCTCCTTTATCTTGTCATTTCTTCCATTTGCTTTAGCTACTCTCCACTCAAGGGAAAGTTTCACAGTCTCTTCTGACAACCATTTTGGTCTTTTCTTCCTTTCCTGTCTTTTTAATGACATTTTGCTTTTTTCATGGATGATGTACTTGATGTCATCTCACAATTCCCCTGGTTTTCAGTCATTGGTGTTCAGTGCCTCAAATCTATTCTTTAGATGGTCTCTAAATTCAGGAGGGATATATTCAAGGTCCTATATTGGCTCTTGTGGACTTGTTTTAATTGTGTTCAGCTTCAAGTTGAACTTGTGTATGAGCAGTTGATTGTCTGTTCCAGTCAGCTCCTAGCCTTGTTTTGGCTGAAGATACTGAGCTTCTCCATTGCTTCTTTCCATAGATGTAGTCGATCTGATTCCTGTGTACTCCATCTGGTGTCCACATGTACAGATGCCATTTATGTTGTCAAGAAAAGGTATTTTCAATGAATAAGTCATTGGTTTTGCAAAATTCTATCATACGATCTTCAGCATTATTTCTACCACCAAGGCCAAATTTTCCAGCTACCAGTGATTCTTCTTTGTTTCCTACTTTTGCATTCCAATTACCAGTGATAAGCAATACATCTTGATTACATATTTGGTCAATTTCAGACTGCAGAAGTTGGTACAAATCTCCAATTTCCTCATCTTTGGCATTGGTGGTTGCTGCGTAAATTTGAATAATAGTAGTGTTAACTGGTCTTCCCTGTAGGCATATGGATGTTATCCTATCACTGACAGTGTTGTATTTCAGGATAGATCTTGAAACATTCTTTGTGATGATGAATGTTACACCATTCCTCTTCAATTTGTCATTCCCAGCATAGGAGATCACATGGTTGTCTGATTCAGTGTTTCAGGGCTATTAATAAAGTTTTCCAGTAATACATCAGACAACGTTTCACTGCTATTCCTAAGGTTTTCACTAGCCAATTATTTCAGAAATTGATGGCCCCTTCCTTCTTCTGAGTCTGTCTCAGTCCAGAATCTCCTCTGAAACCTGTCCAGCTTGGGAGACCCTGCTGGTATTTGAAATACCAGTAGCATAGCCTCCAGCCTCACAGCAACACACAAGCCACCACAGTATGACAAACTGACAGATGAGTGGTAGTCTGTTGTACATGTTGTTGTTGTTGTTGTTATTTGCCATTGAGTTGGACCCAACTCATAGTGATCCTTCCTTGGGTTTCTGGGGCAGTATCACTATGGAAGTAGATTACCCAACCTTCCTTACAAGGAGTGGCTGGTGGATTTGAACTGCCAGCCATAGGGTTGCTGTATGTTGGAGCAAACTCAACAGCACCTAACAACAACAACATCTGTCTTGGAAGAAGTACAGCCAGAATGCTCCTTCGATGCAAGGGTGACTAGAGCCCATCTCACCTACTTTGGCCATGTTATCAGGAGAAACCAATCCCTGAAAAGAACATCTTCCTTAATGAAGAGGGTAAGTGCAAAAGAAGAAGACCCTCAATGAGATGGATTGACACAGTGGCTGCAAAAGAGACTCAAACATGGCAGCCACTGTGAGGACAGCACAGGGCCGGGCAGCGTTTCATTCTGTTACACATGGGGTTGTTGAGTCGGAACCCACCCAATGGCACCTAACAACAATGAGAGCTGTGCTAAAGTTGTGTAGAACTAAATACACACAAACGAGGACAGATAAAAGAGGAAGTCGGGATGAAATTGGTGAGTTGTCTCAGTGCTGACATCCTGGCTGTGACAGTGTACTATGGTTTTCAAGAGGTCATCATTGGAGGACTCTGTAAATGATGCAGGGGCTCCAACTGCATTATTTCTCACATATGAATCCACCAAAAAAAAACACATAAAGAAACCGAACTCACTGCCGTTGAGTCAGATCTGACTCACAAGACCCCTCCTTGGGTTTCAGAGGCAGTATCACTACGGAAGTAGATTGCCCAACCTTCCTTCCAAGGAGTGGCTGGTGGGTTTAAACCACCAGCCTTCTGGTTAGCCGTCAAACGCCTTGAGGGTACTTACAGTTCCTACTCCCTAGGGTTGTTGTTGGTGGTGTTGGTTGCCTTCAAGCCAATCCCTGCCTCATGGCGATCTCCTGCGGTTGGGATGAGACCGCTGTGATCCATAGGGTTCTCACAGGCTGATTTTCAGAAGGAGATCGCCAGTCCTTTCTTCCTAGTCCTCCTTAGTCTGGAAGCTCCACTGAAACCTGCTCGGCGTCCCAGCAACACGCACGCCTCCAATGGCATACAGGTGGGAGCAACACATGACATGCATTGGCCGGGAATCGAACCTGCATCTCTCACACGGAAGGCAAGATCACTAGCACTGCACTGCCACTGTCCCTATCGCAAGGCTGTAGAGAGGATGAGGTTACTGAGCATGGCATCTGGACAGTGTAAATCCTCAGCCAATGCCACTTGCAGGAAAATTGCCTTTGTTATAAGCGAGAGAAGGGCAGATGAGATGAAATGATTTGCCCCAGTCATCCATAAATGAGCCCAGACTGCAGTGCCTGCACTGGGCCCTATTTGGTCAGAAGAGGGAGGACCAATGTGGGAAATGTGTGGGTGGACACACTGGTTTTCTCACTGAATTACCTGCGTGTGTGCTGAGAGGGGGTAGAGTTCGGAACCGGAGGGGTGCCTCAGGACACAAAGGAGGAAGGGGTCAGAGAGCAGGCACCGAAAAACCACTGAGAAAATCAAAGGGCCACTGGGAAACAATAGATTAAGGCTATTGTGTCCTTGCTGAGAGCCTGTGGCTCAGACTGAATTGGTTTCCAGCCAAGCCCTCCTCTCTCTCCAGGGTGCCTGCGGGGTCGGCTGGGTTCAAGGATGTAACAGCTGCCCACATCAGAACAGCTTTCTGTAGCGAAGTCAGACAGCTGTCTTCCTCACTAGGAAGCTCACACTCCCTCCATCCCTTTGAACCAAACACGTCTGGGCTTAAGGAATCTGCACAAATATTTGGGGATGAGGCCAGTGACGATGGTGATGCTCATGGAGATGAGGATGATTTTTGTTATGCCAGTTGGAAGAATCCCTCAGGAATCACGGCACATCCTTAGTGCACATTATTGGTGTTGTTGGTGTTCTTGTTCTGTGCTGACTCTTTGCGACCCCATGTGACAGGGTAGAACTGCCCCATCGAGTTTCCTGAGCTGTAATCTTCACGGGAGCTCATTGCCCAGTCTTCCTCCCGCGGAGCCACTGGCTGGGTTCGTACCCCAAACCTTTTGGTGAGCAGCTAAGTGCTTGACAGTTGCCCTACCAGGACTTCTCAGTGCCCCAGCTGGCCAGACCTAGGCAATTCATTGACACCTTCTTTGTGCCCACTGCCTGGGCTCGAGGCCTGGCCCGTCAGAGCTACAGGGGACCTCAGAAGTCCTCTTACTGTTGTTCATGGCTGTGGAGTCAGCCCCCAGCTCATGACAACCCCACGCAAAATGGAACAAAAAACACTGCCCACCCTTGCACCATCCCCATAACCAGCTGGGATTGGACCATTGTGATCCACAGGGCTCTCACTGGCTGATGTTAGAAAGTGAATCATCAGGCCTTTCTTCTTGTCTGTCTGAGTCTGGAAGCTGTGCTGAAACTTGTTTAGTGTCTTAGAGACATTCACGTCTTGTTCTGGTTCCCTAGTGCTGCTTTGACAAGAATATACCGCAAATGGGATGGCCTTAATAAACGGGAGTTTATTCTTACAATTTGGAGGCTTTAAGTTCAAGTTCTAAGTGCCAGGCTCTAGGGGCTGAGTGAAAGCCCCTCAACCTTGGGGTCCAGCTCTGCCTCCTGCTCCCGGCCCACTGGAGCTAGAGGCATTTCTTTACTCGGACAGCTGCTGGCTGCTGAGGCCGAGAAGCCCCAAGGTTGACAAGTAAAAAGGCACAGTCACGATGTTACCAAACCACATGGCCATTAACTTAAGTCCATTGTAAGTCCCAAGGTCGGTAGAGCATGGCAGGCTGCTGAACAACAACATAGCTACATGCAGAGTCCAAGAGTGCCATATGCTAGCTACCATTCCCAAGGCTTCTCCTTAAATACAGGAAGCAGACCACATCCCAAAGGCAGCTACTCCGCTGCTTGTGGTAGATCCCACCATGGAGTGGATTGCCAGTCTCATCATGGGGAATAACTACCACCAGCTTCCCAGAGAGTCAACCAGGCCCAGCCAAGTTGACACCCAAACATAACCACCACACGTCTCCACTGACAGATGAGTGGTGGCTGCACGTGAGTTCCGTTGGCTGGGACACAAACCCCAGGACTCCTGCTTGGAAGGTGAGAATACTACCACTGATGCACCGCTGCCCCTTCCAAAGGCCTCTGACTCCTCTCTACTACTCCGGTTGGTCCCGGAGCCCACAGCAGCACCTGTGTCACCTGGCAGCTTGTTAGAAACGCAAACTCTGTGGCCTCACCTCAGCACCCCAGATGCTACATTGTCACAGACGCACTGAAGACTTGTTTGGAAGCACTGCTCTAGCTAGGCAGCTTCCTGATTGACTGCCAAGGAGAATGCTCAGAGAGGGTGAGGGACCTGCTCAGAGTCACACAGCGTGTCTGTATCAGAATTGGAACTGAGATCAGGCTTCTGGCTCCCAGACACAAAACCAGTGCCCACTGCCATCGAATTGACTCCAACCAATGGCAATTCCATGTGGGTCAGAGTAGAAGTGGGCTCCACAGGGTTTTCAGAAGCTGGCTTTTCTAAAGCAGATCACCAGAACTTCCTTCTGAGGCACCTCTGGATGACTTGAACCCATAACCTTTGGGTTAGCAGCTGAACACATTAACTGCTTGCCCCACCCGGGGATTCCTTAAGGCCAGGAGGGTTTGGTTCAAAGGGATGGAGATGCAACGGGTGTGAGCTTCCTAGTAAGGAGGACAGCCATCTAACTTCTCTTCCCAAAGTGATTCTGATGGAGAAAACATTGCCCCTCACTGACCTTGTCTAGCTTGTTCATTTGGATGCAGGTAAGAAGAAAAATCCATCCAATTCGCAGACCTAAAACAACCCTCCTTTCAGAGTCAGTGGGAGCTCTGGTGGTGTAGTGTCTAAGGCGTTTGACTGCCAACCAGAGGGCTGGCAGTTCAAGCCCACCAGCCACTCCTCGGAAGGAAGGTTGGGCAATCTGCTTCCGTAGTAATACCACCTCGGAAACCCAAGGAGGGGTTGCTATGAGTCGGGTCCGACTCCGCAGCAGTGAGTTTGGTTTTTTGGTATTTTTCGGAGTCAGATCCAGGAGGAGGACACGAAACGTGTAGCTAATTGCCTCTGTCAGCCTCTGCCTCCCTTGCCATGAGGCCAGAAGAACTGAATGGTGCCTGAAAGTTTTGATCAAAATAAATGCTTGAAAAGGGGGAAACTGCAGGACAGAATGTAAAATTCTCATGACTCCAGAATGTCTGCAACCATTGAGGTTGGATAAACCCCAAAACTACTCTGCTGAGATCTTCAGACCTTAAATCAGAAATATCCTGTGGCGTCTCCTTTAAACCAAACAATAGTTAATGGTCAGCCTTGATTACTAAAGACAGTCTGCCTTGAGCATGGTGATCTTCTAAGAATGATCTCAAAAAACAAAAACCAACTCACTGCCACTGAGTCAATTCCCACTCCAGCAATCCCTAGTGGGTTTCCAAGGCTGTCAGTCTTGATGGAAGCAGACTGCTTCATCTTCCTTCCGTGGAGGCTGGTGGGTTTGAACCACCAACCTTTTGGTTAGCAGCCAAATGCCTTCACCACTGCACCACCAGAGCTCCATGCAGTATCAAAATGACGAGAGCCACTGGTAAGATGAGAGAGGAAGCTTAGAGGCAGTGAGTTCATGTGAATGAGGAAAGAATGACTCGGAAAAGGAGGGGGAGCTGCTGTTGTTGTTGTTGTTGTTTTAAATGTCAAAAGCAAAGACTGAAGTGCCTGCCCCTCAGGAAACTGAAGCCAAAGCAAAGAGGTTAAAGGCCAAGAAGGCAGGACTGAAAGGCGTACCAAACCCAAAAACTCCCTTCCAGCAAGTCGATTCCAACTCACAGTGCCCCTAGAGGACAGAGTGGAACTGCCCCACAGGGTTTCCAAAGCGGTCAATCTTTATGGAAGCTGACTGCCTCATCTTTCTCCCGAACAGCTGGTGGATTTGAACCACCAACCTTTTGGTTAGCAGCCAATGCTTTAACCACTGCAGCACCAGAGCTCTCGAAAGGCATCCATGGAGATTTAAGAAAAAGGGAAGATCAGCAAGTCAACCACCTTCTGGCAGCCCCAGACCGGAGGCTCCAGAGACAGCACAACCTCCTCGGAAGAGTGCCCCCAGGGGAAATGACCTTGACCACCATCAAGTTCCTCCTGGCCACTGAGTCTGCCAGAAAGATCAGAGATAACGCACGGGAGAAATGACACTGCTTTTGGTAACCCCCAGATGGAATAGAATATAGATACCATTGCATTATAAATACAAGTTCTATAATCAACTACCAGAAGTACCTTGAGAAATGATCGATTGTCCCTGGAATGCAATTGGAAGACTGCTGTCTGGAAAGTATGGCTACTGACCTGGGAGTCAGTGAGACGCTGGAACCCTCCCAGGCAGTCTGTGGAAGGGGATGAGCTGGGTAAGTTTTGCAGCATGAGGGTCCGACTTTTTGCATTTTGGTCAACTGCTTCTTTGGGTGAGTGAGATCATTCAAGTAGCCTGAATCAAGAGATTGTTGAAATGTAAGTATTTTATTTGAGGAGAAGAATAATCAGACAAGAATAGGGGAAGCTCTCTCACTGCTAACCCTTCCCATTGAACTATCTCTGCCGGGATTAACAAGCTTCATTCAAATAGAGTGCTGCTTTGAAAAAAAAAAAAAAAAAAAAGATAACAACACACTCTGTTCACTGTGGATGTCAAGGCCAACAGGCACCAGATCAAACATGCTGTGAAGAGGCTCTATGACATGGCCATGGCCAAGGTCACACGTTCATCAGGTCTGATGGAGAGAAGAAGGCTCCAGACCAGGATGGTGGATGTTGGATGCTCCCAACAAATCTGAGATCATCCACACAGAGTCCCGCTGGCTAATCCTAACATACATTTTCCACCATTAAAACAAAGTTAGTAAATAAGTAAAGGAGGGTGAGAAAGGCTGCACAACTTGAAGAATGCCATCAATGTCACGAATCTGTACAGGTAGAAATAGTGGAATTGATGTATGTTCCGCAGAGTGTATTTTCTACAACAAAATAAAATAAATAGAAAAAACAAAATCCCTGCTGCCCCAGGGAAGGCTGCACAGAAACATCCCGGCAGCTGGATTGTTCCCCTGATGACTGTTTCACTCAGACCTCTCTGTGCCTCAGTTTCCTCGTCTGGAGAAGGCGTCCTCCTGACCACCATGCATTGAACACCGCTACAAGCCAGGCGCGTGCCTGAGCCTCGGCAAAGATTTGTGCAAGCTTACAGCCTCACACATTAGCAGACACAGGAAGACCACAGCAGGGTGACTGAGTGGTCCGGGGGGGTGGGGGGTGGTTGTACTGGGAAAACCCTGGAGAATCACAAGCCCCCACTAGTTGACCCGTGTGCCATTTGCCAAGGAGGTCTTTGAAGGCTGGCCTCCCTCCATGTTCATTTAGATGACACCAAACTTCTTCCATGAGCCTCTGTCCCTTTGAGAATGGAGCCCTGAAAGTGGACTCAGATTAGCAGTCTCCTGGCCCAACTTCATTTCCCAGATGGGGAAACTGGAGCTCAGAGAGGGCCTGAGAGTTCTGTGGGGACACACAGCATTAGTGGTAGCACCATTCCTCCTACTCCCATCCCTTTTCCAGTGCACTTTCTATTTCCCCGCCCCCTGCCGGCCCACACCGCCCATGCCAAGGTGAAGTCATAACTCACCCAACATCAACAAGGGCCTTGCCTCTCTTGGGGCTGAGTGGACGATAGAAATATGGTTGTCATTAGCCCCTACCAGTTGCTGGTGAGTCAACTGACTCATGGAGACTCCCTGTGTGTCAGAGTAGAATTGTGGTTCAGAAGGTTTTCAATGGCTGATTCAGGGGAAGTCAAAAGATCGCCAGGCCTTTCTTCTGAAGTGTTGGTGAGTGGGCTCAAGCTTCCAACCTTTTGGTGAGCAGCCCAGCATCTTCACTGTTCGCATCACCCAGGGACACCAGTCAGTCTCTTGGGTAACCCAAAGCTTAGCAGGGGCTGAGCACACTTCAAAGCTACAACCCTAAAAGGAGTGAGGGGGTGGGTGCAGGGCAATGGGGACAGGGCTACTCTAGTAGGTTAGGGACTCCAGGCACAGTTCCTGGAATCCACAAGCTGCTAGGAGGGCTTTCCAACAAAAATGTTGGAGACTTGGAAAAATCCTTTTGGCACCACTGTGAGAAAAGCAAACTGCAAAGTCAAAGCCAACAAATGTTTAATTAAATGTCTACAGAAGTAGCACCACGCCAACATCGTGAAATTGCTAAATGAACTATTCCTAAAAATGTCATGACATGTGAAAGCGATTCAGATTTTCTCACTTTGCAAGAATTTCCCAGTATGCCCAGTCATTCCTAAGAAGTCACAGCCGTCGTAAACGTGTGAGCGGCTGCCAAGTCAAAGAAGCAGGGAAATTAGAAGAAGTCTTTATGCAAACTCAATAATAAAAGGTCTCTATGTAATTTGTGTGATGTGGCTGCGTGTTTAAGTGTTGCCTTTGATGAATGGTACCAAGCAAAACTCAACCCATCACAGTCAAGTCGATTATGACTCATGGCTACCTCATATCCTGCAAAGTAGGGCTGCTCCTGGGGTTTTCTTGGCAAAAGTTCGGTGGTTCAAACCTACCAGCCGCTGATTGGGAGAAAGATGAGGCAGTCTGCTTTCGTAAAGATTATGGCCCTGGAAACCCTACGGGGCAGCTCTATTCTGTCCCATGTTGTTGTTGTTGTTATTTGCCGTCAAGTCGGACCCGACTCATAGCGACCCCTCCTTGGGTTTCCAAGGTAGCATCACTACGGAAGTAGATTGCCCCATCTTCCTTCCGAGGAGTGGCTGGTGGGTTTGAACCGCCAGCCTTCTGGTTAGCAGTCAAGTGCCTTAGACACTATGCTACCAGAGCTCCCATTCTGTCCCATAGGATCACTATAAGTTGGAATCGACTCCATGGCAAATGGAAAATATTTACAGAAGCAAGTTCCAGGCCTCTCTTCTGAGGTACCACTGATGGGTTCAAACCTACAACCTTTAGGTTAGTAAAACCAAAACCAAACTCACTGCCATCGAGTTGATGCCAACTCATAGCAACCGCCGTTGGTTTCCAAGGTACTAAGTCTTTACAGAAGTAGCTTGCCCCATCTTCCTTCTGCGGAGTGGCTGGTGGGTTTGAACCACCAACCTTCTGGCTAGCAGTCAGATGCCTTAGGCACTACACCACCAGAGCTCCTTTTAGGTTAGTAGGGGGCCTTATGATTAAGGAGTGCTGTTTTTAGGACTTGTCAAGTCGACTTTGACTTGTAGTGACCCCAATGTGACAGAGCAGAACTGCCCCATAGGGTTTCCTACACTGTCATCTGTGGGAACAGAGCCCTACGCCTTTCTCTCACAGAGCCACTGAGTAGGGTTCAAACCGCCAACCTTTCGGTTAGCAGCCGTCCACTTAGCCATTGCAACAATCTGGCTCCTTATGATGAAGGGGAGCCCTCCCAAAGAAAGGCCCCTAAGGGTCTGCAAGTTCCAGCAACATGGTACAGAGCTCCCTGGGCTCAGCGTCAGTCTATCTTGCTGGGGATCCTTGAGGAAGTGACTCTGCATCTCTGTGCTCCAGATCTCTTCTGAAATACTGAGAGTCGAGTCAGTAACCCCACCTGCCAGAGCTGACTGTGAGGCTCCAAAGACCAGTCATGCCTGGCAGCAGAGAGGGTGAGGAAAGCACCGTCAGGCCTCACTCAGCCCAGGTGCAAAGTTCAAGAAGGTGCCACAATGCTCCGTCATCCAGACAAATAATACTTTAGTGCAATGATGTTTTTAAAAAGTGAGAAATGCATGATGAATAAAATATCAAAACTTTAAATGAAGACAGGATCTGTGGGGGACTGGGGCCAGCCAGCCAGGGTCACCACTTCTACTTCTGTGATCTGGGAGCCTCTGTCTGTGCCTGGGTTTCTTTTTCTGAATAAATGGGCTTGATAATCCCACCTCCTCATAAAGTTGTCAAGGAAAAAGGAGATAATCTAAACCAAATGGCTTAGAAGGGTACCAAATTCATATTAGGTGTTCTGTTAAGTCCTTGTTATTATGGTGCAAGGAGGCCCTGGGTGGTGCAGTTAATACGTTCAGCTGCTAAATGAAAAGTTGTGAGTTCGAGTTCACCCAGAGGCCCCTAGGAAAAAAGGCCTGGTAGTCGTCTGAAAACGAGCCATTGGAAACCTTTCGGAGCACACCTCTTCTCTGACACACTTGGGGTCGCCGTGAGTCAGAGCCCACTCACAACAACAACAAAAAACTCATTGTCCTCCAGTAGCTCCCGACTCATAGCGACCCCTTTGGGTTTCCGGGGTGGTATCACTACGAAAGTAGATTGTCCGGTCTTCCTTCCGAGGGAGCTCTGGTGGCATAGTGCCTAAGGCACTTGACTGCTAACCAGAAGGCTGGCGGTTCAAACCCACCAGCCACTCCTTGGGAAGAAGGTTGGGCAATCTACTTCTGTAGTGATACTGCCTCGGAAACCCAAGGAGGGGTCGCTATGAGTCGGTCAGACTTGATGGCAGTGAGTTTGTTTGTTTTTGCTTGTCCTTCCAAGGAGTGGCTGGTGGGTTTGAACCGCCAGCCTTCAAGTTAGCAGTCAAAAGCCTTACGCACAACACCACCTTACTGTGTGAAGAGGGCAAAGCTTTCAGTGGCTAGGGCTGCGCAAAGGAGCATTCTTGTTCCTGTCCTAGGAGGCTAGTAGTGGGCTCGGTGGGCCCGGGCGCCAGGGTCCTGTCGCGCGCAGTCTCTGCCTCTGCGCCCGCTCCGTGTGGGCCTGGCTGGTCCTCCCCGCGCCCGCTCCGTGGTCTACTCTGCGGCATCTCGGGCGAGGTTGACACTTGATCCCTTGCCCAGCAAGCCCCTCATTAGACCCGGCCTCACTTCAAAGTGTGCGCGGCCAGCCCTCTCCAAAGCCCATCCAGGAGCGACTCTCCAAGGGGCGCGGGCGCGGTGGCTCGCCGCCGATACCATCTTCAATGGAGGGATAAGGGGACTTCCTCGAGGAGCCAATCATAAATCTCTTTTTGTCCGATTCAGCCTCAAGCCCACTGTGTAATAATTATCTTTGACCTTGTCTTTCCAGAAATAAATAAAAACCCACTCCCCTCGGCTGTTTCTGAGATCAAAGGAATCCTGAGGCCTACCAAGATGAGCCAGCTACCCGCCCCCGGGAGTCAGATCACGCCACAAACTTCTCCCGCACTGAAAGTTTCGGGAAGAAACCCCGGGAAATGGGGGTTGTCTGGGGAAGGGAGGTTGTCTGTATCGGATGTTGTTGTTAGTCCTGCAGCCTACCTCCTGGAGACCTTATGCCTAACAGAAGGAGCCCTTGCCTGGTCCTGAGGCATCTTTACAATCCTTGGAAAATTGTACCCACGGTTGTGTCTATTTATGTCAATCCATCTCCCTGAGGACTTCCCATGTTTTCACTGACCCTCCACCAACCATAGGAGCCCTGGTGGTGTAGTGCCTAAGGCATTTGACTGCTAACTAGGAGGCTGGCGGTTCAAACCCACCAGCCGCTCCTCAGAAGGAACGTTGGGCAATCTACTTCCATAGAGATACCACCTGGGAAACCCAAGGTGGGGTCGCTAGGAGTCAGACCCGACTGGACCGCAGTGAGTTTGGTTTTTTGTTTTTTTCTGCCATGATATCCTTTTGTAGGCACTGGTCTTTCCTGATGATGTGTCCAAAATAAGCCAGACCAGGTCTCACCATGCTCACTTCTGAGAAGCATTCTAGTTGTGCTTTCTTTCTAAGACGGATTTCCTTTTTCTGGCTGTCCGTGGTATATCCGACAGTCTTCACCAACACCACAGTTCAAAGGCATCAATTCTTCTGCAGTCTTGCTTCTGGATTGCACTTTTCCTCCATTTTTTTACCTAATAAACCCCTACCCTCCTGTAAGGCCCTGATCAACTCATCTTCCCAAGACATCATCTCTGGCCTCCTTCCCTTCACTGTAAGTATAGGAGCTCTGGTGTCAGACTTAGCCGGTTCAAATACTGGCTGGAGAGCACACTTCTGGCCCCATGAGCCAGGCAGGGGAGGAGAGATGTTGGGAAGGCTGACCCTGAGAAGAGAATTGGGGGGCAATGGTTTTGTTAAGGACGTGCTCCCAGAGAAAGCAGTAAGGGAGTGGGGGGAGCTCAACAGGGAAGGGAGAGAGGCTGAGCAAGGAGGTCATGGCCCAGTGCTGCAGGGAGCCCCAGAGGGTAAATGGCATGGCTGAGTGTGTCCTGCCTGGAGGCAAGGGAGCTGGGCTCTCCTCTTCCCTTCTCCATCAGTCTATGGCTATGGCTACTGGTAGGTGCGGGAGAGATGTTCACTTCGAGTAACTGCCAGTGCAGGAATAGCTCCGGGACCCAGGAATGTACATGACAAAACACACGCCAGTTCTACAGGGACATCCCTTGGAGAAGCTACAGGTGCAGGTCTTTAAGAGCAGAGCACACAGGAACTTGGGGGACAGATGCACCGAACCAGTCAGAGCATCCGGGGATCCCAGCAGTGACATCACTAGGGCTGCTGTCATCCAGTGCGGTAGCTCAGGGTGTCATAGACCCCCATGGACCTTCTCCTGCACCAGACCATACAGAATCCTTAAAAAAAAGAAGAAAACCCACTGTCGTCAAGTCGATTCCAACTCATGGTGATCCCCATTGGATTTCAGATGCAATAAATCTCTACGGAAGCAGATTACCCAGTCATCCATCCACAGAGTGGCTGGTGGGTTTGAACCACCAATCTTCTGCTTAGCAGTCAAATGCCTTAGGCACTGCACCACCAGAGCTCCTTCCAGAATCCTTAGTAACGTTTATTATCAATTTGCATCATAGAATAACATGAAATGAATATGGTTGCAAATTGCTTAAATGTAATATTTCTTAGATTGTCTCAGTACTAACGACAAACCATTTTGACATCTTCTACACTGAAATACATTGTTAGTTACAACATTATCAGTAACTGAGCAGAAGCTCATTTTTAATTTTTCTCCTTTCCTTTAATTAATATTTCATTCTCTAAACAGTTATTGATATAAGTTCACAAATACTAATTACCACAATATTGTAGCTAAAGCACTGGGAAATTTGACAAAATCAGCAACTATAAATGAAAACCACAGCACGTGCTGGTAGCGCGTGCAGACAAAACCATGTGATTGGAAGCATCACTGTCCTTGGGTAATAATGACAGCTCCGACCAGAGTACGTGAGAAGAGTCAAAGAGTAAATCACCTCAGACTTTTACCCTTGTATGTATATTGATACAAGGAAGCTGAGCTGAGGAAAAATGTTTTTGCTATTATAACTGACTGCAGGGATATTTTTATTTAAAGACAATAAATTTCTGCTGAAACCCTGTACAAAAATTTCATAGACAGTCATTTTGGTGTCACCCCCTCTGATAGGATCATTTGGGGCAGTCTGCAACCCCACTCCCTCTCCCTTGTGAGGTCACCGGATCCCAGGGGCCGTGGTGAAACACTATCACCACCCTCTGCAGAGCTAATGGTGTGGGTGCAGTGTCCTGACCCAGGAACACCACTAAACCAAACCAAACCCACTGCCATCGAATCAATTCTAACTCATAGCGACCCCCA
>NW_006921811.1:4091891-4108926 GCF_000298275.1 Orycteropus afer afer | reverse complement strand
GGAGTGGCTCATGGGTGTGAACCACCAACCTTCTGGTTAGCAGTCAGATGCCTTAGACACTGTGCTACCAGAGCTCCTTAGAAAACCCTCTATCTCTTTTTATTTCTGTGTTTCCCAATGCCTTGAGGGTATGTTGCTAGTTGCCTTCGACTGGGCTCCAACTCATTAACGACTTCCTTCATAACAGAATAAAGCATTGGGTCCCATGCTACATTTACGACTGTTCATGACTGAGCCCAATATTGCAACTACTGTGTAGACCATCTCAGTGAGGGGTTCCCTTCTTTCCACTGACCCTGTACTTTTCCGGACATGATGTCCTATTCTAGTGACTGGTCTGGCCTGATGGCATGTCCAGTGTAAGCCAAATGAAGTCTCACCATCCCTCTAAATCACGTTCTGGCTGTGCTTATCCTGAGACTAGGTCGTCTGTTCCTCTGGCAGTCCACACTAGAGCCAGTCTTTGTCAACCATTTGAACGCATCATTTCTATCATTTCTTCTCCTGTCTTATTCCTTGTGGTGAATATAACACCCACACTTAGTAAGTGTTCAGTGAGGATTGCTGGATGATGCCAGCCAGTGCTGAGACAGATGGTGTTTAAGTGTTCAGTTCTGAAGGTAGACTTTCGTTGGAATTGCCTTCTACTGTGTGACCTTCAGTAAGTTACTTGGCTTCTCTGTGCCTCAGGTTCCTCAGATATAAAGGGGGAAGATAATACTAGACCAAGTTCACAGACTCTTGCTCAAAACCCGCAGGGCAGCTATGCTCCAGAATTCTGACTTTTTCTGATTTAGAAGAATATCGCAACGTGTACACCAAGTGTCACATTAAACCCCAGCAAGGCCTGGGCAGCACTTCCTAGTCAATCAAATGCAGTAATACTTCTGCAACTAAGTATGTGAATGGCCACAGAAAGCAGAACAAACAAGACCATGAAAAACTCACATAAGTGCTGGTCCAGTTTTGCCACAAAATAAATTTCAATAAATTCTGATCAGGTTGGGTCTCTGTGTAGGTAATGATGGCTTCATCGGTGTTAATTGGCTTTGTTGGCTTCTTTCTTTTTCCACACATGCCCTCAGTCGCTGTAGAGTTGATTCCTTCTCAGGGTGACTCCGTGTGAGTCAGAGCCGAGCTCTGTCCGCAGGGTTTTCAGTGACTGATATTATACAGGTCAAGCACTAGCACTGTCTTCCAAGGTGCCTCTAAACCAAAAACCAAATGCACTGCTATGGAGTCGAACCCGACTCATAGTGACCCCTCCTTGGGTTTCCGAGGCGGTATCACTATGGAAGTAGATTGCCCCATCTTCCTTCCGAGGAGTGGCTGGTGGGTTTGAACCACCAGCCTTCTGGTTAGCAGTCAAGTGCCTCAGGCACTATGCCACCTCTAGATGGACTCAAGCTACCAATCTCTCTGTTAGCATCCAAGCACATTGATTGTTTGTACCACTCACAGATGCAAACAAGCTCTTTCTAGAACAAATCAGCTCCAGTTACAAACAAGCTCTTTCCAGAACTTCTTGGGTTTTGGAACTAAAGTTAGGGATTATCTGAAAAACACAACCCCACTGCCATCGGGTTGATTCTGACTCATAAGGACCCCTATTGGATTTCCAAGGTTGCAAATCTTCATGACAGCAGACTGCCTCATCTTTCTTCCATGGAATGGCTGGTAGATTTGAACCATTGACCTTTTGGTTAGCAGCCAAATACCTGAATCACCGCACCACCAGAGCCCCAGGGATTATCTGAGAGTGCAGTTAGAAAAATGATCTGAAAGACCTCAACATAAGCATTTTATCCTGGTGCCCAGCACACAATAAGCCCCTGATAAACATTGCTAATCATCTTTTTATCATTATTGCTATTTGGATGACCACCATCATTAGAAAGAAAAGAAGAGCAAAGGGTTGGGTTCCATAGCCCATGACCACACCACTCATAAATTTCACTGAGCACTTTTTGAACTTCTACCATGAACTTGTGAGCCAAACCCATCAGGGCAAGGTTCTGGCTCATGGCTCAGCCTTTCCAGTACACATGTTCTCACTGACATAGGCTTTCTCATTTGGCCAAGAAGGTCAGTTCCACTTGACTACACTCCAGCCCACAGGCTGTCGGCTCAATGTTGGGAAATGAAAACAATCCAGAAATGCGACCTTTCCAGTTTTGCTTTTGCTTGTTTATAAATGTGTCCCATAAGCAAGATGCCATGTTCTTGGGTCCAGCCTCTTCTTTGGCATCTCGTTATATTTAGAGCTTTAACAATAACATCAAAGATGTTTTTCCAGCTAAAGCAACTGGAAACATCTGACATCCTTTAACCACTAAGTCAGAGCTCTGGTGGCATAGTGCCTACAGCATTTGACTGCTAACCAGAAGGCTGGCGGTTCAAACCCACCAACCACTCCACAGAAGGAAGATGGGACAATCTACTTCTGTGGCAATACTGCCTCAGAAACCCAAGGAGGGGTCACTATGAATCGAAATTGACTTGACAGCATATTACAACTACAACAACAACCACTAAGTCATGGAAGCTCTGGTGGCATAGTGCCCAAGGCATGTGACTGCTAACCAGATGGCTGGTGGATCAAACCCACCAGCCACTCCTCAGAAGGAAGATTGGGCAATCTACTTCTGTAGAGATACTGCCTCAGAAACCCAAAGAGAGGTTGCTATGAATCAAATTGACTCCGTGGCAGCGAGTTGGGGTTTTTTTGGTTAGCCACAGGAGCTCTGGTAGCATCATGCCTAAGGCACTTGACTGCTAACCAGAAGGCTGGAGGTTCACACCCACCAGCCACTCCTCGGAAGGAAGATGGGGCAATCTACTTCCGTAGTGATACTGTCTCGGAAACCCAAGAAGGGGTTGCTATGAGTTGGTTCAGACTCAAGGGCACATAACAACAACAACAACAAGGTGGGGTGGGGCAGGGAACTTAAAAACCAGTACCTAGCCCTTCATCAGTTTCCCTGAAGATTACAGCCAAGAAAACCCTAGGGGGCAGCTTGACTGTCACATGGGGTCTCTATGAGTCAGGATTAATGCAAAGGCACCCAACAACATCAACCACATTCTTAGACCATCTGTGTGCTAAGCTGGGAAAGAAACCTTTGCTTTGCCATGTCCTGCCATTTTTCTACTCAACAAACATCTTTGAGCATCTTGCCTGTGGCAGACACTACTCTATAG
The DNA here is from genome assembly GCF_000298275.1 of Orycteropus afer afer. Lineage (NCBI taxonomy): Eukaryota > Metazoa > Chordata > Mammalia > Tubulidentata > Orycteropodidae > Orycteropus > Orycteropus afer. The sequence goes on along the minus strand of NW_006921811.1, from coordinate 4,105,725 downwards.
ATACCTAGGACATACATCAGGGGGTACACCGAAGATCCGGGTAGTGACGTCTTTGCACAGGCGGTGTCCTCGCCCTGTACATTATTCTTGCTCTATCAGTGAATTTCGACTTATGCTTCCAGATTCAGTTCACACCCACCTCTTCTGGGAAGATTTCCCAGGGTGCCCGGGACAGTTAACACATTGGCTGCTCTGTGCTGCTGTGATCCTTAGCCTGTCTCTTTCTTCCAGCACCTGATGGCTTCTTTACCCCTCTGTTCTCCACCACTGCCCACCCCTGGATTGGGAGCTACCTGAGGGCAAAGACAACGTCCACTTTACTTCTGTGTCTTTAGTGCTTGGCACTGAAGTGTTTATTAAGTTCATTATGCATTGAACTTAAATTTTTAAAAGGTCCTATTTTTAAAATACCAAGTATTCACCCAAAACAATAGCACATACCTTCAGATGCCACTTTTGCAGGGACTGGGAGAGGAGAAGACTAAAAGACAAAAGGCAGTGTGGCCTATGGAAGGCCAAATCTTAGCTCTAAAACCAAACCAAACTCACTGCTGTCGAGTTGGATCTGACTCATAGCGACCCCTCCTTGGGTTTGCGAGGCTGTATCTCTATGAAAGTAGATTGCCCAGTATTCCTTCAGAGGAATGGCTGGTGGGTTTGAACTGCCAGCCTCCTGGTCAGCAGTCAAATGCCTTAGGCACTATGCCACCAGAGCTCTGTCAGTATATTATTTATCTACATGACGTTACAACCATTGAACCAACTCTGATTCACGACCACCTCATGTGTGTCAGAACAGATCTGTGCTCCATAGGGTTTTCAATGGCTGAGTTTTCAGAAGTAGATCATCACTTTCAAGTGCTGAGGAGCAAGGATGTCTCCTTGAGGACTAAGGTGCCCCTAACCCAAGCCATGGTATTTTCAATTGCCTCATATGCATGTCAGAGCTGGACAATGAATAAGGAAGACCGAAGAAGAGTTGATGCTTTTGAGTTGTGGTGCTGGTGAAGAATGCTGAAAGTACCATGGACTGCTAAAAGAACTAACAGGTCTGTCTTGGAGGAAGTGCAGCCAGAATGCTCCTTGGAAGAGAGAATGGCCAGACTTCGTCTCACCTACTTTGGTCATGTTGTCAGAAGGGACCATTCCCTGGAGAAGGATGTTATGCTTGATAAGGTGGAGGGTTGACAAAAGAGGGGAAGGCCCTCAATGAGGTGGATTGACACAGTGGCTGCAGTGATGGGCTTGAGTATAGCAGGGATCATGGAGCTGGCATGGGACCAGGCTGTATTTCATTTTGCTGTGCATAGGATCACTATGAGTCTAAGATGATTATGGCACCTAACAACAACAACAACAGATCACCAGGTCTTTCTTTCCACCTCTGGGTGGACTCAAATCTTCAAAGTTTTAGCTTGCAACCAAGCACGCTAATCATTTGCACCACCAGGAACTCCATACCAGAACTAGGAAGAAAGTCCTGCTCACCAGCTTCTGAAAACTAGCTGATGATAATGTTATGGATCACAACAGAATATTGTCCCAATATCGTGCAAGATGATGAACCCTCTAGAATGGAAGGGACTCAAAATACAGAGTGGCTGCAGCAATGAACTTGAGCATGACAATGAACATGAACATGAAGATCACACAGGAGTAGGCAACATTTTGTTCATTGCACATTGGGTCACCATGAATCAGAGACAAAGAGACTACCACTCACAACAATAACATTACGTTGGACCAGGTTCAGAGAATGTTAAGAACTAGAGTCTGATCATAGCTTTTAAATAACATAGCTTTTAAGTGTTCTTTGACAGCTTTGCAATGTTAATTATTTTCCTAATAAACTTTTGATTAACTAATTATCATGACCAGGATCATCGCACACATCACCTTTCACCTTGATGCCACCACAACCTTTGAACACATTTCAGTCCAAGGAATCTTTCTGCAACATCAATCTGAATCCTATTGTTCCTTGCCCTCCAGCTTCAGCCTCGCCAGTGTGTGTGAGGCATATTTTCTGCATTAGTTAGTTTTCTTTATACCATCGTTAACATTTATGAATACTTACTATAAGCCTGGCTCTGTGCTAAGCACTTTATATCCCTTCTGCCATTTATTCTTTCTAATAATTCTATGAGAAAATGGGATTATTAGCACATACCACATTAACAACTTTTCCAAAAGTTGGTAAAGGCTCAGCTACTCCATTTTAACCCTGACTCCTGAGGCATATGACTTGGTTCCACAGTCAGTACCAATGGAAGCAAAACCAAACTGAAATCACTGCCATCGAGTTGGGTCCAACTCAGAGCAACCCCTCCTTGGGTTTCCAAGGCGGTATCACTCCAGAAGTAGGTTGCCCAATCTTCTTTCTGAGGAGCACCTGGTGGGTTTGAACCGCCATCCTTCTGGTCAGCAGTCAAATGCCTTAGGCACTGCACCACCAGAGCTTTCAGATGATGTATTGCATTGGGTAAATCTGCTGCAAAAGACCTCTTCGAAGTGCTGAAGAGCAAAGGTGTCTCTTTGAAGACTAAGGTGCACCTGACCCAAACCTTGGTATTTTCAGTCAACTCATATGCATGTAAAATCTGGACAATGAATAAGAAGACTGAAGAAGAGTTGATGCTTTTGAGTTGCAGTGCTGGCAAAGAATACTGAAGGTACCACGGATTGCCAGAAGAACTAACAAGTCTGTCCTGAAAGAAGTGCAGCTGGAATGTTTCTTGGAAGTGAGAACGGCCAGACTTCATCTCACCTACTTTGGTCACATTTTCAGAAGGGACCATTCCCTGGAGAAGGATGTCATGCTTGGTAAAGTGGAGCATCAGCAAAAAATGGGAAGACCCTCAATGACATGGTGGCTTCAACGGTGGGCTCAGATATAGCTAGGATTGTGAAGCTGGTGCAGGACCAGATAGTGTTTCATTCTGTTGTGTATACAGTCGCTATGAGTCGGAGCCAACTCCACAGCACCTAACAACAACAACAACAATAACCTGAGGCACAAACCCCAGTCCAGTCTTGTCCACTTCAGCACAGTCTGCTGGAGTTTTTCTCTACCAGGATATGACCTGGGCAAGAAACTGCCCTGCAAAACAGAGACATGGGCCAAAGTCCTTTAAAGAAGTACTTCCCACCTTCCCCCAACATAACAAGAGAGAAGCTGTAAGTTGTGGCTGGAGGGAGATGTGAGGTTCTGGGTTCTGGAATGGCCACAGCATTTCTGAGCTCGATGCAGTAAAGTGCATAATTGGGATGAGCAGGAAGTATGTGCAGGGTTCTGTGACCACGTCTAGGTCTAGGGGATAGCCAACCCTTTTCTCTAGCTGCTGCAATGCAGGAAAGGGCATTAAAGGGACTCTTGGGAGAGAGGAGAGCAGGGAATTTTTGTCATCTCATCTTTGTCAGAGTTAGCTGAATAATGCAATTTAAAACTGCAATAGGGTGGTGTCAGACCTCACCTAACTCCACAAGAGGGATAGGGAACTATCATCAGTGTCAGCCCAGAGCCGATTCCTATGAAGTGGAGATCACATGCCTCTTCTCACCAACCTTTTTACCAATTCTGGTAAGAATTGCCATCCCTCCCACAGCACTCTACTTCTCTGTTGGGTTTGATAATTCGTTGCAATGACCACACAGAACTCACATACCATACTCTTGATTATGAGGTTTATTAGGGAAATAACAGAATACAATTCAGGACCAGGATCAAGTTGGAGGTAACAGGATATAACTTAAGAGATAGGAGACGGTTTGTGTCAATCAGGACTGTGTCCAATCTTTCATTCCTTCTTGGCTGTGTCTACAGACAGGTAGACCTGCCACCAGTCCTCACTCTCAGCTTCTGCCCTCTCAGGAAAGGGTTAACTTCTCTGATAAGTGTCCAGAGGCACCCCACTCCACCAGCAAGCCTCCTGCCAAAGGTGCTTAGCTCTCTCACTCCATGGGTCCATGAGCCCACTGCAGCTGCCTGCTGGTCTTGTGCTGCTGCTACCTCCAATATTAGAGCTCTTAAGTGTTACAGTTCTCTGCCTCCTGGGTCTGATGGGAGCTCTGGTGGTGCAGTGCCTAGGGCATTTGACTACTAACCAGAAGTCTGGCAGTTCAAAACCACCAGCCACTCCTGAGAAGGATGGTTGGGCAATCTATTTCCATAGAGATACAGCCTCAGAAACACAAGGAAGGGTTACTATGAGTTGCAATCAACTTGATGACAGTGAGTTTGGTTTTTTTTTGGTTTTCAGTGTTACAGTTCTATGTTTCCAGGGTCTAGGAGGTTCTCAGCGCAGCAACCCTGGGACCATTCCCAGCTTTTCTTTTTGGTTGGGAGCCTCCCCCTCTCCCCCACCCACAACCTCTGTGGGATCACACCTTCTAAGCCTAACAGGATGGGAAAACAGACCAATCCCCTTGGTAGACTACAGTCACCTTATTTGCATAATCCCTGTCCAATCCCAGAAAGAGTTTTACACACCTTATTTGCATACTCCTACCCAATCATTTTGTGGGAATTATAAGACCAGGCCCAGAAAAGCCATAGAAAAAGAGAAACCTACTGCCCTGCACAAACAAACGTCTACTTACTCCTAAGTCCACTCATATCCTGCTGGCATTTCAACGATCCCGTTTTCATTGAGGTTGGCAAACAAATCTCCATGGGAAGCTGAGAGGACATGACTGCTAGCAATCATCTACCCTTTAGCACAGATGACTTGTCTTCGATTTTCTTTGTAAAGTTGTTGTCATCGGTGGCTGCCGTCTAGTCAGCCTCCAACTCATGGGACCCCATGCTCACTGCCATCAGGCCATTGTGATTCATAGAGTTTTTATTGGCTGATTTTTTTTTGTAGAAGGAGATTGCCAGGCCTTTCTCCCTAGTCCACCTCAGTCTAGATGCTCTGTTGCAACCTGTTCAGCATCGTAGCAACCCAAAAGCCTCCACTGATGGACAGGCAGTGGCTGCGCTTGAAGTGTGTGGGTCCAGGAAAAGTACTCTGAATACAAAATTGTGTTAGGGGATGTGGAATAACGGTTGCAGGGTGGATATTCACGTGAAAATGAGCTGTGTGCATGGTGAAGTGCCCTGAAACCTGTGGGTGTGTGCCTCAGAGCTGTATACAGACACACACACACACACATGCATGCACACACATGCACAGACACACATATGCATGCACATGCACACACATACATATACATTTTACATGGAGCTGGGGCACCCTCCAGGTCTTCTTAGGTAACAGAAGCAAGACCAGAAGCTCTGAGAAGTAACAAGCGGGTCGATGTAACAAGATTAAGTTTAACGGGGGCAGGTGTTGGAGTCAACATTTTTCCAAAATTGCCCCACCTGGCAGAGGGTGGGAGAGAGAGGTTTCACAGTAGCATGTGTGAAAAACGCGGATTGGCTTCTGTGAGGTAGGAGTGCAACCAGGCTGCCAAGAACGTTAACGAGCTCCTAAGTCCTTTAGCACAAGCAGAGTTTTCAGCACGTGTGGCCCAGGAGTCCTGGGTTGGGCTGCAGGAGTCAGACCACACCTGAAGGCTGGGCTCAGTCCTGGGAAGGGGTCTTTCAGAGAACATGGCAAACTTGTGATGGAACACAAGTCCTCGAAATGTGAGAAAAAGACCATGGAGCTGGAGGTGGGTAGCCAGCAGAGAAAAATCCCTGGTCATGATCACAGATCTCAAATGCTGGAGTCAGTCACTGGGGAGGGGGGAGGGGATGGAAATGCAGGCCACAAGGGGTGGCTTCAGAGAAACATGAACTCTGAGCTGTATCCCCAGGGCCTGGTACTGAGCTGGGAACATGTTTGAAGCTTTGCACAGAACAAATTGGGGCATCTCAAAATATAAAGAACTTCCCCATAGAGAAGGAGCCAGAGTGGCACGGTGGTTCAGCGCTTAGCTGCTCCCGAAATGTCGGTGGTTCTAACACACCAGCTGCTCTGTGGAAGAAAGATGTGGCAGTTTGCTTCCATAAAGATCACAGTCTTGGAAACCCTATAAGGCAGTTCTACTGTGTCCTCCAGGGTCGCTATAGGTTAGATCAACAACAGTGGATTTGGTTTTGGTTTGGAAAGTTGTTCTAGGAGAGAGCCAAGCATCCAAGAGAGGCTGGGAATACTTGGTCACAGCCAGCTACCCAGAGAGACCGAGTAGTTGAACCTGTGGGCTTGGGACCATAGTCACAGGGGACATCAAGCTCAATTGGCATAACATACTATATAAAACACTGTTCCACCTCCTACTTTGGTGAGTAGCGACTGGGATCTTAAAAGCTAGCAAGCTGCCATCTAGATGCAACGATGGGTCTCTGCTTGTCCAGAGCAAAGAAGAATGAAGAAAACCAAAACTCATGGAAACAATTAGTCCTAGAAATTGGTACACCACCCGATCTGCAGCCTATATGACTATGAGACCAGAAGAACTAGATGGTGCCCAGCTACCACTGTCATCCACTTGGAAGGGGCTCTATCTAGGAGATCCTTGATACAGAGAGAGAACAATGTGGAACAAAACTCAAAACCATTTGGAGGAAAAAAAAAGGGGGGGGACCAGGTTTGCTGGTCCGACAGAGCCTGGTGGAACTGCTGAGACTATGGCCCCTAGCTGCCCTTCAGGTCTGGAATTGAACCTATGCATATGGTTTCCAGCCAAACCAAAGGCAGGCATAGGAGTTGAACATTTACCTCAGGCAGATACATCCTTGGAGAGAACAATCATGGGAGAAAGAAGGGCTGCCTATGCACAGGGAGACAGCTCAAAGGGCCAGGAGTGTATGAAGGGATGGACACTGGGAAGAGGTAACTATGGGGAGGAAGTGGGAAGGGAGTTGTTGCATTGTGGTAAACTGTGGTCAATGTCATGAGACAAAGTATATGTGAACTGCTGTATGCAAAGTGAATTTGCTCTGTAAACCTTCACCCAAATCACTATTTAATAATAATAATAATAATAATAATAATAAAAAGAGTGAGAGGCTAGGAATAAAGAAAGAAAACAAACCCATTGTCATCAAGGTGATTCCTACCCGTGGCAGCCCCATAGATGCTCTTCGAGTCCTACCCAGGGCAGTGGTGGTTCAGCGGCAGAGTTCTCCCCTTCCACGTGGGGGACCTTGGTTCGATTCCAAGTACCTCATGCACAGCCATCACTCGTCTGTCAGCGGAAGCTTGCACGTTGCAACGATGCTGAACAGGTTTCCGCAGAGCTTCCAGACTTAAATGAACTAGAAGGAAAGGCCTGGTGATCTACTTCCAAAATCTCAACAGTCTGATCCCCAACCAATCGTGAGAACGCTGCAGGACTCGGCAGCATTTCACTCCATTGCATGTGAGGTTGCCACAAGTCAGTGGCCAATTCAACCGGTAACCAGTCCTGAGATGTTTCATCCATCAGCCTAGCTATTAACGCCCGCCATGTCTGCCTTTCAGATGTTTACTTCCCGTTTGTTGGCGGTTTCCAAGGAGAAAGAAGAAAGGGGAGGGGAAGGAGGAAAAGGAGGGAATGAGGAAGGAAGCGAGGCAGGAAGAAAAGACAAGAGGCCGGTGCAAGAGCCCTCAGTCCCCTGATGCTGCTCCCCTGCCCCCGGGAGATGACCCTCCACCTCTTGTGTATCACTCCATTGAAGTGCTCATTGTGGTGATGTATGTGACGGGCTCTCTGTCCTGACACCTAGGTCCACTTTGTCCCTGACCCTTACACCACAAACCAGCTGCCATCGAGTTGATTCTGACGCACAGTGACCCCATGTGGGTCAGAGTAGAGCTGGGCTCCACAGGGTTTTCAATGGCTGATTTTTCAGAAGTAGGTCACCAGGCCTTTCTTCTGAGGTGTCTCGGCCTGGACTTGAACCTCCAACCTTTCAGTTAGCAGCAGAGCCCAGGGACTGCAACTTGGTAAACAGCATCCATTCATAACGCTTGTTGCATGAGGGAATGAATGAGTACTGTGCTCTGTGGCTGTCAGAAACAACCCATTGGCTGTTGGTGTGTTTTCCAGGCCGGTACTTTTTCCTCTTGATTAGGTAGCATTTTTCTAGATCATTCCATCAGAGGAAAAAGGAAGCCAGGCAGTCAGTACAAAATAAAGAAATTCTGGAGGAATCAAACAACCCTTTGCAGGTTTAAGAAAATGTCTGGGGTGTTATGCCTGAAGCTGAAACATCAGGCTGTGTTTACTTTTTCTTCTCCATAAACAGCTATAGGTTTGCTGAAATACAAGTAACACACAAGACCTCAGGGTACTCTCCGTGGGCATGCTTGTCACGTGATGTTTTAAATGATTTATTGTGAAATCATATGCACATCTGTCCGTGGCATTCTGGGCCTTGACATTTGCTTTTGTTTGTCTTGCTCTCCCAAGGACCCAAAGTTGACAAAAATTGCACACTGAATTGGAACCGCACATAAAGGTTTTAAATTAGTGAAAGGACCACAAGTGTTAGAAGACATTTTAATGAGAGCAATGCTATTCTGTTCCCTGTCATAGTTCCTGCAGCTACAACTGTCTTCTGACACATAGTAGCTCCTCAATAAATACTTAGAAAATGGATAAAATATGTAGTGTCTGCCTCCAGGACAGGTATCACATAGTGTGAGCTCATTGCTGTTAGTTTCCAGCGAGTCACCTCTGACTCACGGCAACTCCACGGACAGCAGAGCGAAACCTGGCCCAGTCCCGCACCAGCCCTGTGATCGGTGGCATGCTCCAGTCCATGGTTGCAGCCAGTATGTGTTGTGAGGGCCCTCTGATCTAGGGGCTCAGCGTCCAGCACCATGTGGGACACCTTCTATTGGGATCCCTAAGATTTTCAATGGCTAATTAGCAAACGTCAATTGCCAGGCCTTTCTTCTGAGCTGTCTTATACCAGAAGCTCCATTGAAACCTGTCCACCATGGCATAACCCTGCTGACTTCATTTCCAGCATCCCAACACAATGCAGTCCACCACAGTGCACCACACGGACAGACAGTGGATGAGTACAGCACTAACATGAGACTAGTGTTCAGTGGGACTCCGATTTTAAAGACAAAAGGAAGAAGAATGGAGTTCGTCAACACAACAGCAATAACCTCTGAGTCAGGATTCACAGCGGGCACGGACCCAAAGCAGTGTTCTCTGTACAAGCTGCTCAGGGCCGGGACCCTTGACTAGAGCTGCACTCATCTTGGGGCACCTCCCGCTGCCTGCCCAGCCCTTCGTCCTCTAGTTGCTCTTGGCAGTTCCCTGGCTACCTGCTTCAAATGCTTGGGAGGACAAGGCAAGGTAGGAGTGTTAAATTAATGGATGGATGAGACAGGTAAATGACAGGTAGATATCAGCCCTCAGCCTGTGGATTTCGCTGTAGCTACCAAACCTGTCGCCATCAACTCATGGCGCCCCTAGAGGACAGACCAGAACTGCCCCACAGGGTTTCCAAGGCCGTAACTTTTAGGGAACCCAACTGCCCCCTCTTTCTCCTGGGGGCCACTGAGTATGTTCAAACTGCCCACCCTTTGGTTAGCAGCAGAGCACAGAACCACTGTCCCAGCCAACCCTCCTCTAACTCTTCTCTGCCAGTTCAGACGCCCTGCCTGCCCTGCCCAGAATGATGAACGCCCCGAAGTCTTGCAAGTGGAGCGTACTTTCGAGCTTCAGTTTTTGCCCAGATCTCATCAATTCAGGAAGATGATACTTCAGCCAGAGGATCAAATGCGTGCAAAGACTCCTTAATTGCGGGTTTCCTCGCTCTGTCTGCTCCCTTAATAAATTTGGAAACGATTTTATGTAAATTATATGCTTTGAAGGAGGCAACAGCATTTTTCGGCTTCTCGAGTGGGGACCAGGATGGGGCGGGCAGCATGGAGGAAAACCTTGTCTGGGAATGTGCCTCTCCCAGAAATGGCCAAGGCAGCTGGCTGTGCAGGCTTTTGTGGTTTAAAGCCAATGCCTTTCAGGGATGTTTCCCACACAAGTGAGCTTTGGGGATGCTGGTGTTAAAATGAGGCCAGGATGTGGTGCGCAGGCAACGGACTAATGACCCATTGCTGGGAAATCAATTCAGACTCACAGCACTCCTAGAGGATAGAGTAAAACTGCCCCATACGATTTCCAAGGCTGTCAGTCTTTAAGGAAGCAAAGCCCAAACCAAACCCACTGCTCTACAGTCAATTCCAACTCACAGTGCCCCTAGAGGACAGAGTAGAACTGTCCCACAGGGTTTCCAAGGCTGTAATCTTTATGGAAGGAGCTCTGGTAGCATAGTGCCTAAGGCACTTGACTGCTAACCAGAAGGCTGGCAGCTCATACCCACCAGCCACTCCTCAGAAGGAAGACTTGGGCAATCTACTTCCATAGTGATACTGCCTCAGCAACCCAAGGAGGGGTTGCTATGAGTTGGGGCCGACTCGATGGCACATAATAACAACAACTACAACAAATCTTTATGGAAGCAAAGCTGAAACCAAACCCAAAAACCAAAAAAAAAAAAAACCAAACTCACTGCCGTTGAGTAGGATCTGACTTATAGTGACCCCTCCTTGGGTTTATGAGGCAGTATCACTATGGAAGTAGATTGCCCAATCTTCCTTCTGAGGAGTGGCTGGTGGGTTTGAACAGCCAGCCTTCTGGTTAGCAATCAAATGCCTTACACACTACGCCACCAGAGCTCCTAAACCAAACCCAGAGTCCAAATCAAACCCATTGTCGAGGAGTCAATTCTGACTCACAGCACCCCTGGAGGACAGAGAAGAACTGCCCCACAGGGTTTCCAAGGTGTCATCTTTATAGAAGCACATGCCTCATCTTTCTCCAGCACAGTGGCTGGTGGGTTCCAACAGATGACCTTTCGGTTAGCATCTGAGCCCTTAACCAGTGCACCCCCAGAGCTCCTCAACAGCCTCATGGGCAGGCAGAAATCTTGAGGAGGAACTCTAAAGACAGGAAGTATAAACTGAGCCAGGAGATGGCTGGGGCGGGACTGGGTGGATTTAATAAGGAGGATGTGTAGGCGAGAGGGGGTGAAATGAAGACAGGGAGAGGATATTGATTTAGCTGTCAAGGGGGGGGGGCTGCAAGAGCAGGCCGGGAGCCCAAGGGCTGAGATGACCCTCAAAGTCTGTCCCTGGATCCACCTTCAGTGGAATGCCAGAGTTCCTGCTACAACGGGCCATCTCCATTTGACTGACCTGCAGACACTTCAGGCTACTCTCTTTGAGAGGCTGTAAACACTTTGGAGCTGGGCTGTCCCGTTCGGACTCCAGCTGTACTATTTGCTAGCTGCGTGACCTCAGGCAAGTATCTTAACCTTTCTGTGCTTCGATGTTTTTCATATCTATAAAATGGGGATGATAGCAATACCTACCTCATTGGACTGTATGGACTGATTGTTGATAAAGCACTTAGGTAGTTCAGTGGCAGAATCCTAGCCTTTCTGGCGGGAGACCCAGGTTTGAGCACCAGCCAATGTACCACAAACACAGCCGCCACCACCTGTCAGTGAAGCTTCGCATGTTGCTGTGATGCTGAAAGAGTTTCAGCACAGCATGCACACTAAGACGAGGAAGAAAGGCCTGGCAATCTACTGCTAAAACAAACCAGCCAATGGAAACCCTATGGACCACAATGATCTGATCCCGTTGTGCATAGGGTTGTGGCAGGTCGGGGCTTGACTTGATGGCAGCTAATAGCAACAACACTGAGCACTGAAAACAGTGTGTGGCACCTGGAGGGTCCATGGAAGGATTTGCTAGCATCATCATCATCGCCGTCTACATCGTCGTCATCACCATGTGTCTTTGTTAATGGCAACCAGTCACCCATGCCAGAAATCTCACTCTATCTAGTTGCTGGGAAAGGATTTCCCACTACACTCATCTTCCACTTCTGGAGCCTACGCTCCTTGAGGCTAAGAGAAACGAGAGGATTCATGGGAGCACAGCAGAAGGGGGAGAAGGACCAGCCTAGCAGAGGCGGATCTACAGCAAACAGCACCTGTGGCAATTCCTGAATGAAGTCTCACAGCTCATGATGGAAACTGCTCGTTGGCTCCCCTCCAGGGACACCCGGGCCATGGGACTTCCCTGCCATCCTCTGGATAGGCCTCTGCCCCAGAGCTCTGTTCAACTGGACTCATGAATGAACAGACTGAGGTCAGCGCCTACCGTGCACAGCAGAACTCGTCTCAGCCCCCCGCATGTTGTAGCCGAGGCAAAGATGAATGACAATCCGAGGAAGGTCCCCAGGGGCCCTCCACGGCATTCACTGGAGCAACAAGCCCAGTTGCTTATTCCTCCTCTCTTCTGCCAATGAGGGGCGGAAGGAAAGAAGGTCCAAAGGAGGAGATCTCTGCAGACGACAAGGGTGGGAATGGAGAGGTCAAGTCCTGAGCTGGTGCAGGGGCTGGAAGAGGGCAGGGGGAGCGGCTGCCCCCCACTCCCCTCCTTTGGTCAACTCTGTGGATTGGTCCCGACAGGAAGGACTACTTGTACACTTCCTAGACTCTGTGGGGCACTCACTGGATGACGCTAAGTCCCACCACACCTTCCTTCCACACCAGGGGAGAAAGTGAGGTCTTGGTGTCTTCCTGATCACCATCAGGGTCTGTGGTTCCTACAGAAGACATCCACTGAGAAAGAGAGAGTCCGTGTGCAAGGCCTTCGATTCCAACAGCCGTCGTTAGCTACTGTCTGGTTGGCTCTGGTTTGTGGCACTGGACAACCTCACAACTTAACACACTGCCCTGCCTTGGGTCATCCTCCTCGTTCCTGGCATGTCTGAGTCTATCATTGGGGCCACTGTACAGTCCAACTCAGTGATGGCCGCCCTCACCCTCACTGGTCCTCCACGTCACCAAACATGATGTCCTCCTCTGGCGATTGGTCCCTCCTGATGACAAGTCCAAAGCAAATGAGTAGGACATGTTTCATTGTGGATCCACAGCGTTTTCGTTGCTGATTTTCAGAAGCAGATCTCCAGGTCTTTCTTCCTAGTCTGCCTGAGTCTGGAAGCTCCACTGGAACCTGTCCACCATGGTGACCCTGCTGGTATTTGAAATACTGGTGACGTAGCTTCCAGCATCACAGCCACACACAAGCCACCACAGTATGACAGACAGGTTGAATACAATTAGGTACTTTGTAAATTAAATTAATGTGTTATTATAATAAATTAAATCAGTTTAGAAAAAATGCTTTGGGGTGAAGAGAAGGGTATGCTGAATGACCACCATCTAGATTCTCCTTTAAGCTGTGGTTGTCCAACTTTAAATCTATTTTAAAATGCAAACTTAACCCACCATGGGCTACTTTCATGACCAAAACTATTGCCAGTTCTGCTCACAGGGTGACTTTGATGTATAAGGGTATACTTGGCATTGCAACCTGTCTTTCATTTTGATAGATGATCGTGAAACTTGGTGTTGTTGAGTTGGTTCTCACTCATAACAACACCATGTTCAACAGAACAAATGCTACCTGGTCCTGCACCCTCCCCACAATCCTTGCTGCGCTTCAGGCCATCGTTGCAGACACTGTGTCAGTCCGTCTCATTGAGGGTCTTCCTCACTGACCCTCTACCAAGCATGACATCCTTCTCCAGGGAATGGTCCCTTCTGATAACATGACCAAGGTAGGTGAGACAGAGTCTACCCATGGGAAACTTAGGGGCTTAAAAGGCTTCCTACGTTAACAACTAGAAACTGTTGGTTTTCCCAGACTTAGGACATGATCGATGCCTGGGAATGGATAATTTTTGGAATCCTGTTGTGCTGGCTTGCCTTTTGCCTACTAAGCAAAGAAAAGTGAAGACAAGTAATAAGAGATATAAAAATATATCAACA
>NW_006921811.1:4086000-4091426 GCF_000298275.1 Orycteropus afer afer | reverse complement strand
CTGTTTCGAGGTGAGCTCATTCCCTCCCCTCCTGTCCAACACAGGAATGGGGAACAGCTGCTCACCCTACACTGGTTCATACAGTTGAGAACCTTAATTTCATCCATCCTCTCAGCCTTGTCCAGAATAAATAGTCTAACTCCCAGAGACATCCTCCAAGCCTTTGCCAAACCACGGCGAGCGATCACTGTCTAACCCTTCCTTTGATTCCCTTGATAATCCGCGCCAGGTTGTCTCAGCCTTTGTTGTTTTACAACATTCATGTGAGGAGGTGCCCCTACCACCACAACTGGCCCAGAGTTATGAGACTTGAACTCGAATCTCTGCATCATCCCCCCGTGAAGGCACTGGTGGCCCAGAGGTAGACTTCTCGCCTTCCATGTAGGAGACCCGGGTTCGATTCCTGGCCCGTGCACCCCATGCCAGCCCCACCCATCTGTCAGCAGGGGCTTGTGTGTGGCTGTGATGGTGAACAGGTTCAATAGTGCTTCCAGAGGAAGACAGACCAGGAAGAAATCAGTCGGTGGAAACCCTAAGGATCACGCGGTCCAGTCCCCAACAGATCAAGGGGATGGCATACCAGCAGGCAGTGTTTTGTTCCCCTGTGCACAAGGTTGCCATGAGTTGGGGCTGACTTGACAACGTCCTCCCTCTCCATCCTTACTGCCTGTTTTGGTTCTTTGTGCTGCTCTAACAGAAAATACCACAAATTGTTTTAACAACCAGGAGTTTATTCTCTTACAGTGTAGTAGGCTAGAAGTCTGCGTTCAAAGTGCCAGCTCTAGGGGCTGGGTGAAAACCCTTCAACCTTGGGCTTTGGCTCTGCCTCCTGCCCCTGACTCACTGAAATTAGAGGCATCCCTTCACTCAGGCAGCTACTGGCTACTGAGGCTAACAAGCCCAAGGTCGACCAATAAAATGGCACAGCTCCGATGTTACCAAACAACATGACAGGCCACTAGTTCAAGTCCAGAGACAGTCTCCAAATCAGCAGGCAACATGGCAGGTTGCTGAATGAAGACTCAGCTACGTGCAGGGTCCAAGTGTGCCAAAAATCTGCAGAGACCTTTCTCAAAGCTTCTTCTTAAACACTAGAAGCAGACTGCATCCCTAAGGCTGCTCCAGTAGATTCCACCATGGAGGTGATTACCAATCTCATCATGTGGATTAACTACATCCAGCTGCCCACCCACTCTAAACCAGGCTGAGCCAAGCCAACACACAACCTTAACTACCACACTGCCACAGTGGCCATATGTTTATTACTAACTCCGTACCGTACTCTAAGGAGCTCTGGTGGCACAGTGCCTAAGGCACCTGACTGCTAACCAGAAGGTTGGTGGTCCAAACCCACCAGCCACTCTGCAGAAGGAAGACTGGGCAATCTACTTCCATAAAGATTTACCACCTCAGAAGCCCAATGGAGGTTGGTATGAGTCGGAATCAACTTGATGGCAGTGGGTTTGGTATGGTTTGGGTACCATACTCTGTTCCAGATCATCCCACTGAATACAACAACCCTGTTGGGCAGATACTGTTATCCTTATTTCATAGATGAGGAAGTAACTTCTAAAGATCAAGCAGCAAATAAGCAACTGGGATTTGAGCCCAGGCTCTGTGCACAATGCCTGGCAAAGATATGGCTCCTGCCCTGTGGATTCTCATCAAGGCAGGGATGAACCTCAGCAGCAAATGACCCACGAGGACACCTTCTTTATAGCCCTTCTGCTGTGAGGCCCTTTCCAATTCACGCTGAATTAGAGAAGCTTTCTTTTAACATTCATTCTCTGTATGTGTCATGGACAAACAAGCTCTGTTATTGAACTTCTATGGAGTTAAAATTTTTCATGTACATCTTTGTGGCCCGCGAGTCCTTGACCTTGACCAAGGCAGGGAGTTCAACTCTTGTTTTTACATTTTTAGCACCTAGCACAGTACCACTTGTTGAGTAGACCTTCAAAATGTATTTGGCCTGTGACTACCGATGATGGAATGAACAGTACACAAATCCATGTTTACCAATGCCCCCAGTTCGCAAATTCACAAGTGCTTAGAGGTTCCCTTGTGTGAATCCCACGCTTTCCTGCCCACCCACTGTGAACCAGCAGGAGATGAAGGGTTTAGTCTCATTTCCCCCCTAACTCAATGTGTGATCCTGGAGAAATCTCTGATTTTCTCATCTGGAAAATGGCAAGTGTCCTAGATAAGCCTTCAGGTCCTTTCCGGTCTGAAATGTCCATGATTCTATGGCTATAGACCTACCTTGATCAGACTATTTAGACCAGGACAGAAAACACCACTCTATGCTGGAGGAACCCAGTCATAATGAACTAAGTAAAAGCAAATGCCCTTCAATATCCTGTTGTGAGCTATAAAATGTCCCCTAAAATCACATTTTCCCCTTGAAACAGGATGTAGGAAAAAATATTTTCCTATTAAATTTTTTTTTTAAGTGCAAGGGAAAGCATTTAGTCTGCAACTTGCCATCCAAGTCAGTGAAAAAATAGAGCGTTCGGCCATCTGAATTATGGAAGATACTGTCAAAAGCAAAGGTGGCAGAAATTCGAGTGGGAAATGGAGATGGAATGCCAACAAAACAACGCACGGGGTTTCTGGGGGAGTTTCCTAGTACGCATCAAGCAGTTTATTTCTGCCATCATGTTGGGGAAACCAGTAAATGGCTTTTATGAGGTGTTTTATGAAACTCCTGGGGTGGACGAAGTGAGTGCCGGGAAGAAGTTGTCCCAGACTTCCAAACCTGTGGGTGTTAAAGGGGAGGGGGGCTTGAGTTTTGTAAGTGTTGATGGCATTGCTGTGAGTTGAGTCGTCTCAGGTGAGCTAAGCAAAGTGGGGTGTTGTTGTTGTGTTGTTGTTGTTGTTGAGTGCTTTGACTCATAGTGACCCCATGTGATAGAGTAAAACTGTCCCATAGGGTTTTCTAAACTGTAATCTTTACAGAAGCAGACTGCCACATCTTTCTCCCATGGAGCCCCTGGGTGGGATTGACCTGCCAACCTTTTGATGAGCAGCTGAACACTTAACTGTTGTGCTACCAGGGCTCCCTAAAGTGAGTAAAACCAAAAAATCCAAACTTACTGCCACTGAGTCAATTCCAACTCATAGAGACTCCCATTGGGTTTCTGAGGCTATAAATCTTTACAGAAGTAGATCGCCCCATCTTCCTTCCAAGGAGTGGCTGGTGGGTTTGAACTGCTGGCCTTCTGGATAGCAACCAGATACCTTATCCATTATACCACCAGAGCTCCCTAAAGTGAGTGCGTGACTTTAAAAAAAAAAAAAAAGGTAGAAAGGGCTAGAAGAGTCTAGAGGAATGTTGCCGTGTACTCTGGCTATTTGAGTGTCTCCTAGAGACACAGTGGCTGCAACGATGGGCTCAGGTATAGGAGGGATGGTGAGCCTGGCACAGGACCGGGCAGTGTTTTGTTCTGCTGTGCACAGGGTTGTTATTAGTCCCAGAAGACTCAATGGCACCTAACAACAACAACAACACTAGATTGAATCTTTTAAGGGCAGGGGTTCTGTTTTCCTTACTTCTGTAGACCCTTGAAAGCCCCTGGGTGACATGAATGGTTTGTGCTCAACAACTAACCTAGAGGTTGGCAGTTCAAACCCATCCAGCAGGACCATGGAATCCAGGCCTGGTGATCTGCTTCTGCAAAGATGAGATGGCCAATAAAACCCTATGGAGCGCTTCTGCTCTGTAACACATGGGGTCAGCTTGAGTCAGGATAGACTCATGGCAACAGATTTGGTCTTTCAGGTTTAGTAGACCCTTGAGGGATTTACAAGAAGCAGGCCCACAAATATTGCTTGGGAAATGGAGAAGAATAGGTGGATATTTCTGACCATCTAGGAAGATGCATAGGGTGTCTATTAGCTCATGACCATCCCATCTTCCTCTTGGAGCTACCACCTTGTGGTAGTCAAAAAGAGGCTTTGCTTGAAAAGATAGCCAAGCCCTAATTCTGGAACTGGTGAATGTGTTATGTTACGTATGTGGCAAGGTGGAATTAAGGCAGCAGATGGAATCAAGGTTGCTAATCAACTGACCCTAACGTACGGACAGTATCTGGATGATCTGGATGGGCCCAATGGAATCACCAAAACCAGAAAACCAAACCAGTTGCCATCGAGTCAATTCCAACTCATGGCAACCCCATGTGTGCAGAGGGGTTTTCAAGACCATGACTTTTCAGACACAGATTACCACACTTTTTTCAGAGGCACCTCTGAGTGGGGTCCAAAGCTACCACCTTTCAGTTAACAGTCAAGAGTTTAACCATTTGTGCTGCCCAAGGAGTCCGAATGTAATCCCCAGGGTCGTTACGTGTGGAAGGGGCAGCAGAAGAGTTAGTATCAGAGTGACATGATGTGAGAAAGATTTGTCTTTGTGATTTGCTGGCTTTGAAGATGGAACAAGGCCACAAGACAAGGAATATGGGTAGCCTCTAGAAGCAAGGGAGACAAGGAAACAGAGCCTCTGGAAAGGAACACAACCTTGATGACACCTTGATTTTAGCCCAGTGAGACGCCTGTTGGACTTCTGACCTCCGGAACCGTAAGGTGACAAAGGTGTGATGTTTTAAGCCACTAAGTATGTGGTAATCTGTTACAGCATCAGTAAGAAGCAAACACACTCTTCCCCCAAGATGGCCAACCAACAGAGTGTGTACTGGCAGCCATGTTCTCACTATGTAACTCTAGAGGCTGAGTCATAGCTGATTGGACGAGGGGCCGATGTCTGTACCAAGCTGGGCCAATTGTGTTCTGCATTGTCTGAATGCAGACCTGGGAATGATGCATCTGTTAGACCTCTTCTGTGACTAGATATGTAACATATAAACTTAGGAGCTAAGGAAATGCATGTTCAGTCATAGGATAAAAAAAGCAAAGAAAGCTGATCTGTGGAGATAACTCGATTGAAGGAGAGAGAGAGGCAGAGAGAAATGGAGAGAGTTCTAGTAGCATTCTGGAATTTAGCTCCCCTCTGAGCTAAGATATGAGTCTGAGAAAAGATGGCTGACCCAGATCACTGCCTCCCACTGGTCCAGGTGGGGGGCAAAGGCAAAAGAGCAAATGTGGAAAAGACTGTGGGGGGTTCCTCCCAAAGTTAAACATACGGTTACCAGTGTTGTTGTCAGGTGTTATAAGAGTCAGTGCCAGCTCACAGCGACCCTGTGTACAACAGAACAAGACACTGCCTGGTCCTGCACCATCCTTTCGACCGTTGCTATGTTTGAGCCCATTGTTGCAGCCACTGTGTCAACTCATCTCATTGAGGGTTTTGCTTTTTCTCACTCATCCTCTACTTAACTACTTTCACTCATCTGCCAGTTTGTCTTACTGTGGTGGCTTGTATGTTGCTAGGAGGCTGGAGGCTATGGCATCAGTATTTTAAGTACCTG
>NW_006921811.1:4082760-4085050 GCF_000298275.1 Orycteropus afer afer | reverse complement strand
AGTTGAAAGAGAAGTTCCTTCTAGTCGTAGCCTGCTTCCGATATATATGGAAAAGCTCTGGCAAGCTCTCTGGCGCCTTACAAGATTTGGTTCCTCCACCTGGTTCATCACCATCTGGCCTCTGGTTCTTGGACTTGAACCAATGGCCTGCCATTTTGGGTTTCAGACCCTGGTGGTGGTGCAATGGTTACTAAGTGCTTGGCGGCTGAAAGGCTGGTAGTCCCAACCTACCAGTGGCTCTGTGGGAGAAAGACCTGGTGAACTGCTTCCATAAAGATTACAGCCTGGGAATCCCTATGGGACAGTTCCACTTTGTCACATAGGATTGCTATGAGTCAGAATTGATGTGACAATACTTAAGAACAGTTATTAGTCCACTGTCAACTGAAGCCATTGCCCTTTGAGATTAAAATAGTGTATCAACAAACAAATCCAAAAAGCTCAATCCTGTATCCCATGGTCTGCAGGAAGTCCATGGCCTCCTGAAGATGCTATGACTTTGACACGGATTTGCCGTATTTAGGGTCACTGGTGCCTTCACACCCTGAGGCTTTAGGTTCACTCCCGTCTCATCTCCACTACAATCTTCTTTGCTCTGTGGAACTCCGCGGAGAAAATGTAGATCTTGGTCCTCCCTTTCCTCCCCAAATCAGCTACTCATGCAAGGCATTACTCATTGACAGTTCAGTACAGCTGGCCCCCACCTCCCCCCCCAAAAAAAAACCCTTCCCAACTCTCCCAGATTGCGACATCCCAGCATCCCCCTTCTCCTTTTCATCTTCCCCTCTTTCCCAGAATTCCATCTTATTATGCAGAGACATTTACTTCTATTCCGCCTCAGGCTTACCTTAGCATAGCCAAAGACTCATTAAAGTTCCTGATAAAACAAAGGGCCATTGATGGAAGACAGCACCACTGGCAGAGACTGCCTAAGTTCTCTTTCTCCTTCTTCCTCTGTAGGGGAAGAGAAAGAGAGAGCTCTACGCAAATTGATTTTTCCCATAGAGGAAGGTTAATGTAGCTAGCATTTGTGTTTTAAGTAACTGTTTCCCTCTCCCTTTCAGATACAAATGTACTGTTTGGATATTTTTGATAAACTTAATTCTTTCCACAGTGGTTTGGTCTCAGAACTTCTTTATACTCTTAAAAATTACTGAGAGTCCTAGAGAACTTTGGTTTATATGAGTTATACCATCTATTGATAGTTACCATGTTACATATTAAAACGACAATTTAAAGTGTTTATTAACTCATTAAAATAATAATCCACGGCATAGTAACACAGGTGATATCTTTTGAGGACAAATGATATTTTCTAAAAGAAAAAGATTGGAGAAGAGTGGCTCCACTTCCCATTTCTGCACGTCTCTTCGCAGCCTGGCTTAGTAGTTGTTGGTAGGTGCTGTCAAGTCACCTCCCATTCAGTTACCGCAGACACAACAGAAGGAAACACTGCCCGGTAATGCACCATCTTCACAAGCCTTGCTATGCTTCAGCCTATCGCTGCCGTCACTGTCAATTCATTTCACTGAGGCTTTTCCCCTTTTGTTTGCTGACCCTCCACTTTACCAGGCACGATATCCTTCTCCAGGGAATGGTCCCTTCTGACAACATGACCAAAGCAGGTGAGACAGAGTCCAGCTGTTCTCGCTTCCAAGATTCCAGCAGCACTTCTCCCAGGACAGATTTGTTCATTCTTCTGGCAGTCCACGGGACTTCCAGTGTTCTTTGCCAACACAATTCAAAGGCATCAACTCTTCTTTGGTCTTCCTTCTTCATTGCCCAGCTTTCACATGCATATGAGGCGACTGAAAATACCATGGCTTGGGTCAGGTGCACCTTAGTCCTGAAAGCGACCTCTTTGCTCCACAACACTTTAAAGAGGTCTTTTGCAGCACATTTGCCCAGTGCCAACAGAGGGGAGCTGAATGTACCTCTCTGTCCCGCTCTCAGTGAGGTGTGATGTCATACACCTCCACACACAGCTCTGGAGAACGCAGCTGCATATAGCTGATCTCAGAAGGAGAGTGAAAAGGCAGTGGTGCTTTAGTATTGTTTTGAAAATAATTTACCTTGCTGAAGTCAAAGAAAAAAAATTAACAACAGGCATTTTATTTTGATTATAAGGTTTTCTTACCCACGAAACCAAGTATTTTGTAAAGAAATTCCTGACCAAAATTAATCGGGCCAGTGGCTTTTCTTTCACCCAAAGCTGCTTTCCTATTTGAAGCCAGGCTTACTAGATTTGACTCACTGAAAGTGGGGCTGCAGGTGGTGGTGGGGAGGCCCA
>NW_006921811.1:4073709-4082300 GCF_000298275.1 Orycteropus afer afer | reverse complement strand
TTTGTTCCATTATAACATGGAGTCATGACGGGTGCTTTGAGAGCCAGTTTTAATACATAGCCTAGTTGTGTGGCGGTGCAAATAGTTAAGTGCTACATGAGAACTAGCCAAAAGGTTGGAAGTTCAAAGGCATCCAGAGGCACCTTAGAAGAAAGACCTAGCGATCTGCTTTCAAAAGGTCACAGTCTTGGAAACCCTATGGAGCTGTTCTACTCTGCACACAATGGGGTCGCTGAGTGGGAGTGGACTCCATGGCAGCTAAAACAACACAGTGGTGCACCTTCTTTAAAAAAAGCAAAACAAAACACAACACCCTGCTAGCAGTAAAGTCTTAAATTAAAACTGTACCTGGAAGCTAAAAAGTAGTCCTTGTGGTGCAGTAATTAAAGCGCTCGGCCCAACTGAAAGGTTGGCAGCTCAGACCCACCAGCTATTTCTGGGGGAAGAAAGATGTGGCATTCCGTAAAGATTACAGCCTTGGAAGCCCTTGGGGTAGTTCTATTGTATCCTATAGGATCGCTATCAATCGGAATCCACTGGACCACAATGGCTTTGGTTTGGGTTGGTTGAAGCAAAATTCAGAAAAAATGAATTGGCTGACTTGCACTCAAATTTACATGTGTAATGATTTGAGCTAGAGATTAGTGAGAAGACCCTTGCTGTAGTCCTTGTATTCAACTGATGTATTCTTATTCATCATTCAAGCATCTGCTCAGGAGATACCTTCTCTCTTTTCCTCACTGTAAATTAAGGACGATAATACCATTAATGTTAACAGCAGCTCATATTTACCGGTAATTCCCAGGAGCCACTCTACGTCAAAAACACTTCACACACCTTAACTCATTTAATTCTCACAATAACATCGAGAAGGTACTGACTCCCATTTTACGGATGACGTGACGACTTTTTCTTAGACACCGCTCTGTTCTACCACAATGGCACCCTGATGATCACCGTGCACGTGTCCCTGTCCTGCTCACTGTGACCCCTTGAGGTCAAAGAACAAGCCTAATTCGTCATTTCGTCCCCCAGGATCCGCCTCGCCCGGGCTCAGTAAATGCAGGAGCTACGACAAAGGAAGAGCCTTTTGGCTTCCCAATCCTCCCGTCCGGATCTCATAGTCCCCAAACCCGCACAAGAGTGATCGGAGACCCGGATCCACTCGGCGCAGTCACACCGGTCGGGGTGTGCGAAGGGAAGGAAGGGTCGCGGGTGACCGCGTGGCGGAGTCCATGGCGTCGCAGGGACCAGCCCCACGCGCCGGCCCGAGGCCGGAACCTTTTCCCTTGCTCCGGGGTAGCTCGGCGGAAGCCGGAACCTTTCTCATCGCGCTGCGGTTGCTGGACGGAGGCGTGAGTCAGGAAAAGGTCCTTCCGCAGTCGGGCTCGCGCCGCGGTCGCCGGCTGCTGACGTGAGCGGACTCGGTGGGGGCCGCGGGTGCAGGTCGTCATGGCGGTGGACATCACGCTGCTGTTCCGGGCCAGCGTCAAGACCGTGAAGACACGGAACAAGGCGCTGGGAGTGGCGGTGGGCGGCGGGGCTGATGGCAGCCGTGACGAGCTTTTCCGCCGGAGCCCTCGGCCCAAGGGCGACTTTTCCAGCCGGGCCCGCGAAGTGGTGAGCTGGTTGCTATGGAAACGGCGGGCGGGAGAGGTGGGGCGGACCGGCGACTTGGACCCCTAGACCCTCCCGGGTTATGTATTGTGTGAGGGAAACGTCTGGAAGAAGTTATCTCAAGCAGGAACAGAATTGGTTTCGGAGAACCGACAGCTGTCTTGGGAAAGGAACACCCTTGTTGTGGGGACTAAAGATCAGTATTGGGGAAATCAAGTAGGTGCTCGGAAATCTCAGTCTGGGCTGCTTTGTGTGGTAACGAGTTCGCCGTCACTGCAGACTTGAATGCCGGGGAAACTGCCCTTTCGTTCGCTGTCACGTCCATGACCCAGGCGGTTGCCTCTTCTGCTCACTTGTCTAACCTCCTCTGCCTCTTACTAAGATCAAACACCGTGCCGGATTCTGCTTCCCCTCTCTCCCCTTCCCTCCTGCGGGAGGTGAGGGACACATGGTAGAATTCAGTACTTCTTGAGATCGGTTTAGGACCATCTTTAACGAACGCACCATGTTGCAGTCGTCTAAACTGCTTTCTGTTTCCTGAACAGTGCCGGCTTTCCTTATCTCTCTCAGAGCAGCGACCTTCTCCTTAATGGTGGAAACCGTTGGTTTCGTCTCAGAACCCCCAGTGCATACTCACTTGCTTAGCAAATTATTGCTGAGCGAACGACTGAGCAAATGGTTGTCAGTCTTCCCCATTCAACAGAAAACTCCCTACGAGAATGCTTGGCTTGCTCACTTTTGTACCTTTGGCAAGATTCAAGAGTGGATCTAGTTTTTGTGGACCTGAAGCTTATACAACTCATTTGCCCTCTTTAAGAAATAAAAATGCAAAGTTAGGAGAAAAATAAATCAGGTTTAGAGTTTTGGAAAGTAAAATGATAGGGCCCTGGAGTTTAAGAGTGATTAGCTTCACTGTAAATCCACTTGAGCTTGGTGCAGGGTCCAATGCTTGGCAGTCTGCAGATGGACACTAAGGTATTTCAATGAATATATGCATGAATGATCCAACGACTGGGGAGGTGGCAGAGGATGTTAAAGCATTAGAGGGGGGATTAGACTAGAATGCGTACAATCCATTAACAGGAATCTCTTAAGATCCTAAGGAGGTCTGGTGGCACAGTGCCTAAGGCATTTGCTAAGCAGAAGGTTGGTGGTTCAAACCCACCAGCCACTCCTTGGAAGGAATACTGGGCAATCTACCTCCATAAAGATTTATGGCCTTGGAAACCCAAAGGGGGTTGCTATGTGTTGCAATCGACTTGATGGCAGTAGGTTTAGTTTTTGGTTTATTAAGTTCCTACCTTTTGACCAGCATTGTATTCACTTAACACAATATGAAAGGAGTGATGGAGGAGACAGACATATGAACAAAACAATTGCCAGAAAACATTGTAAGTGTTGGGATAGAAATCTGGGTAGGGCACAGAGGTGAGTGTGGTCAGTTCTACCTGAGGGCGAGGAAGGGCTTTCTAGAGGTGATGATGCCTAAAAACAAACCTTGAAAGATTTGGTTTCAATTCAGACTAAGGGCACAGTATGTGCAGAGTCATGGATATAGTGTTGTTATGTGCCGTCGAGTCGGACCCGACTCATAGCGACCCCTTCTTGGGTTGCCGAGGCAGTATCACTATGGAAATAGATTGCCCCATCTTCCTTCTGAGGAGTGACTGGTGGGTTTGAACTGCCAGGCTCCTGGTTAGCAGTCAAGTGCCTTAGGCACTACGCTACCAGTACTCCCCTGGGGATAGTAACAGCCTCTAAGTTGGTTCAGTTAGCATTTGAGTGTGACTGGAATATGGGACACCCAGAAAAATGAAACTGGAGGGCCAGGCAGGGGCAGATCTTCAAGAGCCTTGTTGGTCACTCTGCTGACTTTGAACTTTGTCCTGTAGGCAGTCAGTTGTTGGCTGGGGGAAAGACCTTCCAGTGGCAACCAGGAGTCCAGGCTGCTGTTGTCTTAATCCTGTGACTGTCAGCCACTTGCTGCTACTAAACAAACCTTGTGACCTCTGTTTATTTACCTGGGAGGCACTGATGGTTCAGGGGTAGAATTCTTGCCTCCCATGTGGGGGATCTGGGTTTCATTCCTGGTTAGGGCCCTTCATGTGCAGCTACCACCCATCTGCCAGAGAAGTTGTACGTGGGTGACCGTGGGGCTAGGTAGATTACCTTGGAGCTTCTAGCCTAAGATGGACCACGATTAGAGGCCTGGTGATGAATCAGGCAGCAAGAACCCTGAGGATCACAGTGGGACATTATTCAGTCAGCAGCCGATCCGGGGTGGTGCCGGACTGGGTTCTGTTCCATGGTGCATTGGGTCGTCTTGAGTTGGAGCCAATGTGTGGCAACTAATAGCCACATTCTGACTCGGATCACTGATGTGTTAACGCTGCTTCTTTTCAGTCTTCAGGAGCAGGGGATTAGGGAGTGTAGGGGCAAGATTGACAGCCTTGGAATCCATGGGGTGGTCCTCTTCTGTCCGATGGAGTCACTATGAGTCTGAATCGAGTTGATGACAAGGGGTTGGGTTTGTTTACTTATTTGAGGTGCTAGATGCATAGTTAGGAGCTCTGGTAGCATAGTGCCTAATGCACTTGACTGCTAAGCAGAAGGCTGGCAGTTCAAACCCACCAGCCACTCCTTGGAAGGAAGATGGGACAGTCTACTTCTGTAGTGATACTGCCTCGGAAAGCCAAGGAGGGCTCGCTGTGAATCGGGTCCAACTCAATGGCACATAGTAACAACAGATGCATAGTTGGGTGGGCAAGCCCTGTGGGGAACTTGGTGATGGCTCAGACCTTGCTCCGGCCTCGGGCATTTCTCCAAGGGCCGAGAATGCACTTTAGGCCTTTGAGCAGTAGAGGACTTGGGGGGTGCTGAGTTCCCCTTCCCTGGAGGTATTTAAACAGGACAGCTGTGAGAGCTGCTGGAGAGGAGCAGTGTGCATTTCTCAGAGGGCTGAACGCATCATTGAAGTTGCAGTTCTAATACTTAATGACAGCACAGGTACTTGTCAAGGCTTAGAAGTTCTGTTAAGTGGGGACGGGAGCTGTGTTGTTCAGAGCCACTGCTCCTCCTGCCCTAGGGAAAATACGCATTCCTTTAAGAATTACGTTTTGACCTTGTGGTTGCTTTGTGTGTTACTTGCAGCCGTCCCTCCCTCCCCCGTGCCCCTGTCCCCGTCCTTGTGGAAAAATGTAAGTGGGGGAGAGCTGGTGATGGGCATGGCGCTGCTCCTTTGTTTGGCCTGTGATCCTCCCGCGTCAAAGGCTGGCCAGTACTAGGAGCAGCTCTTCGGGTTCAGGCGCAGCCCTGGTTGTCAGAAGGAAGGGATTGCCACACCTTACACCAGCACCTTTGGTTAAGTGCCTTCATTGAATCATTTGTTTCATTTCTTGGATACATTTTACACAGTTTAATTCCTCTTCTTCCATTCCACTTTTTGGACAAAACATATGCCTTCTGTCAGGATTCCTATCTCTGAATCGTTGCACAGTTTTATATTAAGCTCAGTAAACCTTCATTGAAACGAGATCTTTTTTTTTTCCCCACAGCCTAGTGTCTTCTTCAGTCTTTAAGAAAATATTTAACTTTTATGCTCAATTTTGCCCAGTTTATATATGCTGAACCTGTGTATACGCCCATGAAATTTCTGATTAGTCATGACATTTCAGATTGGAGACATTTATTCATTATCTGCATAATTCTGAGTGCCGATCGCTTTCTTGCCCTGTGGTAGGAGCATGATGAGTGAGCTCATTGTACTGTGTGGCTGCTGAGGGTCACCGGACTCAGATGTAGAAGATTTGGGTTCAAACATGAGTTCTGCTATGTTGAGCTAGGAAGGAGCTCTGGTGGCGTAGTGCCTAAGGCATTTGACTGCTAAGCAGAACGTTGGCGGTTCAAACCCACCAGCCATTCCACGGAAGGAAGACTGGGCAATCTACTTCCATAAAGATTTACCACCTTGGAAACCCAAAGGGAATCACTATGAGTTGGAATTGACTCGAAGGCAGTGAGTTTGGGTTTTTTGTTTTTTAGTTTTATGTAGAACTAGGTGCACTTGGGCAGGTCTTCTTAGCTGAGTCTCATTTTCCATATCTGTAAAATGGGCATGCTGATTCTCTACTTAAGTGAATTATAAAGATGGAGAAGGAACCCACTCTTCCATGTAGGCTCCAAATTGTATTCCCCAAACCACTTAGTTTTCTTGCACTTTCATTCCTTGCTTATAAAAACCAAACCAAGCCAAACCCATTACCATTGAGTCGATTACAACTCAGAGACCCTGTGGGGCAGAGTAGAACTGTCTCATAGGGTTTCCAAGGCTGTAATCTTTACGGAAACAGACTGCCTCAGTTTCCTCCCATGGAGCAGCTTGTTGTTGTTGTTGTTATGTGCCATCGAGTGGGACCCGACTCATAGCGACCCCTCCTTGGGTTTCCGAGGCGGTATCACTACGGAAGTAGATTGCCAACCTTCCTTCCGAGGAGTGGCTGGTGGGTTTGAACCGCCAGCCTTCTGGTTAGCAGTCAAGAGCCTTAGGCACTACGCCACCAGAACTCCCTATGGAGCAGCTAGTAGGTTCAAATCTCTAAGCTTTCAGTTGGCAGCCGAGGGCTTAACCACTTCACCCCCAGGGCTGCTTTGCTTGTGACTGTGAACCAAGGAAGTGTGTGGAAGAATGAGTGCAGTTCTCGGGCAGGTCCTGAGTAGAAGCACTGCCTGCACTTAAAAATGGCAGCAGCCTTCCTGTGGCAAGGTGAGACTTTATCAGGGATGGCAAACGCGGGGCGCACACACAGCCTTTCCTGGCCATGAACGTGGACACCAGTGCTGATTTCCCACTGAGCCCTCTGCAGCTTTGTGCCCCAAGCAGCCATTACCAATGGTGGGACTTACCTGCCAATGAAATCTGTTTGATATCCTTCCTGACAGAGTCTGTGCGCCTCCTGCGGCCCTATGGCCCTCTCTATTTAAAAGCGCACTTCAGGGGCCCTCGAGTTTATGTTGCTCAGGTGAGAAAACTGAAGCCAGGTAAGTGAAATGGCTTGCCCCAGGTCGTAGCAGCACAGGCCACAGGGAGCGGAGGAAGAAGGCAGGCCCGGTGACCCCAGTTGTGTGCCGTTTTTGCCTTCCCTGCATTCTGCCTTAAATTTCTAACATTTTTCCAAATGAGAATTCTTTGGCTTTTAAGTGTCAGTGAGTTTCTTCTTGAGTTAATACCAAATTCATAACTGAATGTGGAATGGAACTTGGAGCAGAGTCTCAATTTTTTAAAAACCTCTCACCTGCTGTATAGGGAGCTCTGGTGGTGTACTGATTAATGCATTTGGCTGTCAACCAAAACAGCGCTGTTTGAACCCACCAGCCACTCTGCAGGAGAAGGATGAGGCAGTCTGCTTCCACAGAGATTTACAGCCTTGGAAACCCTATGGAGGTGTTTCCACTCTATCCTATGGGGTCGCTGAGAGTCAGGATCAACTCAGTGGCAATGGGCTTTTTTGTTTGTTTACGTGCTGTGTGAACGTGGGGAAATTACTTAACCTCATTACCTCATCTGTAAATAGGCTAATGAAAAAATATGCCATCAAGTTGATTCTAGCTCATGGCCATCCTGTGTTTCGGAGTAGAACTATTCTCTGCAGGTTTTCAGTGGCCGTCATCTTTCAGAAGTAGGTCACCAGGCCTTTCTTCCAGGTGCTTTTGGGTGGATTTGAACGGCCCGTCTCTGGTAAGTAGCTGAGTATTTTAACCATGTGCGCCATCCATCCTTAAAAGGTTGTTATACAGATAAACTGAAAAAAGATATGCAAGTTCCTGCATTAGTCCAATTTTTTAAAAAAGAATTTTTATTGTGATTTGGGTGAAAGTTTACAGAGCAAATTCATTTTCCATTCAACAGTTGGTACACATTTAGTTTCATGACACTGATTTCAGTCCCTACAATGTAGCAACTCTCTTCCCACTTCCTCCCTGTGGTTGCCTTTTCCCAGTGTCCTTCTTCCTTATGCATTCCTGCCCTCAGAGCTTTCTCTCTGTGCAGAAAATGCCCTTCTGGTCCCCCATGATTGATTGTTCTAAGGAATGTACTAACCTGATATAAATGTTCACCTTATATGCCTATTGTTTGGCTGAAGCCGAGAGAGTGAGTTCAGTTCCAGGCCCAAAGGATGACTAGTCTCAGGGCTTTCGCCTGTCGCTATCAGACTGGTAAGCCTGGTCTTATTTATGATTTTGAGTTTTGTTCCACATTTTTCTCCCACTCTATCCAGGATCTCCAGTTTTGATCCCTTTCCGAGTGGTTGGCTGTGCTAGCTGGGCACCATCTAGTTCTTTGTTCTCAGGGTCGTGTAGGTTCCCTGAATTCACTCGTCCCTTGGACTGGCTGATTCCATGTGTCTTTGATTCTCTTCACTCTAATTTGCTCCGGACAGACTCAAAAACCAAATGATGCACAATTGGTCTTTCCTTGCTCCGGATTAAGGACAGACCGATTGCTGCATCTTAGATGTGTGTTATAAGCTTTTAAGATCCCTGTCACTACTCAACAAAGTAGGATGTCAAACAGTGTTTTTTGTGTACTATGTTGTGCCAATTTAGCTTGATGTGCCCTGCAACCATGGTCTCAAGCCCACAGGTCCAGTGACTCACCACCTCACAGTGTTTGGTTGTGGCTGAAAAGTTATGGTAACTTTGCCCCTTACTATCTCCATGTTTTTATAGCACGTACGAGTATGTATGTAAAAGCACAGTCTGCCAAACCTGAACGTAGTCATTACTGTATTCCCGGCCCCTACCTATACGGATCTTGCCTGTCTACCTGTGTATCCACCCATAGATTAGTGTTTATTACTGATAATGCAGGATTGTGTGTGTAAAGGTGTACCCTTGTTGTCCATCCCTCTGTGCACCTCTCTGTGTCTTCCTTTATCTTAATGTTCCTGTGCTGGTCACTCACTTTTTTTCTTCTT
>NW_006921811.1:4072294-4072849 GCF_000298275.1 Orycteropus afer afer | reverse complement strand
CATCGTTGCATCTAGATGGCAGCTTGCTAGCTTTTAAGATCCCAGTTGCTACTCGCCAAAGTAGGAGGTGGAACAATGTTTTGTATAGTATGTTAATTGCCAATTGAGCTTGATGTCCCCTGCGACTATGGTTCCAAGCCCGCAGGTTCAACTACTCGGTCCCTCTGGGTAGCTGGCTGTGGTCACTCACTTTTGGTACATTGTTTTTCCCTTCACCCAAATCAACATGTTTCTCTTCCCTACCTAGCAATTTTCCCTTCCCTTTTATCCTGGGTAAATACTTTTCTTTCAAGAAAGAAAGTTTCCTTCTGTGTGTACACCTTTCCTTGACTTTTCAAAATAGTGACTTATGCAATATTTGTCCTTCTGTGACTGAGTTATTTCACTCAACATAATGTCCTCCAAGTTCATCCATGTTATGAGGTGTTTGCTGATTCTTCATTATTCGTTAAGGTTGTATAGTATTCCATTGTGTGTATGTACCATAGTTTGGTGATCCATTCCTCTGCTGATGGGCACTTAGGTTGTTTCCATCACTTTGCTGTTGTGAATAGT
>NW_006921811.1:4065468-4066799 GCF_000298275.1 Orycteropus afer afer | reverse complement strand
ATTGGTTTCCCTTTTCTTTGTTGAAGAGGGTCTGTGCAATCCTTCTGCCTAGTCCGCCATCTTGCCCCGCCTCCAGAATCCAATTGATTTTTGTATGTTGATCTTGTATCCTGCCACTTTGCTAAATCTTACAATTAATTCCAGTAATTTTCCTGCTGAGTTGCTTGGGTTTTCTAGGTATAGGATCATATCACCTGCAAATAGGGCTAACTGTACTTCTTCCTTATCAATTTGGATGCCTTTGATTTCCCTTTTTTGCCTTATTGCCCTGGCTGGGACTTCCAGTACAGTGTTGAATAGAAGTGCAGATAGAGGGCATCCTTGTCTGGTTCCTGTTTGCAGGGGCAGTGCTTTCAGACTCTCTCTATTGAGAATAATCCTGGCTGTAGGTTTTTTGTATATGCCCTTTATTACATTGAGGAATTTCCCTTCCATTCCTGTTTTGCTGAGAGTTCTTACCAGGAATGGGTGTTGGATTTTATCAGATGCCTTTTCTGCATTGATTGATATGATCATGTGGTTCTTTCCTTCATTTATGTGATGGATTACATTGATTGTATTTCTTATGTTGAACCACCATTGCATACCTGGCATGAATCCCACTTGGTCATGGTGTATAAAATTTTTGATACAGGTTGGATTCTATTGGCTAGGATTTTGTTGAAGATTTTTGCATGTATATTCATGAGTGATACTGATCTTGTGGTTTTCCTTTCTAGTGATGTCTTTGCCTGATTTTGGTATCAGGGTTATACTTGCTTCATAAAATGAATTTGGGAGGATTTCATCCTTTTCGGTATTGTGGAATAGTTTCAGTAGGATTGATGTCAGCTCTTCTCTGAATGTTTGGTAGAATTATCCAGTGAAGCTGTCTGGGCCAGGACATTTTTTTGTTCGTAGTGTTTTTTTTTTTTTTCTGTTTGTTCTTTATGATCTGTTCAATTTCTTCTTTTGTTACGGGTCTGTTCAAGTTTTCCACCTCAGTCTTTGTTAGTTTAGATGTTGGGTTGTTGTTGTTTGCCGTCGAGTCGGACCCGGCTCATAGCAACCCCTCCTTGGGTTTCCGAGGCAGTATCACTGTGGAAGTAGATTGCCCCATCTTCCTTCCGAGGAGTGGCTGGTGGGTTTGAACCGCCAGCCTTCTGGTCAGCAGTCAAGTACTTTAGGCACTATGCTACCAGAGTTAGTTTAGATAAGTAGCGTTTTTCTAGAAATCTGTCCATTTTTTCCAGGTTTTCAAATTTGTTAGAGTAATCCTTCTTAGTGTTCTGATGTTATTCTTTTTATTTTGGTTGGTTCTGTGGTGACGTCATTCATTTCTTATTTATATT
>NW_006921811.1:4063942-4065184 GCF_000298275.1 Orycteropus afer afer | reverse complement strand
CTCTTAATTCTTTTTTGATATGTGCATCTATTGCTATAAATTGCTCTCTGGTCACTGCTTTTGCTATATTGCAAAGATTTTGGTATGTTGTATTTTAATTCTCGTTTGATTCAAGGAATTTTTTAATCTCATTTTTTATTCTTCTCTTACGCAGTCATTTTGAGGAGGGGTTGTTCAGTTTCCATGTATTTGCTCTTTTTCCATTGATTTTCCTGTTGTTGATTTTTAATTTTATAGCACTGTGATCTGAGAAAATGCTTGGCTGTATTTTGATGTTTTTAAATTTATTGAGGCTTGCTTTGTGGCCTAACATATGGTCTATCCTGGAGAATGTTCCATGTGTACTGGAAAAGAATGTGTACATTGTGCTGCTGTTGTTGAAGTGCTCTGTAGAGTTTTTAAGTTCAAGTTGGTGGATTGTATTGTTTAGTTCTTCTGTGCCTTCTTTGAGTTTTTTTCTAGCTGTTCTATCCTTCATTGAAAGTGGGGTATTAAAGCCTCCTACTGTTACTGTAAAGGAGCTCTGATGGTTCAGTGCCTAAGGCATTTGACTGCTAACCAGAAGGTTGGCAGTTCACAGCCACCAGCCACTCTGTGGAAGGAAGATGAGGCAATCTACTTCCGTAAAGATTTACTGCCTTGGAAACCTAACGGGGGTCACCTTGAGTCGGAATTGACTCGATGGCAGTAGGTTTGGGGTTTTTTGCTTTGACTGTTACTGTGGAGTTATCTATTTGTCTTTTCAATTCTGTCAAAATTTTATTTATGTAGTTGGGTCTCTTTCATTGGGTGTGTAGATATTTATTACAGTTATGTCCTCTTGCTCAGTTAACCCCTTAATCATTACATAATGTCTTTCCTGTCTCTTATAGTGGTTTTTGTCTTAAAGTCTATTTTAATATTGCCATTCCTGCTCTTTTTTGATTGCTGTTTGCTTGATACATGTTTTTCCAACCTTTGATTTTTCAGTCTATATTTGTCTTTGTGTCTAAGGTGAGTCACTTGTAGGCAGCATATTGATGGGTCATGTTTTCATATACAGTCTGCAGCTCCCTGTCTCTTGAGTGGTGCATTTAATCCATTGACATTCAGTGTAATTATCAACAAGTATGAATTTATTGCTGGCATTTTGATGTTTTTTGGTTTGTGTGTGTGTGGTGTTGCTGATTTCTTTGTTCCCTATAACTTTCTGTGCTGAGCTCGTTTTGTTTATGTATATATACATATATATATATGCCAAAT
>NW_006921811.1:4062042-4062763 GCF_000298275.1 Orycteropus afer afer | reverse complement strand
GGGCACCATCTAGTTCTTCTGGTCTCATAGTTATATAGGTTGAAGATTGCATGGTGTACCAGTCACTGGGACTAATTGTTTCCATGAATTTTTGGTTTTCTTCATTCTTTTTTGCTCTGGATGAGGAGAGACCCATCGTTGCATCTAGATGGCAGCTTGCTTAGCTTTTAAGATCCCAGTTGCTACTCGCCAAAGTAGGATGTGGAACAATGTTTTGTATAGTATGTTATGCCAATTGAGCTTGATGTCCCCTGCGACTATGGTCCCGAGCCCACAGCTACTTGGTCCCTCTGGGTAGCTGGCTGTGACCAAGCAGTGACTACAACTTTGCCCCATATCAGCTCTACTATACACCTGGGAATTCAGATCATACACGTAAACTTAAAGGACCATTGTCTGGCAACCCTATACATGTTCTTGGGTACACTCCCCATTTCATAGACATACCTAATAGTTCAGCCTCTCTACCCATCTATCCACCTGTATACTCATGTTTGCCTTAACTGACAACGCAGTACTGTATGTGCAAAAGGGTTCATCTTTGCTGTCTGTACCTCCCATGCACCTCTCTGTCTTTCTCTTCCTCAATTCCACCATATTGTTCACTCACCTTTGGTAGATTGCCTTTCCCCTCACCCAAATCAATACTTATCTCTATCTGTCTAACAGTGTTCCCTCCCCTCCCCTCCCACCCCTGGTAACCAACAAAGAAAATTTCCTT
>NW_006921811.1:4059003-4061527 GCF_000298275.1 Orycteropus afer afer | reverse complement strand
CGTCATACTGCTTTCCACAGTGGTTGTACCATTTTACAGTCCCACCAGCAGTGTATGACAGTCCCAGTCTCTCCATATCCTTGCCAGCATTTGTTATTTTCTGTCTTGTTGAACTTTGCTACTAGTGCTGGAGCAAGATGGTATCTCATTGTTGTTTTGATTTACATGTATCTAATAGCTGATGATCATGAGCATTTCTTCATATGTTTGTTGGCCTCTTGACTATCCTCCTTGGTAAAGTGTCTATTCATGTCTTCTGGGTTGGCAATTTTTTTAATTTCAGGGTTTTATATATGTCATCCTGTTGCCTTCTCACTTACATTATTTTTGCCAAGAAATCAGAGCTTAATCTTATTGGTTGTCCTTTGTAGGTAACTTTTTGTGTTTTCCTGTGCTGCCTTCAGAATTCTTTCTTTGTCTTTGTCTTTAGAAAGTTTTATTATGATGTGTCTTAGTGATTTCCTTTTGGAGTCTATCCTATTTGGGGCATGTTGAAGTTCTTGAATGTGTATCTTTTCATTTGTCATCATATTAGCAAAGTTTTCTTCCACCGTATCTTCAAACGATTTTCTTTGTGGTTTTGTCTTGTTCTGGAATTCCAATCACACATAAGTTATTCATCTTGATACTGTCTCACATAAACCTTAGCTTTCTTCTTCTTTTTTTTTTTTTTTTTTTCTTTATTGATCCCATAATAAAGTAGTATTGGGAGATTTGTTTTGTCACTAATTCTGTTTTTCATTGATTCTGTTCTACTCCTTTGTCCTTTCAGTGTGTTATCTGTTTCTGAAACTTTAGTATTAATCTTCTGGATTTCTAGTTGCCATTTTTGTATGGTTTCTAATTTTTCATTTATTTTGTCAGTTTGTCCTTGTATTGTTTTCCTGAATTAATTCTAAAATTTTGTCCTTGTTTTCCTTGATCTGCCTCTCAGTCTGTTGAAGTTATTTAAATATAACTCTTTTGAATTCCTTTTCAGGCAGTTCCAATGCTGCTACTTCCTCAGAGAAGTTTTTTGGGTCTGAATTCTGGTCTCTTGTTTGTACTACTTTATCTTCCTTGTCTGAACTGGGATGATCACTTGTTTCTGGGACATTATGATGTTGTATTTATATTTTATATTTGTGATTGTATTGTTGGTGTGATTTTCCCCGCCCCCCCCCCCCCATTTTTTTTTTTTTAATATATTTGAGCTAGCCAGGCTAATATACTACTCAGTTTGCTAGTTTGGCAGCTCTCAGGCATTCACCACTTGTCTCCCAGTGGGTGTGATGGAGGATAAGAATGTGTGCTGAGACCTCTGTTAGCTGTTTGTGTAGAGTGGTTGAGGGCATGTTGGGCTGGTATTGATATCTGTTGTTGAACTGTTGGTGCAGAAACTGTTGGGGACCCTTGTCCAGTGGGTGGAGCTGTAGGAGGTATGGATGTGGTTGGGTCATACTGGTTCAGTTGCTGTCTCTCACCACGTGGGACAAAAATACAAAAAAAAAAAAAAACCCACCAAAAATAAATAAAAATGAGAACAAACAACACAAACAGTGTAAAAAAAGAAGAAAAAAAAAAGAACAAAAAGGAAAAATAAAAAAGGAAAAAAGACACACGAAGGACAATGAAGAAAAGGGAAAAAAACCACCAAAATCTGGGGAGGAGGAGAAAAAGGAAAGGGAGCAAGAGAAAAGGTATAGTAAGAAAAAATAAGAAAATGCAGAAAGAAAGAGAAGGGATGGGGAAAACAAAAACAAAAAGAAAAAGGGCAACTAGGAAAAGGAAAAACAGTAGGAACTAGGGAATGGAGTGAAGAGAAAAAATAAAAAGAACGAAAGGAAAGAGGTAAAGAAGAATAATTTAAAAAGGAAATAAAAATGGGGAGGGGGGAGTGGGGACAGGGCACCCAAGTGGTGTTCCTGCTGACTAAGCAGGTGGCAGGGAGCAGGGCATCTGGTCCTGGCACTAGTTCCTGCCTACCCACAAGGCAACTGGGGACAAAGTGCCTGATCCCAGACAAGAAAATGTATAGAGTAGGTCACCTGCACCTGAAAAACGTTCCTGCTAGCTCAAACAGCAGGAGGGAGCATGGTGTCTGGTTCCAGAAGGTATTCCTGCCAGACCAAACAGTAGCTAGGGACAGGGCACCTGGTCCCAGAAAAAGTTCCTACCAGCCCAAAAGGTGGCTGATAGTAGAGTAGCTGATCCTGCAACTACTCCCTGATACCCAGATGAGTGGTGACTCCTAGACACAGCATTCCATTTTCCATGGTTCTCAGAACCCAACTGGCCATATATTTTGATCAACATTTGACCTGATCAATTTCAGGACCTTATCCTTCTGGTCTCAATGGCTGTCACAAGGGAGGGGCACAGGTTACAAGCAAAATCAGCCAGATTATGAGAACTAGAAAAAGAAGCTCCATCCCCTGGAATTCACTGTCACATAAATCAAGTAATTCCCATTCAGCTCAGGTTAGTTGATGGTAAATTAATATTACGGGAGCTCTGGTAGCATAGTGCCTAAGGCACTTGACTG
>NW_006921811.1:4031608-4058903 GCF_000298275.1 Orycteropus afer afer | reverse complement strand
CCAGAAGGCTGGCAGTTCAAACCCACCAGCCACTCCTCGGAAGGAAGGTTGGGCAATCTACTTCCGTAGTGATACTGCCTCGGCAACCCAAGGAGGGGTTGCTATGAGTCGGATCCGACTTGACGGCACATAACAACAACAACAACAACAACAATAACCAAAAGACTCTGAATTCGATGGCGCAAAAGGCAAGCAAGCTACAGACCCTCTACAACAAAGAAACAAGAGACGAATAGAAACAGATACAGAGGATAATCCTGGAACTCCAAGCTTTGAAGGGAAGGGTAAAGAAAGCCCGTTAAATA
Source organism: Orycteropus afer afer (assembly GCF_000298275.1). Lineage (NCBI taxonomy): Eukaryota > Metazoa > Chordata > Mammalia > Tubulidentata > Orycteropodidae > Orycteropus > Orycteropus afer. The sequence continues at coordinate 4,058,598 of NW_006921811.1, read as the reverse complement.
CCGACTAATAAAGAAACTGAATGAAGACAGTGAATAAGGAGACAAACAGAGCTGTGGGCTGTCAGTCAGCTGGGCTGACGGCACAGCCAATTTGAGTATTTGCAAGCAGTGTTTCAATCCAGGCAGCAACCTGGTAATCGGCTCCACTTGCCGAGGACAGCACGGGCAACCGCCCTGGTGTGTGGTGACCAGAAAGGTGTGATATTCCTCTTGTCCTCATAACCTCCCAGTGAATGGAGGTGTGGCCATGCCCCACCTCCACTCACCAGCCAGACCAGCAGGAATTCCCCACCCTGAACCCGATGCCCTGTCATCACCTGCCTTCTAGGCTGGCAGAAACCAGTCCAGGACTAGGGGCCCTGCACCCAGCCATCTTTGGGGCCAGTGAGAACTTAGTTTCTGAGACCAGATACCCTACACCCAGCTGCCTTTTGGAACAGCAGGAACTTTTTCTGGGGACGGGGCCCTGTGCCCAGTTGCCTCTTGAGACAGCAGGAATTTTGTGTGGGACCTGATGTTTTGGTTCCCTAGTGCCGCTCTGACAAGAACATACCACAAATGGGATGGCTTGAACAAACAGGAGTTTATTCTCTTACAGTTTGGAGGTTAGAAGTCCAAATTCCAGGTGCCAGGCTCTAGGGCCTGAGTGAAAGCCCCTTGACCTTGGGCTTGTGTGTAGCTGTGATGGGAGAAACTGTGCCACCGGTATTTCATGTACCAGCAGGGTTACCCATGGTGAGCAGATTTCAGCAGAGCTTCCAGACTAAGATGACTGCGCAGCAGGGCCTGGTGATCTCCTCCTAAAAACACTGACCAGACTGTGGCCTCTAGTCATCCTTCAGGCCTGCAATTGAACTCACTTCCATGGCTTTCAGCCAAACAGTGGACAGGCATAGAAGGTGAACATTTATACGATGGACAGCATTTGCACGGTTCAGAGGGCAGGAATGCATAGGAAAGAGGGACACAGGGAAAAGGTAACTAACTACAGGTAGGAAGTGGGAAGAGAGCTGTTAGATTATGGGGATTGCAATCAATGTCACTGTGTTGGTTCAGTTTGTGTGTCAATTTGGCTGGGCCTGGTTGAGTGGCTGGGCAGCTGGATATAGTATTCCCCATGATGAGACTGGTAATCAACCCCATGGTGAAATCAACTGTGAGCAGCTGAGTAGCTGCCTTTGGGGATGTGGTCTGCTTCCCATATATAAGAAACAGCTTTGGGAATGGTCTCTAGCTTATGGCACACTTCAACCCTGCATGTAGCCGTGTCATGGTTCAGCAGCCTGCCATGTTCTGCCGACCTTGGGACTTTCAATGGACTTGAATGAATGGCCTGTCATGTAGTTTGGTAATGTTGGGACTGTGCTTTTTTACTTGTCAACCTTGGGGCTTCTCAGCCTCAGCATCCAGCAGCTGTCTGAGTGAAGAAACGCCTCTAGCTCCAGTGGGCCGGGAACAGGAGGCAGAGCTGAAGCCCAAGGTTGTGGGGCTTTAACCGAGGCCCTAGAGCGCCTTAGAACTCGGACTTAATGCCTCCAAACTGTAAGAGAATAAATTTCCTGTTTCTTCAAGCCATCCCATTTGTGGTATATTCATGTCAGAGCAGCATTAGGTAACCCAAACAGTCACAAAACAAAATGTCTGTGAACTGTTGTATGGAAAATGAATTTGCTCTATAAACTTTCACTCAAATCACAATGAAAAAAATAAAAATAAATTGGCCCCTGAAAACCTGTGAATAGCAGTTGAACATTATCTGATATAGTGCTGAAAGATGGGCCTATCAGGTCGGAAGGCATTCAGAATACAATTGTGGAAGGCCTGCCTCTTCTAAGTAGAGTCAGCCTTAATGACATGGATGGAGTAAAGCTTTGACATGGATAAAAGTAAAATGGGATCTTCATTTGCTGATACAGCATGACTCCAAATGAAAAGGAACAGCTTAACGTATAAAGTATTATCATGAAATGTGCAAAAATCTGGAGTTAGAAAACCAAAAAGGGAAGAACACACTCAGCATTTCTTAAGTTGAAAGAACTGAAGAAAAATTCAAGCCTAGAGTTGCAATATTGAAGAATTCTATGGGCACAATACTGAATGAGGCAAGAAGCATCATTAAAAAAAAAAAAAAAAGAAGAAGAAGGAATACACAGAGTCACTGCAGCAAAAAGAATTGGACAACATTCAATCATTTCAGGAGGTTGCATGTGATCAGCAACCTAATAAGCTGCCTTGCAGGCTTTGCCAAAAGCAAGGCTCCAGGACCTGACAGAATACCAGTGGAGATGTTTCACCAAATGGGTGCAGTGCTGGAAGTGCTCACTGGTCTGTTCCCTGAAATCTGGAAGACTACCTGGCCAAATGACTGGAAGAGGTCTGTATTTGTACCCATTCCAAAGAAAGGCGATCCAACAGAAAGTGAGAATTATCGAGCAGTATCATTAATATCACACACAAGTGAACTTTTGCTGAAGATAATTAAGAAATGATTGTTGTAGCAGCATCATCAGGGCACTTCCAGAAATTCAAGCTGGATTCAGAGAGGGTGTGGAATGAGGGATATTGCTGATGATGTCAGATAGATCTTGGCTGAAAGCAAAGAATATCAGAAAGATGTTTACCTGTGTTTTATTGACTATGCCAAAATGTTCAACAGTGTGAATCATAACAATATGAATAACATTGTGAAGAATAGGAATTCCAGAACACTTAATTGTGCTCATGCAGAAACTGTGCACAGACCAAGAGGCAGTCATTCACACAGAACAAGGAATACTGTGTAGTTTAAAATCGGGAAAGGCATACGTCAGGGTTTTATCTTTTCACCTTACTTGCTTAATCTGTATTCTGAACAGATATTTGGAGAAGCTGCACTATGTGAAGAACATGGCATCATGATCAGAGGAAGACTCATTAAAAACCTATGATACACAGATGACACAACCTTGCTTGCTGAACGTGAAGAAGACTTGAAGGACTTACTGATGAAGTATGGATGATACCTCAACATAAAGAAAACAAAAATTCCTACAACTGGACCAATAAACAACATCATGATGAACAGAGAAAAGACTGATTTAGTCAAAGATTTCATTTTACTTGGATCCACAGTCAACACCCATGGAAGCAGCAGTCAGGAAATCAGACGTCATATTGCACTGGGCAACTCTGCTGCAAAAGTCTTTAAAAAGTGCTAATGAAGATGTCACTTTGAAGACTAAGTTGCGCCTAACCCACGCCATGGTGTCTTCAGTCACCTCATACGCTGTGAAGGGTGGACAGTGAATAAGGAAGACCAAAGAAGAGTTGATGCTTTTAAGTTGTGTTGGCAAAGAATACTGATGTTACTATGAACTACCAGGAGAATGAAGAACTCTGTCCTGGAAGAAGGGCAGCTGGAATGCTCCCTGGAAACACGAATGGCCAGACTTCATCTCACCTACGTGGGTCATGTTGTCAGAAGGATAGTCCCTGGAGAAGCCTATCAGGCTTAACAGAGTAGAGGATCAGCAAGAAAAGAGAAGGCCCTCAACGAGATGGATTGACCCAGTGGCTGCAACGACGGGCTCAGGTACAGCAAGGACGGTGAGGATGATGCCGGCCCGGGCAGTGTTTTATTTTGTTGTACATAGAGTCACTATGAGTCTGAAACCACTTGATAGCACTAACAACAATGAATAATATTCTACAATTTCTATAAACATGACCTTTGAGGTTTCTTGTTAAACAAAAAAGTCCATGTGGGCTCCCTCTGGTGGGTGAAATATTAATGGAGTCTTATAAGTTTTATTTAAGGCTTATAACATGAAAAACTTCTTAATGTTTAAAGTATATTAGGTTTAAAATGGAGTTTAAAAGAGGCCCCCCAAAACCTCCCTAGAAGGTAGGGACTAAACCAGAGGAATGGAAGTGGATGTAATGAAGGAACCCCTGTAATCCAGGGGTGAAAAACTTGCAGCATAGTTGTCGTTTTAAACTCAGTGCACCCTGTCAGCTTCTCAGCGTCTGTGATCACTGGCGTGTTCTCGATCCTGCTTGCCGCAGTCTGAGATATTCCTGTGGGTCAGAAGCATTGTCATCCTGGAGCTGGTCAAGGTGTCTGGCCAAGCAGTGAGCCCTCACAGTCACAATATTGTGCACATTCCTGTCCTCTTAGTCAGGTGGTAAGAGAACTGGCAGAACTAAAGTGTGCCTTCTCCTGGAGTTTTCTCTATCAAGAAATCTGTAGTCTTGAGTAGAAGTGAGAGACTGAAGCAGAAAGAGGTTACCTGGGGCGAGCTCTGAGTCATCCTTTAGGACTCTGCCAGTGTTTACGTCACCGTGGAGCGTTCACCTGACCTCTCTGGTGATGGCTTTAGTGAAGGGTCTTGGAGGGATAACCCAGAAGGGCCTTTTCACAGGATGATGTACCCCTCACCACTCTTTCTTCTGCAAAGCCTCACACTGTTTGGAATGGTAGCTGCCCATTGCTTAATGGTATTTTCTCTGAGGAGTGAGGTCCCCTGGACTCTGTGGTTTTCATCTAGATGAAAAACACGTACGTGCATATGTGTGTGTGTGTTTACAAAATTGGCATTTGGTGTACTCTACATTTTTATAATGGACTACTATCAGCAGGACCTCAACAGGATGGATTGACAGAGTTGGCTACAACGATGGGTTCAAATATGTTGTTGTTGTCGTTATGTGCCGTTGAGTCGGACTTGAGTCATAGCGACCCCTCCTTGGGTTTCCAAGGCAGTATCACTACGGAAGTAGATTGCCCCATCTTCCTTCCGAGGAGTGGCTGGTGGGTTTGAACCGCCAGCCTTCTGGCAAGGATTATGAGGATGGCTCAGGACTGGTCAGTGCTTCGTTCTGTTGTACGTAGGGTTGCTATGAGTCGGAGTGGACGGGGCACCTCAAACAGCAGCAGTCAGCTGGACACATTTTTGAAGCTGATTAATTGTTTCTTCACTTGATTATCCAAGGACTGAGGCTTGTTAAGCAGATCAGTAAGGAACATGGTGTTCATGTGCCAAAGGGCAGGGAGGTGGCATCTTTCGACTTCCTCTAACCCCACGAGAGGAGGGTAGAATCACTGTCAGCAGCCTAAGGTCTATTCCTGCGAGGCCAGACATGCTGCCTCCCTCTAGCCCTTTTACCAACCCTGACACAAACCGTCCCTCCCATGGCACTCACTACCTCTCTGCTGGGCTCGACAATTTGTTGAGTAGCTACACAGAACTCACAGACCCCACTCCCAGATTATGGGGTTTAGTAGGGAAGCAACAGGCTACAAGTCAAATTCAGGAACGCGCTCAGGATTCAGTTCCTCAGTTGGGACAGCCTCCCCTCTGCCGTGGCCTCAGGCACGCCTCTGTGGCCTCTGGCCTTTTGGCCTGGCCGCTGCCTCTGTGGGCCAGGTAAGTCTGCCACTCTGTCTTGTGCCTCTTGGTTCCACCGCTGCTGTCTCTCAGGTGGGCATCTGTTTTGCAGTAACAGGTTGGACTCCCAGCCATGCATCTCTCTTAGCCAGCAGTGAGAGATAGCCCCATCTGCCTCTAGGAGGGCTCACTTTAAGCCAATCCCAACCAGGCCCAGCACCGGAACTCCACACACCTGAGAGCGAGAGGCAGCTTCCCAGAAAACTGCTTCTTGCTACTCACAACAGAAACACCTCAGGTGGATAACTAACAATCAGAAGCTACTTAGTTGGTCATGGCAAATTCGACCATGAAGTTTACAAAGACTGTGTAGCATGGGAGCTCTGGTAGCATAGTGCCCAAGGCACTTGACTGCTAACCAGAAGGCTGGTGGTTCAAACCCACCAGCCTTCTCAGAAGGAAGATGGGGTAATCTACTTCCATAGTGATACTGCCTCGGAAACCCAAGGAGGGGTCTCTGTGAGTCGGGTCCAACTCGATGGCACATAACAACAGCAACAACAATGGCTAGAAAAGCCATACTGTGTAATTTGCTACACTGTATCACACACAGCACCATTGGCCAACATCATCATGGTTAAAAGTTTGGTGTATGTCTTCCCAGACTGTACTTTGTATTAAACAGAAGTGGTATTTTTCCAACAGTATTGTTATGTAACTCCTGCTTTGGTGATTTTTTTTATTTTTTATTTTTTTGTCTTTTTCACATATGATGATTTATGGACATTCTTCTGTGTCAGTGTGTATTGCTCTGTGCCCCCACCAGTTTATTTGGCTCCTTAGCCATTAAAAATAATGTCACAGAATTTATTTACCTGATGTCCTGTTGAAAAGACCTTTAGGCTGCTTCTCATTTTTCACTATTTTAAACAATCAGTGCATTTTTATCAAGTTAGTGTCAAATATATTATAGCTTTTTAAAGTAAAAAGGCAACTAAATAAATCCAACTTGTTTTTCCTTTAATCTTTTCTCAGCTATAAAAAAATTGTTGTGGTGTTGTTATTTGCCGTCGAGTCGGTCCCGACTCATAGCAACCCCTCCTTGGGTTTCCGAGGAGTGGCTGGTGGGTTTGAACCGCCAGCCTTCTGGTTAGCAGTCAAGTGCCTTAGGCACTATGCTACCAGAGCTCCCATAAAATAATTAAAAAAAAAAATTTATTTTGAAAGTATTAAATGGATTAAACCTCATGATCATTGCTGGAAGCGGACAGATCAACCCTCCTCCACGAAAAAACAAACCTGTTGTTGTTGAGTTGATTCCGACTCATAGTGACCCTGGAGGACAGGGTAAAACTGCCCCGTAGGGTTTCCAAGGCTGTCAGTCTTTATGGAAGCAGAGCACCATGTGTTTCTCGCACAGAATGCCTAGCGGGTTCAAACCACCAACCTTTTGGTTAGCAGCGAGTTCTTTACCCACTGTCACCAGGGGTCCTGGAGTACAGGTAAGGGATGAGACCCAGGGGTGGAGTAGCCAGGAAAGATTTTTCTTGGGAGTGCAGCCTTGCAGAGCAGGAACTGGGGTGGGTGGCAAGGCTGAGCACAGTGTGCTTCAGGGACAGTGAGGAATCCATTTTGGAGTCCCACAGATGTGCTCGGGCAGCAGCGGTGAAGAGAGCTGGGTAGGAGCTTTCCGGCTCATACAGGCCTTGAGAGCCTTGCTACAGAATAAATGTACAAAACTCAGTGGCTGCTCTGTGTCCCATTAATGGCTCTTAAAATGTGATGAAAACGTTTACAGAAGTAACAGCAAAGCTTTCTGGTATTAACCTCAAACAGAAATGCAAATGACCCATTTGAAGAAAATGACGTCATTTTGTAGAGATACATAAAACTTGAATAAACAGATACACATAGTGTCTTCCTGGTGGGGAAGACAAGTGTTGACAAAACATCAGTTATTTTTAAGGTAATTGATAAATTTAATTCAGCTGTAATCACAATTCCAACAGAATTTCTTTGAGAGGAACTTGAAAGTAGTTCTCATATTCATGTAGAAAAATTATGCAAAAAGCAAATTAAGTTTTGAAGAAGAGTGAGAAAGGTATGTGTGTTGGAGTAGGAGAACTGTTCTTTGCAGGTAGCAAAATATTTTAAACCCCTAAAATGATGCATATTTACACTGATCTGTGTGTGTGTGGGTGTTTGTGTGTCAGTTCTATGTGTAATAAGAGGGCATCCTAAGTCAGTGAGGAAGTAGGTCCTTATTTCTTAACATACACACATTAGAATCAATTTCTCAATCAATTAGAGACTTAATTAAAAAGTAGAACTGAAGAAACTAAAAATGAATGTTAATCTACCTTATGAAGTGGGAGGGTTTTCTGAGTTGGACAGGGAACAGCAGCAGTCTTACTAATAAACTGTGGTGGTGATGATGACAGTGATGATGATGACGGTGGTGGTGGTGATGACGGTGAGGGTGGTGATGGTGATGGTGAGGGTGAGGGTGATGACGATGGTGGTGATGAGGGTGATGATGGTGATGATGGTGAGGGTGATGACGGTGATGGTAGCGATGGTGGTAACGGTGAGGGTGATGACGATGGTGATGGTGATGGTAGCGATGGTGGTAACGGTGAGGGTGATGACGATGGTGATGGTGAGGGTGATGGTGGTAACGGTGAGGGTGATGATGGTGAGGGTGAGGGTGATGATGGTGAGGGTGATGACGGTGAGGGTGATGGCGGTGATGGTAGCGATGATGATGATGGTGGTGGTGATGACGGCAGTGAAGATGGCAGCTGTCCCAGTACTTCAGTACACACAGTCTGGCATTGTTCCCAAGTATAGAAAGATTGTTAGGTAGACATGGCACCCTGACACGCATGCAGTGGCCTGAGAAGAATGATATTATCACATTAGGTTAAAATAACCACCCAAACCAGATATAATGAGAACTGTGTATACAAAATCAAACTGTAGCACAGAAATAATGCCTACAAGGGGATTCGCCAAGATGTTAATGGCTCTTCCTGGGTGATGGGATTTAGGTACATTCATTCATTTTTCTGTTTCTTTCTATCATCTAGAATTTCTTTAGTGAGCATACATGACTTTTGAAATGAAAAACAAAGCGGAACAAGTAGGGCTCCTGGCAGATGAAGTTGTATTTGTTGGGATAAGAAATAGAGAAGGATGAATGGCTTTTGATTAGAACAGTGTCTTGAGTAAGCAGTATCTAGGTATTAAATGCACAAAGGAAGGCCCTGGCTTAAAGGAAGTCTACGCCCGAAACTTTTCCTGTAACTCAGCTGGATTTTCATCCATCTTCTTCACATACAAGAAAATCTTCCACGAACGTTGTGCTGATATCGTCCCTCTCTGCTGTGACTCTAAAACACAGTGAGCAGTGATAATGGCTACCACTTGTTGAGCATCTGCTCTGCTTGGCACTTGGCTAAAAGCTTTATAATTTATTTCAGTATCCTGCTGCTCCTGGTTGTTTAAGGAGCTCTGGTGGCATAGTGGGTAAGTCATTTGGTGGCTAACCAGAGGGTCTCCGGTTCCAATCCACCAGCTGCTCTGCAGGAGGAAGATGAGGCAGTCTGCTTCTGTAAAGATTGCAACTCAATGGAGTTCGCTGTGAGTCGGAATCAACTTGATGGCAGTGGGTTTGGTTTTTTCCATTTGTTTTTGGTTTCCTAGCCCTTTATGAAGAAACCAAGGTTCAGAGGTTAAGTGACATGCCCAAGATGATGCCCCTCACACTGCTGAGTGAGTGAAAATGACAAGCGTGTGCCATGACCCTTGGTTGTTGGCTGGCTGCCAGACTTGGGGAACGTGTGGGTGCACACGTGGATAGAGCTGTCTCAGGGCTGTGCGGCTGCCCTCCGCTTGGCATTGACAGATTTCAGTGAGTTTCTCCTTGGCACGTTGTCATTTCATCTGCTGTGTCTAGGAGTATGTTTTGTACACAAGGCACATATTTGAAAGTAGCTGACTAGTTTTTGGGGAAATACAACTTTCTAGTTATCAGCAAAATGCAAATGTCTAGCCTTAGAGATAGTATTGGGGTATCTCTCAAGGGGAAAGGTTTGTGCTGGTCGTAAAATCACTGAGAAGGCAGGAGACCCAACATACAGATGCTAGCCATTTGGAGACATGTGATTCCCTTTTCTGTCTTTGGGACACTAGTCTGTTATTTTGTGTATTTGTTCATTAAACAGCCTGTCCTCTGGAAACCTTTGACACGGAGATGCCTTTCAGAATTGCCCAGTCAGGGCTGTGGTCCAGTGTTCTTAACTGCTGTCCTGGCTATTCACTGGATGGACTTCACTAGGGAAGGAACAGAATGGGAGAAGGGTACCCCCCAGCTTCCTTCCACTGGGGGGTTTCTTGAGAAAGATTGAGCTCTGAGCCCTCAGATGGCAGTTCCTGTGGTTGGAGGGATGAGAGCCACACTCCTTGAAGGGACAGCTTTGCCACTGTCCCCTGGACTGGCCATGAGGCTGCTAGCTGTACGTCTGGTACATTCAACCAAAAAAAAAAACCAAACCCACTGCTGTCAAGTCAGATCTAACTCATAGCAATGCCTCCTTGGGTTTCTGAGGCAGTATCTCTATGGAAGTAGATTGCCCAGTCTTCCTTCCAAGGACTGGCTGGTAGGTTTGAACAGCCAGCTTTCTGGTTAGCAGTCAAATGCCTTAGGTACTGCGCCACCAGAGCTCCCGTCTAGTGCATTACAGATGCTTGTTACTTGTTAAATCACAGTCATTGAGAAGTGTGTCATGCTTGGTGATGGGGAGGGTCAACGAAAGAGTGGAAGGCCCTCAACAAGATGGATTGACATGGTGGCTGCAGCAATGGGCTCAGGTATAGTAGGGATCGTGAGGCTGGCACAGGACCGGGAAGTGTTTCATTCTGTTGTACATCAGGTCGCTATGAGTCGGAGACAACTCAACGGCATATAGCAACAGTAACAACAACATTAAATTACACAAACAGTTAAATGTGTGGTGGCTAACTGAAAGGTTGATGGTTGAGTCCTCTCTCAGGCACCTTGGAAGAAAGGCCTGGCAGTCTCCCTCCAAAATATCAGTCACCAAGAATCCTACAGAGCACAGTTCTACTCTGACACACAGATTCACCCCGAGTCAGAACTGACTTGACGCAGCTGGTGTTTGGGACTGTTGTTAGCTTATATTTACTGAAGGTCTGCTGTGAGGAAGGAGGGTGCTCTTAGGGATAGAAGGATGAGTGGGACTTTCATCTAGGCGTCAGTGTTCTGCAAGTGAACAAGGGATATTCATTTAACAGATACTTAGGGACTATGCACTTTGTTTTAGGTCCCAGGGCATAGAGCAAAGATTAAGAAACAAAACCAAACCCATTGTTGTTAAGTTGATTCAGTGACCCTATAGGAAGAGTAGAACTATCCCACCAGGTTTCTAAGACTGTGATCTGTACAGAAGCAGACTGCCACATCTTTCTCCTGCAGATTGGCTGGTGGATTCAAACCACTGACCTTTCACTTAGCAGCTGAGCACTTGCCCACTGCACCACCAGGGCTCTTTAGAGCAAAGAGGAGAGAGATGAAACTCGCGCTGGTGGAGCTTGTCCTCCAGTGGGGCACTTACTGTGAACAAGTAGAGCACACCAGCGTACACTCGTTCAGTGATGATGACTGTGCAAAGACAAGCTCGTGAGTAACTATAGAAACCAAAGCCCAAACTCCCTGCCGTTGAGTTCATTCTGACTCATAGTGACCCCTGTTGGGTTTCCAAGGCTGTCAGTCTTTAACGGAAGGAGATTGCCTCATCTTTCTTCCACAGAGCAGCTGGTGGGTTCAAAATACTAACCTTTGGGTTCGCAGCCACATGCCTTAACCACTACACCACCAGAGCTCTGTGTAGATGAGTAACTGGACATCTTCAAAGGAAGAACTTGGGGAGTTCAGAGAACAGAGAGATGACTTCTGGGTGGAGTTCAGGGAAGACTTTTTGGAAGAGATGACATTTAGGTGGATCTCTAAAGATGCGAAAAGGAGCCAAGGTGGCACAGTGATGAAGGTCTCAGCTGCTAACCCAGAGATCGGCAGTTCAGACCCAGCAGCTGCTCCGTGGTAGAAGGATGGAGCAATCTGCTTCTGTAAACATTTACAGCCTTGGAAACCCTTAGAGGGCAGTTGTAGTCTGTCCTATCAAGTCACCGTGTGTCAGAATTGACTTGATGGCTGTGGGTTTGGTTTTGGTATCTAAAGACTCGGAGGTTTCCCACATGTGGAAATAGAGAAGAAGCAGGAGAGGCGCACCTGGTGGGGGCCCCAAGGGTGGGAAAGCGCAGCGTGGTGCAGCACACTGAGAGAAGTCTGGCTGAGCTGGAGAAGGGGGGGTGGGCGGACAATGGCGGGCCCTCCACGACTTTGCCCCTTGGGACCCACTCTCTTCTGCACCCTCCAGCCTGCTCTTGTCCCAGGAGCTGATCTTGCCGGAGTCCTTGCCTCCTGGCTTCTGGTTGGCTTCACCCGCCGGGAGGCTGCAGCAGGAAACGGAGGGTGGGGGGCTGGAAGAGGGAGGCTTGCATCCACTGCAGTGACTCAGGCTGGCTGTCCCACCACCAGCCTTCCAGCTTTGCCCTGTATGTGTGAAGCAGCCCCTGGGCTAGGGTGGATTTAGCTGCTAGGCGGATGCCTGGTAGTGGTGACAGCCCCACCCAGGGGTGGTGCTGAAAGACAGTAGCAAAGGGCCATCCTCCCCCTGGCCAGAACTTGAGACAGTTGTCTCTGCTGTTCTGTCTAAGGTGGTTTTTCCATGGGGGAGTGTCCTCTTTCCCTTCCCAGCTCAGCATTGCAGCAGGGACAGTGAAGTGTTTAGACTCAGACAGATTTTCTGCCAGGGATGTGGCAGTTCAGACGTTTCTTCCAAGTCTGACCTGAGAGGGTAGAGGTGGTAAATGGTCTTGTGGCATTTTGACTGTAAGTCTGAATTGGAACAGAATCTGTAACCCATTATCAGATTCTTTGTCAAGCTGCCTTGTCCTTCTCCTGTTTTTGTTTCAGTGGAAATGTGTGTTTTTAGTCTGTCAACGGACAGTTTACAAACCTAATGGTAAAAGGGAATTTATAATGATACTCGATGTGAAAAGGACTAGCTAAATGCCCTGCCTCCAAGGGATCCGGTTGAAGTCATGAGGAAATTGCATCCCATTTTAAATGGTAGAGTTTTAAACGCTGTTGCTAGTAAGCATTTATTGCATACACTCATCCCACACTTCACAAGTGAATTCCCAAAGCACAGCTCACCTCTGTGCAGGTCGAAAGGAAATCTGCTTGCAAAATATATTGTTTGATACTGTCTTCTTAACTGGAGAGAAGCATGCTTTTCCAACGAATAGAATGTGATGGTTCACTGGAAACTTGAGGAGTTGTAGGCTTGTCATCTCCCCCTTAAAATAAGAAAAAGGATGTCAGTGGGCCCCAGATACGGGCGTGGTGGGGACTTTATGGCCTGATGGGCCCCAGACACAGGCAGTTTGTAAGCAAGCTGCAACAAGAGGAAGTTAAAATTAAATTAAGAGAGAGAAGGAAGAAAGGGAGATAGATACCGTGGGGAGGTGATGACTTTCTGGAAGCTTCTGAATACCTTTCTGTGGGTCCCTGGGGAATCTGAATCCGTGGGCTGCGTCAGAGGGTGGAATCTGGAAACGTTTCAATCCTAACCCCCCGCCTCCAATTTCTCTCTTGTGTAAGTAAGTGTCTTTGAGAATCCGTGCTTGGCGTAGGGCAGTCAGCCTCTGTGTTTGCGTCCCTGCTTCCCCACCGACGCGACTGTAACAGAGGCACATCTCGTGTGACCCACAGGAGGTGGTATCTCAGAGGAATGGTTCTCCTTTCTATCGTAACCCTGCCACTGTGGTTCCGGCTTGTGTAAATAAACGCTAGGACTCGCCTGCTGGAGTGCACACCCCACTGACTGCCATTTTTACTTATCTTTCTCTCTCTTCCTGGCCTTCCTTCTCTGGCAAATGATAAGGCCCAAGAGGGCAGGGACTTCACTCTGCCACTTACTCGCAGCACGGAGCGCATGTGTTGTCCACACGTGTTTGTGACATGAAGGAACAGAATAAATGTCTTGTGCATCCTGTTTGTCATCTTTCCCCCTGCGGCCACCGTGGGGAGCCTGGATGGATGCAGGACCTCGAGCTCGGCATCTCTCCTGGAGGCAGCCGCTGTGCAGAGAATGAGGCATTCACCTTGCTACCTTGCTCAGAAGTGTTCGGACTGCTCATTCCTCACAAGATGTCCTTAGCTATTTGGCTAGTATTCACAGCTCTCTATAAAAATTGCTTGACCCTCAAGGCACAAAAATTGGTCTGTATTCACCTGAAGCAACAGAGGAAGAAGGAGAGTCAGCAGTAGGAGGAGGGGTGGAATGTGTGGTGAATTGCCTCCATCAACAACCGCCTCTTCTGCCATGAGACTAGAACTAGATGGTGCTCAGCTGTCATTACTGAGTGTGTTGATCCAAGATTATATAGAAGAATCTTGATCAAAAGGGGAGAAATGCAGAACAGAATTTCAAATTCTTGTTGGCTCCAGAATTTCTGGAACCGTGGAGACTGGATAAACCCCTGATACTGTTGCCCTCAGATAATCTTTAAACCTTAAACCAAAAACACCTCCTGAAATCTTCTTAAAACCAAGCAGTAATTTAACTGAACTAGTAACGAATGCCTGCCTTGAGCATTGGGTGCTTTTGAGAGCTCTCCTTATGGGACAGAAGCAACTCAGAGGGTTAGATAGGCACCTTAGAGCTCTCTGTATGGGACAGAAGCAACTCAGAGGGTTAGATAGGCACCTTAGATCGGCAGAGGGTTTCTCTTCATGGCAGAGGAACAACAGAAAAGGAGAGTCGGGATGGTTGCACAACTCAAAGAATGTAGTCAGTGCCACTGAATCGTACCTGTGGACGCCATCGAATTGGTGTGTGTTTTGCTGTGTATGTTATCAATGACAGCAACAACAGAGAGCCTGGCCACATTTCCATGCTTCTCAGAGTTGCCCCACTGTGTTGGCACGCTGCTTGGCCTACAGCCCCTGGGCAGCCCCGGCTTTTTGCCCCTTCTTTGGCTGCTGCTCTTTGTCTTGCTTGGGGCTGCTCACTCTTCTTTACTCAGATATGACCTGCCTTAAAGGCAGGCTCCAGCCTGCACGTGTCTCCCTTCTCTGAAGTCAAAGCATTTGCTGCCTCCATTAAGCAAGGGGCTCGGCGTGGCTTGTGACATCCTCTGCATTATTGTTTTGTGTTTTTATTTAACGGTTATATTGTGCTTAACTTTTCAAGTCCTAATATTTTCTTTCCCAAACTATATTGTTTACTTCTTAGAGGTGGGAGGTGGAGAAGGGCAGGGTAGGTTCTGTTTAGGTGTTTTCTTGTATCCAGTGACTCTTGTATCTAGAGGAGCCCTGGTGGCGCAGCGGTTAAAAGTGCTCAGCTGCTAAGCAAAAGATCAGTGGTTCCCACTCCTCAGTCCCTCCACTGCTTCTGTAAAGACCTGCAGCCCGGGAAGCCCTGTGGAGCAGTTCTCCTATGCCCTATAAGGTGGCAAGGAGTCGGAATCCACCCACTGGCAGTGGTTTTTTTTCCTTGTTATCTAGGCATCATATTTTATTCATCTTTGTGTTCCTGAGACTTTCTCTTGCTTACTTTGGCTGTATTATCAGAAAAGACCAGTCACTAGAAAAGATCGTCATGGTTGGTCAAGTAGAGGGTTAGCCAGGACAAGGGACGCCCTTAGTGAGGTGGACTGCCACGGTAGCTGCAGCGACGGGCTCCGGCGTACCCCCCATCACAAAGACGCTGCAGGACGGGACGGCGCTTCGTTCTGTCGCACGTAAGGCCGCAGGGGGCCGGCGCCGACTCTGTTCCCACTAACAGGAGCAGCAAGCCCAGAGCCCAGCCCATGCAGGGACTGGGGACGCGGTACCTTTAGTGCATGAAGAGGAGGAGCCCTTGACCATTCCCTTCGCAGTGTGGCCCAGAACAGAGAGCATGAACGTAGGTAATTTCTCGTCTTCTCAAACCGCACAGAGCCAGTTTTCGTGTGTCTCACCGTGCTGGTCCCCGACCACCTCCCTCCCATCCTCTTCCTTCGGCCTGCCTTCAGCTCCTCCTGCGGTGTCAGTCCCTCTCCTCTCAATCTTGCCTGTGGACTTAGAGACCAGCTGTGTCTCGACCTCCTTTAAATGACCCTCCCGCTGGCGGAGTCGCCCCTGGGACTTGCTTCCTCCGGGTTAAATTACCCCAGAGCCTTGCCTTTTGCTCAGGAACGACTTTTCAACGCATTCATTTTTTCCTTTCTTTTTCTTACCCTTTATATCCTTTTCCTAAACGCACCCAGGATGCTCCAAGAAGGGCCTGCTTCCCGCTGTCCAGGATGGTTTCTTTCCCCACTATGCGTCTCTCTCTCCTCTCTGTGTGGATACCCTGTTGACTTCGTTACTCCAGTACCTGTCCGATTTAACCTGTGGGATGCGCTCGCCCCGGCCCGCTTGGTTTCCTTTTGCTGTGCATTTCTTCAAATGTGCAGCTCGCCTTTCTTCCCACAACCATTGACTTGCTGTGTCAGCAGTCTTTTGGTTACTAGTGGCAGTGAACCTGATGCAAGTTAATTTAAATGTTGATTTATATTACTGGAGAGTCTAGGGTAGGGCTTACCTCCGGAGTAGGGCTTAGCCCCAGCCTGGCTAGCCCTAGGGCATCCAGCAGTGTTCCCAAAGGCCACTTCCTTTCACCTTTGACTGTTAGCTTCTCCCTGTAGGCACCTCCAGGGTCTTACCTTGCCATAGCAAGTGGACTACTTACAGACCTCGCCTGCCTGTACCAGCCCGACCAGGGGAGGAGCAAGCTCTCCCCGTGAACCAGTGGCCGCCAAGTTGATTCTGACTCGTGGTGACACCATGTGTGTTACAGTAGAACTATGCTCCGTGCAGTCTTCAGCAGCTGATTTTTCGGAAGTGGGTTTCCAACCCTTTATGCTGTGGTACCTCTGGGTGCACTCAGCTGGCGACCTTCCGGTTGGCAGCGGAGTGTGGTGACAGTTTGCACCACCCACGGACCCTGTCTCCTCATGGTAGCCACCACCTTCTCTGGACTTGTGTTCTCACCGGCTCCAATGGAGCCATATGCCTGCCTTTAAATACACCCTTGTGTCTATACAGCAAAGGCAGAATGTGTGATTCGATTCCCCTAGGACCCCCTCTGCAGCTGGAGCCCTGCCAGTTCTGCTCAGCACACATACTGAGAAGAGGAGAAGGATGGCTTCCAGAGGAAATTCAGGGAGCTGTTCCCAGAAGGAGGGGAGCAGTGGGTGTGGGTGACCAAGTATGGGTAAACCCTGCCCCTTCACTCTGTTGTGGCACAAGATTCACATCTTTTTGAACTGAGGGCATCTGAGAAAGAATTCTTCATGGTCTTGTTTAATCATCCACTGCATCCCAGCCATACGAGCAGGTTGTGGGGCACTAACGTGGATGAGCCAGCCCCTGACTTGGAGAGACTTGGTACTGCTCACAGCAACTCCGTGAACAAAGGAACGGAGCACTGCCCAATGCTGCGCCTCCATCAAGCCGTTGCCATGGTTGAGCCCATTGTTGCAGCCACTGTGTCCATCCATCCCATTGAGGGTCTTCCTCTTTCTCACTGACCTCTGCTTTACCAAGCATGATGGCCTCCGCCAGGGAGTGGTTCCTCCTGATCACATGTCCAAAGGCCATGACACAAAGCTTCACCATCTTCGCTTCTAAGAGCACTCTGCCTGTATTTTTTATAGTCCAGTGAAAAGACAGACATACAAGCAAAGAAGTAAAGTGTGTTGTCGTCAGTGTTGTGTCAGCATTTTGTGCAAAGGCCCTGGTAGACATGAAGAACTCAGTGAGGGGAGCTGAAGGGAGAGAGCGTCACAGCAGACATGGCCTTTGAGCTGGGTCTCAAAAGAGAAAAGGGTCTCCCTAGTGTGGGAGCAGGGGTTCTGTTCTGAAGGCTGGGGTGAGAAGCTGGCAGCAGGGTGACAGGGTCAAATATGTGGCCTAGAAAGGACATTCTGGCGGCCACGGGGGGACGTGGCAGAGGTGGGAAAGACTGGCAACGAGGAGGAAGATGAGTGAGGCCGTTGCGGAGCTGAGTCACACAGTGAGGACCTGAGCTGCGCCGGTGATCGTGGGCATGCAGAGCAGACCCAGGATCTGTGTGACAGGGTTTGGGACTGCGTGGGTGTCGGAGAGGGAACTCAGCGGTTATGGGTGACTGAGGTCTCAGCTGTGGCCGCCTAGGTGGGTGGTCAGAATGTGGGGTTTCTGGGTTACCCGAGGGGCCTGTGGAACGCTCAGGGGAGCTCATGGATCAGATGGCTGTTAAAACAGGGTTGGATCTCAACAAGGTGTCTGAGCCTGAGGTGTAGACTGGGGAGCCATCCCATCAGGTTGCAGGTGAGGTTGAAGCCTTGAGCAGAGAATGAGGGGGTCCAACCCACCCCAAACCACACCCACTGCCATGGAGGCGATTGTGACTCAGATGACCTTGTAGGACAGAGTGGAACTGCCCTGTAGGGTTTCCTGGGCTGTCAGTCTTTATGGAAGCAGACTGCCTCATCTTTCCCCTGCAGAGCAGCTAGTAGGTTTGAACTGCCGACCTTTTGGTTAGTAGTTGGTTAGCAGCCCAGTGCCTTGACTGCTGAGCCACCAAAGCTCCTTGAGGTTGTCCAAAGGCAGTTTCAAATGAGAAGGAATGAAGGGCAGGAGTCATCCTGGGAAAAGACAATGCTGAGAGGTGGGGAGAGGAGAGGAACCAGAGGAGGCGCGGGAGCAGTCCGGCTCCCCGGGCGGAGAGGGTGCCGTGCGGGGAGCAGTCCGGCTCCCCGGGTGGGGAGGGTGCCGTGTGGGTGAAGTCCGGCTCCCTGGGTGGGGAGGGTGCCGTGCGGGGAGCAGTCCGGCCCCCTGGGTGGGGAGGGTGCTGTGCGGGGTGAAGTCCAGCTCCCTGGGCAGGGGGGCAGGGGGGTGCCATGCGGGATGCAGTTTGTGGCACAGGGATTAAGAACTGGGGCTCTGGGGCGCTACTGCCTGCTCGCTAGGGGACTGTGGGCGTACTGTCTAACTGGTTTCCTGATCTGTATGGCAGGAATGATAGTGGTACCTAACTTAGGAGGATTAGGTCAGTGGAACGCTTTGAAAGTGCTTGGCATGTAGAAAGTGTTTGAGTGTGCGTCCTCTGCGTTTGTGTGAAGTCCATGGTCACGTGGGCATCTCTGTCCCTCTGCTCTCACCCACCTACTGGCCGGTTAGTCTGAAATCCAGTGTTAGAGTATTTGGGGTTGACTTGCTCTTCTGAAAACGGTGGGTTCTCGGGGTTTCCTGGATCACCAGGGGGTGTTTTTCCGCCTGGCTATTAACTTGAAAGAAAGTTTACCTCTACTTTGATGCACTATTGTTTCGCCCACACTTCACATAGTTCTAATTGTTGTCAGTATCTCAGAGCCTACAGCTTGCTTTTTTTTTTTTTTTTCAAATTTCCTTCTCCAGAAGAACCATTCCTAAAGTACTGGAATGCTCTGATGGTTGCTGCCTCGCATTTAGGTCTGGATGGGCCATTAATCAGGGTCCTTTTCTCAGCCATTGGTGGGAAATCGGCACAGAATGTCTCTTCGTCGCTTCGTTCTGGCTGGGAATCTGAACTAGCTGGCTTGACTGCTTCCTCTCCATTTCCCCTCTGATTAGATCTGTGTGCCTACAGTAACATATGCAGGCACGGAGGGAGCGTAAATCTGATTTAAAGGAGTACCGTACAGAGTTTAAGGAGCTCTAGGGGCATAGTAGGAGCTCTGGTAGCATAGTGGCTAAAGCACTTGACTGCTAACCAGAAGGCTGGCGGTTCAAACCCACCAGCCACTCCTCGGAAGGAAGGTTGGGCAATCCTACTTCCGTAGTGATACTGCCTCGGAAACCCAAGGAGGGGTCGCTATGAGTCGGGGCCGACTCGATGGCACATAACAACAACAACAGGGGCATAGTGGATAAGGGATTTGGCAGCTAACCAGAAGGTCAGTGGTTCAAAACCCCTAGCTGCTCTGCCTTGGAAACACAGTGGGGTCACTATGAGTCGGAATAGACTCAATGGCAGTGAGTTTGGTTTGGTTTTTGGTGCTTACATGCTCAGCTGTGAACCAGAAGGTTGCGTTTCAAACTCCACAGGTGCTCTGTGGGAGAACGATGTAGCAGTCTGCGTCCTTAAGCATTTATAGCCTTGGAAGCCCACGGGCAGTTCTACTCTGCCCTCTAGGGTGGCTGTGAGTGTCATTGGCTTGACGGCCGTGGGTTTGTGTTTCAGGTACAGTTCATTGCTGCACAGGACTCACACAGAACAGTCCTCAGGGTGTGCGTATGTGGCAGAGCCTCGCCACTCGCTGCCCAGACGTCATGTGTGTTCGTGGGTCACTTTGTCATTTATTAGGAACACAGACGCGGATGCTGACAGCTGACATGTGAAAGGAGAGTGGGCGATAATGATGAGAACCATTTAATGATTAGCAAGGAAACAAATGCTGCTTAATGAAAATCAAACCGTGTCTGAAGGGCCTAATGCTGACTTTTGGAAACACAAGCATGTTGCGGTCTTTGTGTACCCTGTGTCCTGTACAGTAGATACTGTTTAAAATTGCTTGGGAACTGGAGCTTACGATTGTGAGCCTGGAATGTCCTGCAGATAATTAAGTTGTGGTCAGGCTTTGGAAAAATAAAAAGTTCTCGAACTATGATTTTATAAACATGCTACAATAACATTTCTTTATATTTAACAGTTTCTTATAGAAAGCTGATACTCTCATGAGGCATTGATTAAAGGTAAAACATCAAGAAAGAAAAAATATTAAATTAAAACTTCACTTAGGATGTTGACAGTTGGCTTGTAATATTAAACAGATGTGTATGCTCCTGGGGATAGTCGTCTTTCTGAACTGAGTTGCTAAGTTGTATTTTTTTTTTTTAATGACAACTACAAATTTTTGATCAGTTAATAATTTTAAATACCCTCACTGCAATCTTCTGTGTTCTAACTCCATCGGTCCTTTGAGCCCTCTCGGTGACGCGAGGCTTGGCGAACCTTTGCTCCTCTTTGAAAGCCTCTCATTTTCTTCTGTTCCTCCCCTTTTCTGCTCCCCCTTCAAGCTTGCCTGGGCTCTTCTGATTTCCTGATACATTCTTGGAGATTGATCCCTTGAAATAATTTTAGGATCAGTGGGTGGAATTCTACCCCTGCAGATTTATGCCTGGAGTTTGCTCCCATATAAGCTTCACGTTGGCATTTGAGTGCAGAAGTTGACCTACATTGTGGTATTGTGTTTGTGTGGTCAATTGTAAAGACTTCATAATATGGGTGGATAGCCAGCCATGCAGATCGGCCTGGACCCCCGTGCTGTGAGGCCAGAGAAATGCCTGTCAGTGAGGGGACCCAAAGGAAACCATCCCTCCCTGGAGCGCAAAGAAATTCAGGAAATTCTTCTGAATTCGCTTTTTTGTGGATTTTGCCATAGACAGGCCTTTACATCCTGTTAGGTGACTCGCAGTCCAATGAGGGCCGTGGGGAGGTGGGGGGTGTAGCAGAGGGGCCACTGGGTGGGGTGGAGGACTGGGCTGGGTGGGCTGGGAGACTGGTAATGGACGAGGACACAGGCCAGGCTTTGCAGGAGGCGGTGAGCATACTTCCCAGCCTCCTTTGAGGTTTTTCAGACCTATTTGCCGGATTAGCTACATTACTCGTTGTGTTCGGCCTGATGGCTTTTTTTCTTCTTCTCTAAATTCTGAAGCTCATCTGAGCGATCAGCCTTTGGCTTGTGGACAGGGCTGTCTTGGAAGGCTCTGTCTCCTGAGGACAGCTCTGCTGATTAACCTGGAAGAACAGTTTCATGTCGGGGTGGGTTTGTTTATCTTGGGCTGTGTCTTGTTTGCAGGGTCCTCCTCCTCGAATCAGTGTCTCTCTGCAGATTCCATCGGGGAAGCTCTCATTTAGGGCCTAAGTATATGGCAGGCATTTCCAGTAAACACAAACAGAAGTCTGCTGGGCTGTCTGAAGATATACAGCAACACCGTGTATCATGCAAGCCTTTACCCAGCCCAGGGTAAGGAGAGCATTTTTCATAGCACACTATCACTATTGAGAAGGGACTCTGTTCTTTATATCTAATCATATAAATAGTCTTTTAAGTGTCCTCTTAGAGTCTGATTTAGAAGCAAGAAAAATGTAAAGGCCATTTATATATGCAAGGATTTGATGAGTACATATTTCAAGTCTTTACCTTCTGTTCTCCAGCCCTTGTTTTAGAATTACTAGTTTTATGTGGGTGTAGGTGGAAGGGGGGACATTTCTGTGTAGGGTGTCTTAGCAGATTTAGCTGCATCGCTGCTGGGATGTCGGAAATGCTAATTAGCAGCCCCCTGTTGGAACGTGTCGGGAACTCTGAACTGTGGCATGAAACAGAGCCATCCCTCAGATGGAAGAATCTGGAAAGTGGTGCAATCTGTCTGTCAGGGTTCGGATTGGTCTGCTTGTTTCAGGGTTTATGTCGTTTTGTTCCAGTTCTCATTCAATGTTTTGCTGTAAAGGAGTGTTGTAAATACTTTACATAGTTCTCTAAAACCAGAGTTAATAGTGGCAGATTTAAATAGAAAGTCCCGTTTTATTGGGCCGGTGTGACTGCATGACGGGATCACGCTGTGTAAATGCTGTTGTCTTACAGAAATCCTGGCCTGGCTCACCGGCCTGACATTCAGTGTTGCGCTTGACTTAGCCATAAGCTGCCGTGATCAGCAGCAGAGAATTGTATTAGGGCAGGTTTATTTTCTGTATCAGTGTGGTGGTGTAGCCGCTCCACCTCCAAGTCAGAAAAGCATGGTTTGAATATAGTTTTTAAAAATTCATGTAAATCATTTCTACCAGGGGGAAGAAGGAAGGGGGAGAGTGGGGAAGAGGACAGTGGATCGCTTGTCGGTTTCACACCTTTGCTCATCCCTCTTTCCACCCTGCCTTTGGGTCTTCTCAGCTGGTTTCCAGGCACTGAAATGGGGTTCTCTTCAGGAGACAGGAGCGCTCATTTCTGTGGCCCCGTTAGGATTGCCGTGAACTCACTGGTTTGGGAATGGAAGGCACGTGTTGGTCCCTGGTGGTGTGAAATGGGAAATGCATCTCCCAGAAATGTCACTAGAACCTTCCACAGAGCTGGAGCATTGGATTCGAAGCAAAAAGGGGAATGATTTGAGGCGGTTGACCTGCTTATGTATTCTTTGGGCTACGGTCGCAGGCCCTGGTTTTCTGAATCTTCTTTTGGAAAGCAATGAATTACATATAAAAGTGTAGGTCCTAGGTTAGTACCTGTGTCTCAAGCCACTTTGAAAATGGGGGAAAGTCTGTAAGCACCTAAGTGCTAAGTAGCAGCCCTGGTGGCACAGTGGTTAAAGAGCTCGGCTGCAAACTAAAAGGTGGCAGCTTTTCTGCAGGCAAAAGATGTGGCAGTCTGCTCCCATAGACATGACAGCCTGTCCTGTGGGGTCACTATGGGTTGGAATCAACTCGATGGCAGAGGCTTGAGTTTGGGTAAGTGGTAAGTTGGTGGAAGAGAATCTGTCAGGAATTTTCTCTCTGTCACGTCTTTGTAAGCTTTATCGTGCTTAATTGTCATGAAACTAATGTGTTTGTTCTGTGGTCACACGGTGAGTTAGCATTGGCTCATGTATGATATTTTATTGTCCCTGTCCTGGGAAATGACAGCCATTTTTATGAGGAGTGGTCTGTGGATTCACACATCCCACTTGGAGGGCCATTTAGTGTTCTGAAAGGACCATAAAACATCATGTGAATGTTTAAAAAGGGAAAGGCCTTTGTTGAGAAAGGCTCAGAGGAACTCTGTGCAGGCCTCCTTTAGTTTGTTAGAGTCAGTCCCACGATTTTAGACTCACAGTCTGTTGTGAACATTAATGTTAGAAAATCCGGTGTGGGTGGGCGCGAGAGGAGGTGTTGGTGAACCGAGGTGGGCTCAGCCTAGGTGATGTGCAGATGAATGTGTAGCAAACTCGTTACAGTATAATCTTTTAAAGCATGTTTTCTGGGACGTGGAATTGATGAAATGAAGGAAGAAGAGGAGGAGGGGAGCACTGAGTTTATAGCATGTATATCTTTTATTAGAAAAAAAAAAGAAAAAAACCCTTATGTTCTCTTAAGTAGTTGCTGTGTGTTTCTAATTACATTAAGGCACAGTGTTTGGCAGCCAGTCTTGTGAAACTTCCATGTAAATTCCCAAATCGATTTCCCTAAAGAAAGCCCTCCTTGGCAGTTTCCCCTTCTGGCGGCTGTTGCTCTGTTTCTCGGCAGCCTGGTGAGGAAGCCTAATGCAGCTCAGCTCGGAACGAGGCCAGCACTGTCAGGTTTGCCTGTGCCAATGCCGCCTTCCGACGCTGTCCCGGAGAGCAAGGTGGGAAATAGTTAATAGCTGTGCACAGCATTTCCACACAATATGGGGGTACCTTACAGCTGAGCAAACGGTCACAAGTGAAATGTAAACAGGAGTGGTTATTCCTTTTACATAAAGAGAACAGAAATTTATAACAGATTTCATTTTAAGAGCCGCTTCCTTGGTGCATAAGCAATTGTTACATTTTACAGCGGAGTTATAGGGAGGCTTGAAAACACGGAGGGGAGCTTTGTTCCCGTGTAGATCATGCTGTCAGCATTTCTTGGTGAATGTTTCTCTCCTATTCAAATGAGGGCCTACTCTACTATTTTTAGAGACCCACGATGATCGATGATCGATGTGGCTTAGGGAACTCCTTGGTTTTGTGACAAGAGGAGGTCATAATTATCTAACATTTATACATCTTGTAGAGAGACAGTAAACATGGTTTAAGTCTTGCTCTCAGTGTAAGTATTTCTCCATATATGCCTGATTTCATGAAGGATATCAGTTTAAGTTTTGCTCTGTGACTGTAAACCCCCTTTCTCTGTACAAAATCATGTTCCTAAAATACATATAAAACTTTCTGGAATTGTTCCTTGTCTCCTTCCACCTTCCCCCTTTTCTGCTTTTTCTGTTTCTGGTGTTGAAGTGTTTCTTCTATCAGGGTCCCAGAGCTGCTGACCAAAGTGAATTTGGGGAATCAAACTGAAGCTGAAATCAGGGAGGAAGTTAGAAACCAGAGAGCCGGAGGTCATGTGGAGCCTTCTGGAGGGTGAGCCGGGATGGAGGATGCCCCGAGGAACCTCTCCCCGGAGGGGGCGCTGCTCCGGGCAGCCCTTTGGAGCCAGCCCACAGCTCTTTTGGGAAGGATGGTCTTGTGGAGTTGGTGGGCCCCCTTGACCAAGTCCTTGGCCAGGACAATGCACTTTCTGTGGTCACCTCTCTAAGCAAAGAAGACTTTTGGTTGCATTTTAAAAGCTGCAGAATATGCCACCAACTTTCGTAATTAAAATTTTGTGTATAGCTCCGTGGAATAGATGGTTTGAACAGGGCCTGCTTGGAGAGAGGGTAGGCCCAACACGGAAGGGACCAGATCCTGCCTCCCCAAGTCCGAGATAATTTTCCACTGTGAGTTTTTAATACATTGCTGTATCATGACATCATCATTATTGAGAGTGATATGGAACACTATGTTTAGGGATTTTCTTTTGGGAGATTACAGAAGAGTTTATTTTACTTGTGTTATCATGTACTTCTTAGTCATTTGTACTTAATAAGTAAAAGACCATAGGATTTTAGTCAAGTATGCGTTACCATGTTTTACAAATTATTCAGTTGCAAGAAATCTAAATTCACCATTTTTGCAATTTTTGTGTCCAGTACATTGATGTTTCCTTGTTTCTGTTTTTTTTATTTTTTTTAACTGGAGTTGTTTACAAAAATATTTCCCGAGTTTGGATACAAAGTCACTTGTTACTAAATATGTAACTTTTCTCCTTCTGTGGAGGTCTCTGTCAGTGTGGCTTTTCCCTATCAGAAAAGGGGCACTATTTTTTAGTTTTTCTCCCCCAAAACTGCAACTTCGGAAAACCTGTAAGAGATGTAGCAGTTAACCTACATGCACATTTATAATGCTGGATAAAGGGCAGCTCGTTACATTCAAAGAGGGGATCTGATAGGGCCGACTTGCCTGAAACATCACAGTTACTGAGGATACACCCCAGGGAATCAGAGAGAGCATTTAACAGATGAAAGTACATTTTGAAACGTCTGACCTTACAGGCAATCATAAAATGAATCACAACAGGGCTTTTTCCCCTTGAAATGTACAGAGCCCATCTGTATCTAATCCAGTAATTACAGACTGTGTTCAATTACCTTTGCAAACTTGGAGCAGACTGGAGACTAGGCAGTGAACAAACATAGGGTTTTGTCTAGACCTCAATTGACCACAGTCTAAAACTTGAATTTATATCTAATTTTATTTTTTGTTTGGTTTGATGGCTCTTAAGATTCATTTTTGCTACTTGGGGCTTTACCTTCTTGCGATTGGCGCTAGTGCCGTTTCTCATCACAGACGCTTTCGAACGGGGCTGTGGCGCAGGCTACAATCAGATGTTTGTATTCTGAATACTTACTTTTGTCTGCAAATCAATAATTTGCACGGAGAGGAGCCTGCGTGGTGGGGGAGGGGACCGTGCCAGTGAGGAGGGTTTCTTAAGGTGGCCTTTCACATATCGCTGCTGCCTTGAACTCCATGCGCTAGCAGAAAAGGGTTTCTCTTCCTCTCAAACGTGGAAAACGACAGCTGCGGTGATTTTTGGCTGCTTTGTATACTTACTAGATGTTTCATCAGAAATACGTGAGGACTGTAAAACAACTCTTTCTCTTGTTTATCAAATATCTTACTTTTTCTCTCTTTACACATTTTTATTGCGTTGGCTAATTAGACTGCTAGCCATTGTAATATACAGCAAAGTATCCGGAATCCTCTTCAAAACAGCTCTCCTCTAGGCAAGTCCGTTTATGGTCTGACGAATCTTTCCGTGAGAATTACCACGAACTGCATGGTCAGGTCACAGTATTCAGATTTTATCCAGGGACTTTCAGGATTCAAGTTTTTCTGAAAACACAAGGCAAACAAACAAAAGATGGCCACGATTTTCGGAGACGCCTCGACAGTAGTTGAGTAGCTCTTTCCCGCGGTTTAGCGTTCACAATCACTCACATTCCCCTTAGCATTGGAAACAAATGTTTCTAGGTATTTAGTGGAAGCAGTCATTGCATAGGAGACTGAATTTTTCTAGAAGCTGTAGCCGCTCCCATATGCGATATTGTCTTAAGAAGGTTGTCATGCGGGTCTCACCGTTTTGAAGTGTGAGGGACTCTGTCCTGGGGGACAGGAGGAGTTCTGTCTGGTTGCATGCATGTGCCCTTTGAGGGTTATGTGGGGAGCGGAAGTTGAGGCGGCTCGAGAGACCTCACGCTGAATGTCCCCGTGAGACGGTTGCTCACAAACACTGGCAGTGTGATTTCAGTACCCACTTTCTGTCTCCGCACTTGATGGAGTCTCCTGTCCATGGGCCTGCACTGGATGCTTCTTAGGACCTTTACAGAAAAGGCGAAAGATCA
>NW_006921811.1:3992808-4030848 GCF_000298275.1 Orycteropus afer afer | reverse complement strand
GATGTGAAGGGCAGCTAGGGGCCATAGTCTCAGTGGTTCCACCAGGCTCTATCAGACCAGCAAACCTGGTCCCACCCCCTTTTTTTTTTCCAAATGATTTTGAGTTTTGTTCCACACTGTTCTCCCTCTCTGTCCAGGATCTCCTATATAGATCTCCCTCCGAGTGGTTTATATACATTCTTGACACACAGTAAATGATGTGGGTGAGATGATGTGGCCATAGCCCTGTCTGTGGTACATCAGCAGTTGGACTGCCCTGCCACTACTGATTGTTTGCCTTACCCACTTTGCTGCTTAAGGGCACTGGCAATGTCCTTTTTAATTTTCAACTCACAGTCCATGGTTTAAGTATTGAGTGAATATAATGAATGAAGTGGAAGGAATAAAAGAAATACAATGCAAGTGTAAGTCCCTCTGAACTCTAGAGATAACTCCAAAACTCACTGCCATTGAGTTGATTCCAGTGCATGGTGACCCACATTGGGTTTCCAAGGCTGTACGTATTTACAGAAGCAGGCTGCCCCATCTTTCTTCTGTGGAGCAGCTGGTGGGTTTGAACGACTGATCTTTTGGTTAGCAGCTAAAAGCTTTAACCACTACCCCATAATCTAGATAAGATAGCCTATTTTTGTGCTCTTACTTTTTTCCCAACGCACTCAAGTAGGCAGTGGAAAATTGGTGAGAAGAAACTAGTGCTTGCCCATGATGCATTCATAATAAAACAGTGGGCTGACATGACTGTGAGCTCTAGTGTGGTGGTTAAGAACACAGATTCCAGGAGCCACGCTGCCTCAGATTGGGCCCCAACTATGGCACTTTCCAGCTGGATGACCCAAGCAAGTGACTTCATCTCTGTGTGCCTGCTTTATAATTGGGGGGGGGGGGGGGGATTATAACAGTACCTGCCTCCTAGAGTTGTTGTGGAGATTTTGTTGTTAGGTGCTGTTCAGTCAGCTCTGACTCATGGCAACCCCATGTACAACAGAACGAAACACTACCCAGGCCTGCACCATCCTCATGATCTTTGCTGTTTGAACCCATCGTTGCAGCCACTGTGTCAGTCCATCTTGTTGAGGGTCTTCCCCTTTTCACTGACCCTGTTCTTTACCAAGCATGATATCCTTCTCCGGGGAATGATACCCTTTTCCCTTCTGACAACATGACCAAAGTAGATGAGACGAAGTCTGGCCTTCTCGCTTCCAAGGAGCATTCCAGCTGCACTTCTTCCAGGACAGTTGTGTTCATTTTTCTGGCAGTCCATGGTCTTTTCAGTATTCTTCACCCACACCACAATTCAAATACATCAATTCTTCTTCTGTCTTCTTTATTCATTGTCCAGCTTTCACGTGCATATGAGAGGATTGAAAATACCATGGCTTGGGTCAGTCAGGTGCACCTTGATCTTCAAAGTCATATCTTTGCTCTTCAACACTTTAAAGAGGTCTTTTGCAGCAGATTTGCCCAGTGCAGTACAATGTCTGATTTCTTAACTGCTGCTTCTTTGGACGTTGATTATGGATCCAACTAAAATAAAATCCCTGACAACTTCAGTCTTTTCTCCATTTATTGTGATGTGAGGATTTTTTTTTTCTTTTGAGGTATAATGCGTACTACAGACTATAGTCTTTAATCTTCATCAGTAAGTGCTTCAAGTCATCCTGACTTTCAGCAAGCAAAGTTGTATCATCTGCATATCTCAGGTTATTAATGAGTCGTCTTCCAATCCTAATGCCACATTCTTGTTCATATCATCCTGTTTCTTGGATTATTTGCTCAGCATACAGATTGAGTAAGTATGGTAAAAGGATACAACCCTGACACATACCTTTCTTGATTTTAAACTGTGCAATATCACCTTGTTCTATGAAGATTTAGCAAGTTAATATATGTACATAGAGCAGTGTCTGGTTTATAGTAAATGCTCAGTAAATACTAGCTTTTATTAAATGCATCAGGCCATTTGGCCATACAGATGTTGTTGTCATTGTTAGGTGCTGTCGTCATCACTGACTCATAGCGACCCTGTGCCCAGCAGAATGCAACAGTGCCCAGTTTTGTGCCAGCCTCGCGATCCTTGCTATATGTGAGCCCATCATTGCAGCCGCTGTGTCTATCCATCTCATTGAGGGCCTCGCCCCTGTTCATTGACCCTCTACTTTATCAGGCATGATATCCTTCTCCAGAGAATGGTTCTGTGATAGTTAGAGCTGTGTGTCAACTTGGCTGGACCATAATTCTGTGTGGTTTAGGCTGTGGTGATGTGGTTATTCCCATGATGGGATCAGATGGTTATGTTTTGAGCAGGCAGTCTGTTGAAAGGGAGTTTCCCTAGGGATGTGGCCTACTTCCAGTATATCTGTGGACATTCCGGGAAAAGAGACATTCTTCTATGGATCGGGATTCAGTTGTGCTTCCTACAACTGTCTGTGAGTGAACAATCCTCCATTCAGCCTGGAGACCTTGGATTCGTCATTCATTGGAGTCAACAGCTGGTATACTGCCTGCCAGCCTTGAGCTCCTCAGCCCCTGCGGCTGAAAGAGTCAGGAAAAGCCTCCAGCTTAACATGGAAAAGCCTCCAGCTTGACGTTTGATCCAGGAACTTTGGACTTGTCAGCTTCTATAAGTGTGTGAGCCATTTTCCTAAGATAAATTTCTCTCCATATACGTATGTAATATATAAGCTTTACTGGTTTTGTTTCTCTAGAGAACCCAGTCTAACACAGGTTCCTTCTGACAACATGACTGAAGTAGGTGAGACAAAGTCTCGCCATTTTCGCTTCCCAAGAACATTCCGGCTGCACTTCTTTGAGGACAGATTGTTAGTCCTTTTAGCAGACCATGGTATTCTTAGTATTCTTCTCCAACACCACAACTCAGAAGCACCAGCTCTTCTTTGGTCTTCCTTATTCACTGTCCAGCTCTCACATGCATAAGAGGCGACTGAAAATACCAGGGCCTGAGTTAGGTGCACCTTAGGCCTCAAGGAGGCATCTTTGCTCTTCATCACTTAGAAGAGGTCTTTTGCAGCAGATTTGCCCAATGCAATGTCGTCTGATGTCTTGACTGCTGCTTCCCTTGGTGTTGATTGCAAACAGATATGCATCCATAAATAAATATATGTAAATATGCCCAGTTGCCGTAACTGATAATGAGATGGGCAGCAACGCCATGGAGTAGCTGGAGGTGTGTAAGTGGCTGAAGCTCAGTGAGGCATGAGAAGGCTGGGTAGAAGTGAATACCGAATGATGAGTATGGGAGAAAAGCATTCCTGGGCGACCGTCAGGAACGCATTTACTCAGTAAAACTTACCCAGTGTTTTCTGCATGTTCTCCTTTGTGGGTACATGTGAATTCCAGAAGTCAAGTTTAGGGGAGAAAAGATCTGGAGGAATGGACCTCTACTGAGATGTGTTCTCAGAATAAAGGTTTCAGATACTGTTAGGTGCTGTCGAGTCAGCTCTGGTGCATAACGACCATTTGTGCAAGAGAACGACTCACTGCCTGGTCTTGTGCCAGCCTCACAATCCTTGCTATTCTTCAGCCTATCACTGCAACCACTGTGTCAGTGGCCTTCCCCTTTTTTTCTGTCCCTTCACTTTACCAAGCATGATATACTTCTCTAGGGAGTGGTGCCTTCTGACAGCATGACCAAAGTAGGTGAGATCAAGTCTAGCCATTCTCGCTTCCAAGGAGGATTCTGGCTGCACTTCTTCCAGGACAGATTTGTTAGTTCTTCTGTCAGTCCATGGTGCTTTCAGCATTCTTCGCCAGCACCATAATTCAAAGGCATCAGCTCTTTGGTCTTCCTATTCATTGTCCAGCTTTTACATGCATATGAGGTGATTGTAAATACCATGCTTAGGTTAGGCGCACCTTAATTTTCAAGGAGATATCTTTGCTCTTCAGTACTTTAAACAGGTCTTTTGCAGTAGATTTGCCCAGTGCAATACAACATCTAATTTCTTGACTGCTGCTTCTATTGATGTTGTTTGTGGAAACAAGTAATATGAAATCTTTGAGAACTTCAGTCTTTTCTCCATTTATCATGATGCTGCTTATCAGTCCAATTGTGAGGATTTTCACTTTCTGTTGAGGTGTAATCCATACTGCAGACCATAGTCTTTGATCTTTTGTCAGGAAGTACTTCAAGTCATCTTCACTTTCAGGAAGCAAAGTTGTGTCATCTGCATATCATAGGTTGTTAATGACTCTTCCTCCAATCCTGATGCCACGCTCTTCTTCATAATAGTTCAGCTTCTTGGATTATTTGCTCAGCATACAGATTGAATAAGGATGGTGAAAGGATACAACCCTGACACACTCCCTTCCTGACTTTAAACCATGCAGTGTCCCCTTGCTCTGTTTGAATGACAGCTTCCTAGTCTATGTGCAGGTTCCTAATGAGCACAATTAAGTGTTCTGGAATTCCCATTCTTCTCAATGGTATCCATAATTTGTTATGATGCACAGAGTCGAATGCTTTTGCATAGTCAATAAAACACAGGTAAACATCTTTCTGGTATTCTTTACTTTCAGCCAAGATCCACCTGACATCAGCAGTGACATTCCTTGTTCCATCTCTTCTGAATCCAGCTTGCATTTCTGGAAGTTCCCTGTCAATATACTGCTGTAAACATTTTTTAATTACCTTCAGCAAGATTTTATTTGTGTGTGATGTTAATGATATTGTTCGATCATTTCCACATTCTGTGGGATCACCTTTGTTTGGAATGGGTACAAATATGGATCTCTTCCCGTCAGTTGGCCAGGTAGCTGTCTTCCAAATTACTTGGCATAGACTGTTTTTAGATGGTCTCTAAATTCAGGTGGGATGTAAGGTCATATTTTAGCTCTCGTGGATTTATGTAAGTTGTCTTCAGCTTCAGCTTGAACTTGCACGTGAGCAACTGATGGTGTCTTCCGTGGTCAGCTCCTGGCCTGGTTTTGACTGAAGATGTTGAGCTTCTTCATCCACTCTTTCCATGGAAGTAGTTGATCTGATTCCTGTGTATTCCATTTGGTGAAGTCCATGTATGTAGCCACCATTTATGTTGAAAGAGAGTGTTTGCAATGTATAAGTGTTGGTCTTGCAAAATTCTATCATGCGATCTCCAGCATCATTTCTGTCACCAAGGCCATATTTTCCAGCTACTGGTGATTCTTCGTTTCCAACTTCTGCACTCCAGTCACCAGTGGTAATTAACACATTTTGATTTCATGTTTGGTCAATGTCAGACTGCAGAAGTTGGTAAAAATCTTCAGTTTCTTCATTGTTGGCTTTGGTGGTTGGTGTGTAGATTTGAGTAACAGTAGTATTAACTGGTCTTCCTTATAGACATATGGGTATTATCCTGTCACTAACAGCATTGTGCTTGGGGATAGATCGTGAAACATTTTTTGTGATGATGAATGCCATGCTATAAAGACTGATGTCCTAGGTTTTAGTGAGCTGAAATGGACTGGTTTTGGCCATTTTGAATAAGACAACCATATGATACGCTATGCTGGGAATGACAAATCGAAGAGGAATGGAAGGTTACAAGCCAGAACCATGAATCCAAACAGAGAGAGAGTTTTGACTAAAGGATCGATTAAGTGTCGTGGAACAGTGGAAATATCAGGACACTTGACCCAGTTCATTGGTTACCTTGTGGAGGATAGTTTCAGTCAAGGCTTGTTGTACGGGACTAAGATTAAATAAGTGGAAGTTGACAAATGAGGACAAAGTGGATCTTCTGTGCAGAATCCTTAGTACTGAAAGGACCCTTGAAAGTTAATAATAATTTTTTAAAAAATCCAAATAACTCTTGTGCTCTCTCTGAACTTTATTGTTATATGTTATTCTCTGTTGCTGTCGAGTTGATGCTGAGTCATAGCAACCGTATAGGACAGAGTAGAAGTGCCCCATAGAGTTTGCAAGTCTCTGTGGAAGCAGGCTGCCATAGTTTTCTCCTGTGGAGCAGCTGGTGGGTTTGAACTGCCAGTGTTTCAGTTAGCAGCCAAGTTAAGCAGTGGGCCACCAGAGCTGGATTTCGTTAATTGAGAGCAGTAATAGCATGACTTTTATTTGTGAAGTTTCTGTTTTCCATTGAAATGGCACTATCACTGGTTTTGATCAGTAGTCCAACTTACAGCAATTTTTATGCAACTGCTACTTCCCAAGCACAGTGAGAAGGTTGAGAAGTCGTCTCTGATCCCAGGGAGCACCCCAGAAATAATCCCTCGGTCAGGACACTGTTTGGGAACACTTCTTCCTTCCACAGTGCTGTGAAGTCTGCGGGTACAGGTCCTGCCTGAAGCACTTTGAAGTCTGGGAGTTGCTCGTCATGACCTCTTTAGGCTGGATCCTTTCCCCATGGAAGGTGGAAGTCTCACAGTCCCCTCCAGTGTCGACTCTTAGGTGTCTGCATGTCCCCCTAGGTCCTTGTGTCTTTATCACCTTGCTTTCAGGTTGAAATGGAAAAGAATCTTGCCATGTAAATGACAGCAGTGGTTAAACATCAGTCTTCTATAAGAATACATAGACAGTGATTGTCCAGTTGTATCCAAGTGTGATCCTCAAAGTGATGGGTTGACACCATGGCTACAACAGCGGGCTCAAGCACAGCAGTGATTGTGAAGATGACGAAGGACTGCCCGGGCAGTGTTTCCTTCTGTTGTACGCCGAGTCGCGAAGGGTCGGAGCTGACTCCCCAACACCTAACCACAACAGCACTTGGCGCCAACTAGTGGCTTATTGCTGCAATAGCAAGGGCCCATCAGCCCTCTGGCTTTGCAGTGAGCATGTGAAGACGGGGAATCTCATTGGTTATCCTTTTTGTCCAGTGCTTGCTTAAAATGGAGGAATGTGAGTTTCACTAATATTGGAATTTCAGAGATTTTCAAGGTGCCACTTGAAGTCATGCACTGATGAACTTGGAGATATTATATTCCTGTGTATGGTTCACTGGCAAATGTAGCCCTCAAACCAACCATAGCCCAGTGAGATTCAAGAACAGAGCAGAGGGAGTCATAAGGAGTAGACCCAAGCCCCGCCCCCCAGCAGATTGGATCATGTCACTTCTCCTTCACTGCCAGACCATCTCTCGGGCGCTTCCTTTAGTTGGCTGGCTCCTGGCCTGATAAAAAGGCCGCTTCTGGGGATGAGGTTACAGTCAGGTGTTTGAGCCTCCTGCTGGGAGAGGACAGCTAAAGGGAAAGCCCTTCCGGGCTCTGATTGGCCTGAGGCACAGCTGAGATGTAAGGTCCGGGCCAGAGCCCACCTTCTTTTCATCTGCACAGGCTCAGGTGCTCCTTTGATTAACTTAGAACATTATTTCTGGAATTTGCTGACGAGAGAACCAGGGAAGGATCTCCTGTCTCCTCTTAGTCTTTGGGACAGTCTTAATATTTTTCAGCTAGACGGCTTCTGCCTTTGAAGGGAATGCAGTCACATTCATTTGATGTGTATATTACCATCTTCCTGGATTTTTGTGTTGAACCCAGTTGGAAAGTTTCAAGGCAAACATTTGGTTTTCTGTTAGCCCACAAATTGGGCAATGGCTGTTCAATTATAGTCCTCAGTTGTCTTAGGCAGCATCACATGTTAGAAGTATGTTTTGCTAGTAGCCCATGAAGCATACCAACTGTCAGTCCTTTGTCCTGTCTGTCTGTGAGCAATAGACCATAATAGTAATGTTTCCAAATTTCACCAGTGGAGTACTTAAATGTGTCATCCAGAAATTCTTGAAAAATGTCAGTGACAAACATCCCAGCATAGATATGATATACTCAGCTTGCCCACTTATCTGAAAATTACTGATTGTCCCCAGTGGGCACAAACATTTCCCAGCGTGCCTAACCCAACAGTATGCCTCCAGTGTGCAAGAGCAAATCTGGTTCACTGTAATCAGAGCTGGTGGTGCCCTGGCGATTTGCTGTATGTTGTGTCTGTGATAACCTTTGCCCCCAAACCATCCTTCCTCTGTCAACTCTAACACCCTCCTCCTCTGGGGAACTGAGCTCACCTCTGGCTTCAGCCAGGTGGCTTCAGCAGAAGCTGCGAGGTTCCCACAGAGCACCCCACACACCTAGCCCGCAGACCAAGCCGAGATACCAGATTTCAGTCAGGCCAATCAGAATCCTGCATCTATTTTTTATTGGAATTAGGAAAAAGAGTCCCCCTCTGTCCAGTGACCTGGAGTCTAAATTACAGAACTCAGGAGGTGTTAGCGGCCACATTTCCATTGCTGGGCTGCCATGAGAGAATCAAAGCTAAGATGCCGAGGAAACAAGGGTTAGAAATCAAGAAGGTTGTGTTGTTATTGTTGCTAGGTGCTGTTGCGTCAGTTCCGACTCGGCAGCCCTACGTACAGCAGAACGAAACACTGCCCGGTTCTGCTCCAGCCTCCAAACGTTGCCATGCTTGAGCCCAGCATCACAGCCGCTGTGTCCATCTACCACAGAGGGGCTTCCTCTTTTTCACTGACCCTCTGCTTCACCAAGCATAGTGTCCTTCCTCAGAGGCTGGTCCCTCCTGACAACATGTCCAAAGCACATTGCCATCGTCGCCTCCAAGGAGCGTTCTGGCTGTGTTTCCAAGACGGTTTATTTGTTCATTCTCCTGGTCCATGGTATGTTCAATATTCTTCACCAGCACCATCATTCAAAGGGATCAGTTGTTCTTCGGCCTTCCTTATTCATTGTCCAGCTTTTGCATGTGTATAAGGCAGTAGAGGATACCATGGCCTGGGTCAGGTGCACCTTAGTCCTCAAAGTGGTGTCTTTGCTCTCTTAACACTTTAGAAGGGTCTTTCACAGCACATTTGCTCAGTGCAATACGACATCTGATTTCCTGGCTGCTGCTTCCATGGCTGTTGATTGTGGATCCAAGTAAAATGAAATCTTTCATAACTTGCATCTTTTCTTCATTTATCGTGATGCTGGTTTTTGGCGCAGTTGTGAGGATTTTTGTTTTCTTTACATTGCGGTGAAATCCATACTGAAGACTGTAGTCTTTGATCTTCGTCAGTGAGTGAATCAAGTCCTCTTCACTTTCAGCAAGCGAGGTTGTGTCATCTGCATATCACAGGTTGTTAATGTGTCTTCCTCTGACCCTGAATGCCACATTCTTCTTTATATAGTCCAGCTTCTCGGATTAGGATTATTTGCTCAGCATGTTGTTGTTAAGTGCCGTCAAGTCGTTTCCGACTCATAGGGACCCCATGCACAGCAGTACGAAACACTGCCCGATCCCGCGCCAGCCCCACAATCCCTGCTATACTTGAGCCCCTCATCGCAGCCACCATGTCAATCCATCTCGTTGAAGGCCTCCCTCTCTTTCGTCGACCCTCCACCCTACCAAGCATGACATCCTTCTCCAGGGAATGGTCCCTTCTGACAACATGACCAAAATAGGTGAGACGAAGTCTGGCCATTCTTGCTTCCAAGGAGCATTCTGGCTGCACTTCCTCCAGGACAGATCTGTTAGTTCTTTTAGCAGTCCATGGTACTTTCAGCATTCTTCACCAGCACCACAACTCAAAAGCATCAACTCTTCTTCGGTCTTCCTTATTCATTGTCCAGCTCTCACATGCATACGAGGCGATTGGAAATATCATGGCTTGTGTCAGGTGCACCTTAGTCCTCAAGGAGATATCCTTGCTCCTCAGCACTTGATACAGTTCCTTTGTTGACTTTCCCAATGCTACACGTCATCTAATGTCCTGACTGCTACTTCTGTTGGCATCTATCGTAGAACCAAGCAACATGAATTCTTTGACAATCTCAATCTTTTTGAATAAGTAAAGTGAAAAGATACAACCCTGGCACACACCTTTCCTGATTTTAAACCATGCAGTACCGCCTTACTCCGTTTGAATGACTGCCTCTTGGTCTATGTACAAGTTCCTTATGAATGCAATTAAGTGTCCTAGAATTCCCCTTCTTTGCATATGTTCCGTAATTTCTGTGATCCACACAGTTGGATGCCTTTGCATAGTCAACAAAACGCAGGTAAACATCTTTGCGGTGTTTTTTGCTTTCAGCCAAGATCCATCTGACATCAGAAGTGATATTCCTTGTTCCATATCCTCATCTGAATCTGGCTTGAATTTCTGGCAGTTCGCTCTTGAAGTACTGCAACCATTTTTGAATTGTCCTAAGTAAAATTTTACTGAATTTGGAGAGTCCTAGAGGTATCTAAAGGATCTCTGGTTGCACAGTGGTTAAGGTATTTGGCTGCTACCCAAAAGGTTGGCGGTTTGAGCCCCACAGCCACTCTGTGGGAGAAAGATGAGGCAATCTGCTTCCATAAAGATTTACAGCCTTGGAAACTGTCCCTGGAGGGCAGTTCTGCTCTGTCCTATAGGGTGGGTCACTTATGACTTGGTGGTGGGTTTGGTTTTTTTTGAGATGTCAGAAATCTTTGGTTCCGGTTGTTTCACAGGTCCACCTATGTCTTTGCACTTCCTGTGTTTCTGTCATTCCATTCCCTGGTTGTCAGTGGGGGCAGTTTTACCCCCAGAGAACACTGGGCAATGTCTGGAGGCATTTTGATTGTCACAGCTGTGGGGCGGGGGGAGTACTGCTGGCATCTAGTGGATGGAATTAGGGACGTTGGTAAACACCCTACTGTGCAGAGGACCACCGCCCAGTCCCCACTCTGACAAAGAATTATCAGTCACAACTGTCAGTAGGGAAAAGATGGTACACGCAGGCTTTAACCCGTCCTTCAAATACGTGGGCTGACCTACTGTCTCTTAAACAAAGTCTTTTTATCTGTTTAAGAGACCTTCACTGACCTTGTTGTTCGCTGCTGTTGCTTTCGCTCACGGTGACCTTGTACATGACAGGCCAAAATGCTGCCTGGTCCCGCACCACCTTCGCGATGCGGGGTGTGAGCCACTGTTGTGACTGTTCCCAGTCTGTCTTAATTGCAGGCTTCCCTTGTTGTCACTGACCCTCTCCTGCATCAAACGTGATGTCCTTCTCCAGCCGTTGGTCTTTCTGGATGACATGTCCACAGTAAGCAAGTTGAAGTCTGTCACCCTCACTTTTAAGGAACATTCTGGTTGTATTTCTTCTAAGACTAATTGGTTCATTCTTTTGTCAGCCCACGGAGTATTGAATATATACTTAGCCTAGGGGTAGACATAGAGTAACTGTCTTGTTTGCTGATCAGTGCATGTTTCAATCCCATATTTAAAACATTTCAGCATATAGCTGAACTAACATATAGATATCCTACCACCCAAGTTGTGAGGGATTAGTGAATTCACTTAGCATTTAGCGTGGACATTTTCAGATTGCCTTAAGTACCTAAACAGACTTACTTTCTGAATTAACGTACAGTAAAATTGCCCTTTTTTACTGTACAGTGCTATGAATTTTAGGAGTCCTGGTGGCACGGTGGTTAAGCGCTTGGCTGCTAACCATAAGGTCAGTGGTTTGAACCCAATAGTTACACTTCCGGAGAAGGGTGGGACAGTCTGTTTCCATAAAGATTACAGCGTTAGAAACCCAGTGGAGCGATTCTACTTTGTCTTACAGGGTTGCTATAAATTGGAATTTGAGTCATTGGTGATGGATTTGGATTAGGGCCTGTTAATTTTAGCATGTATATGTGTGTGTGTATTATATGTGTGTGTATATATTATATGTGTGTGTATATTATGTGTGTGTGTGCATGTATAGGGAGCCCTGATGGTACAGTGGCTAGAGTGGTCAGCTGCTAACTGAAGAGCCCGTGGTTGAAACCTACCAGCACTTCACAGGAAAAAGATGTGAGGCCAAGGTTATAGCCCTGGAAACCTATGGGGCAGTTCTGCTCTGTCCTGTAGGGTCACTATGAGTCGGAATGGACTCAGTGGCACCTGTGTGTGTGCGTGTGTGTGTGCGTGCGTGTATCTCTGTCACCATAATCAGGGTTCAGAACATTTCCCTCACCCCAAAAACCTCTTTCATACTATCCTTTTGTAGCCACACCACACCCCTACTTTTAACCACTCGCTGTTTTTCTTTACAGTAGTATCGTATAGATGGAATAATACAATATGTAATCTTTTGAGATTGACTGACTTTTACTCAGCCTAAGGAGCTCTGGGGCCGTGGTGCCTAAGGCATTTGACTGCTAACCTGAAGGCTGGTGGGTTGAAGGAAGGTTGGGCAATCTACTTCCATAGAGATAGCGCCTCGGAAACCCAAGGAAGGGTTGCTATGAGTCAGTAACAACTCAACGGTAGTGAGTTGGTTTTTTTTTTTTTTTTTTTGCACGAGTTCACTCAAGTTGCTGTGTGTATCCGCAGTTCCTTTCTTTTCATTGATGAGTAGGATCCATTGAATGGCGAGACTGCAGTTATCCATCACCTGTTGGAGAATTAGGTTGTTCAGTTATTGACAGTTATGAATAGAGCTGCTGCAAATATTCACATACAGATTTTTGTGTGAGCATAAATTTTCATTTCTCTTGGGCAAATAAATGCCCAGGAATGGAGTTACTGGGTCACATGTTGTTTGTTTAGTGTTACAAGAAACAGCCTGTACGTGAACAGTTGTGGCAGCATAATTCACAATAGCCAACAGGTGGAAAGTACCCAGGTGTCCATGACCTGATGAGGGAATGGGTCAGATGTGGTGTAGCCGAACTATGGGATGTTACTTGACCATGTTGTTGTTGTTGTTATGTGCCGTCGAGTCGGCCCCGACTCATAGCGACCCCTCCTTGGGTTTCCGAGGCAGTATCACTACGGAAGTAGGATTGCCCAACCTTCCTTCCGAGGAGTGGCTGGTGGGTTTGAACCGCCAGCCGTCTGGTTAGCAGGCAAGTGTCTTAGCCACTATGCTACCAGAGCTCCTTACTTGACCATAGGAAGGATGAAGTACTGACGGATGCTGCAGCATGGGTGTACCCGGAGAACAGTGTGGTTTCCTGGAGACTTCATGTTCTTCTGTCTCATGGCTGTTCCCTCTTTGCCTGGCAGCTCCGAACTTTGATTAGCTCCTGGCTCAAGCATCACTTTCATTCATTTATTCAGGCTTGGTCCTTACCTTGGAGACTCACCCTGAGTAGCACGACCCTTCTCCAGCCTCTCTCTGTGATGGGCTCGGGGCCTGTTTCATGTTCTCAGGGTCCCCGTGTCTGCTCCATGCACAGTTCTCTTCTGGGCTTTCATTGCTTAATTATTTGTAAGTGTGTGCTTGGTGCCCATCCAGACGCTTAAGACTCTAACTAAGCCCTAATAGAATTTTGGGAAACTGGGTACATTTTTCTAGATCTATTTCATGTGCTACTCAGTATAGTGTAAAATTTGACGTTTTAAACAGAAGCTTTTTGTCACTTTTAAATGTGTCCCATGGAATCTAATATAGCACCCAGCACCAGCAGGGACAGCTCACTTCAGTTTTGTAGACTGTGCTGCAAACTACATGAGGCAAAGAACTATCCTTTTTTTCCCTCACAGACTTTTTTTGCTCAACTCAGGGCAACTAGTAAGAACTCAGTAAATATTTCCTCACTTTGAGTAAGAGGAAAACGTTTTTGTGTAAAATTCGACTCCAAATCTATTAACTTTTTCACTTGCTTTTGAAAAGATATACAAGGGAATGTATTTGTATTCCTGAGTAGTATGTGTTACGCTGTGAAGTTAATTTTCAATTTTGAAGAACAAAGATGTTCTTCTGTAAGTAGTTTTTATTGACTCAGTAGCTGACTCACTAACTTAGTAATTATTAATGCCACTTTTCCAAAATGCTTTTCCCTTTCTGCAGTTAACACTGTGTTAGGTAACTTCTGTTGTTCGGGTAACAGTGTTCTTAAATTCTCCACTAACTAAGTGTTCGGATCTTTCCAGTGCTTTTTATAGTAATGTAATTTTCACGAGAGTCAAACAGTGTTTTCACATGCTGTCTTTCGGTGCAGTGGTTTCAGTTCTGGGCAGAACGTGTGCGTGGACCACGCCTCTGGGCCAGCAGAGGCCCGCACGTGAGGCCCAGACCTGCTCTTCGTAGCTGTTGATACAGCTACGGGCTGCAGACACGGCCTCAGCTGTCTGTCAGTGAGCACGTTTCAATGTTTAGTCGTACGCGGGAGGTTTCTCTTTTTCTGCAGAAAATCGAATACAGATTTTCAATTGCCTTTTAAAACATTACACTTCTCCGAGAAACCTTATCTCTGATAGCGCATCTGGTTTTCTGTGGAGGCATAATTTTGAATCAGAATTTCCAGCTGTGGCATGTAGTTTTATGGAGCCTGAATTGAGAATCAAAAACGAGGTTACGTATTTAAGTACCAGAAGTGATCCTTCTTTTTGTCAAACAGGATGGTAGTTGTATGTATTTCCAGTTTGCAGTTATTGTTCATGATTTGTTCCGCCAGGAATGAGCTTGACTGACCACGGAATGCCTTTGAGGCATCGGTGGTATTTCGTCCTTCTTTCTGTGTCCCGTGCCCTGGGCACATGGTGCCCTGGGCACGTGGGTCTGCACAGGAAAGTGTGAGTCACTAATGTGGCCTGAGCGGCTGTGGCCTCTGACTGCCCTCAGTCTCCACACAAGGAAGCTGAGCTTGAAAATGATGGGTGGCGAGTGTGGTGGAAGGAGCTAGATGCAGTCCTTAGGGTGGCTGTGTCCCTGCTGCTTTCAAGTGCTGTCTTTCTGAACAGGCCAGCGCAGGGGGACGTGCGGCACACTGTGCAGGGTCTGCCCGTGTCGGGGGCGGGCTGGGAAGCAGGCGAGGGCCTGTGGGTCTCAAGGAGACTTGGTTGCCGCCTGTCCAGAGTTTACAGTGCTTCTCACTTGACTTTGTAATTGCTCTTTTAAGAGTTTTTTGTAAGGAATTACAAAATCAGAGGTTTGCTTTGGCAAAAAAGATGTTCCTTATGGCGTAATTTATCCTCGCGAAAAATGAGAAACAACCTACTTTTCCATCAGTAAAGAAATAGTTTAATTCATTAAAATGGTGAAATGTTTTGTAGCCATTAAAGGTAACTTTTTAGAATTTTTATTACCTGGGAAAGTGCTCGTTATGGTGTTGAGTGAAATAAATGGGATATAGAATTGTGTGTATAATGTGATTTCAGCCATGCAAAGGATATGCGTGCGTGAAGTGGGTAATGCTCAGAGAGATAAGAGGGTCTGTCTCCAGGTGATGGCGTCATGGGTTGGTTTTCTTTTCTTTTTTTTGTTTTGCATATTTCACAAACTCCCTTCTATACACAGAGAAGAAGGTGGTTTTAAAAAAGAAATTCAAAATGTAGTTGCAGAGACAAACGATTTTTGTGAAGAAAATGGGGGAAACCCACCTGGAAACCCGTTGCATATCTCACAGATATGCTCCTTGATACTCGTGCTCTGGGCATTACACACGGGGACCCACCACTCCCCGGGGCTCGGAGCCTCTTGCCAGGGGACAGTGACCCGCCTAGACTGCACGGTGGAGTGAAATCCATGCGCAACGGTTCTTTTCATCAGCAGTCATTTTATTTGGAAAAAATACATTTGCAAAGCCGTTTCCTCCTCTGGGGTGGATGTTGCTGGACTCTCACCTGGCAGGCATTTTTGAGTGCCTGCTCGCCTGTCCCTCCGGCCTGAAGGCAGTCCTCTTCCTCTGGTGACTCTTGCCTGGCCATTGTTGAAAATGTCACAGCCCTGCTTGCCAGATGCTCTGTTACGTTGGGAACTTGACAAGGCTCTTCTTTTCCCTGGTTCGGGTTTAATAATTACCTTGGATTAGCTGTTAAGTAATGGATGGGAGCACGGGGTAATACCGCTGGGCCTGGCCCTCGGCCTGAGCCCTGCTGGGCCCTGTGCGGCCGGCCCACTGCCGCCGCGGCTCGGCCGGCTGGGAGCAAGCGACTCCGCAGACTAAACACAGTTTTTCTCCAAGGTGAGCTTTTCCAGAGCACGGTATGGTTTTCTTTGCTTTCATAATTCTTCGAAAAATCTGCGAATATTTTGAAGTTCTCAATTCCACTTTATAATTTCAAATTAATAACTTCTTACTACTGTAATTTCATACGTTTTACACTCCCCCCTAGGAAAAAAAAAGTATTTACTTCCTTGAAATGTCTTATATTGATTTCATTTGGTCTCATTCCATGTTACAATTATGGCTCTCAGTCCCACAAGGTATGACTTGGAGCTGTGTTTCAAATTTGAAACGGGTTGGGCATTAATAAAGCTACTGTTTTTAATTTGAAAGAAAAGATCCTTTAAGGCAAGTTTGTTAGGCACCGTGGTAAATTTTTGAAATGTTTGTCTTATGTAAATTCACAATCACCTCCAATTGCTAACCTCCTGCTAAGAAGTGGTACCTTTAAGTTTTCTGTGGGCCTGTGTGGCCTAGTTGTCTGGGTCGTTTCATACGCAGTAACAGGGTTCTGGAGCTGCTTGGGCTCTCTGCCCTCTTACAAAAACAACCTTAACCCCTTGACGTAGGTGATGTCTTCCTTACTGGTAAAGGCCTTCAGAGAGGGAAATTCCAGATGCTTCCCAGCACTTAGCTTCTTTCCTTGTCCACATTTCTCTCTCTCTCTCTCTTTCCGTCTAATGTGAAATCTAGGTCTATTTCTTTTGATTTACACTGCTTTGCTCACTGCCTAATTTGGATGGTACTTGTTCATGCCCATGTAGCTGGCAACTGACTGTTGTTTCTGCCTCCCTAGATGTCCAGCCTGGCTGGGTTAGATCAGCCATTGGGTCATTCTGACAGTACTGCTCTGTGCCCGTGAGTTAGTGTCACAAAGCTGCTTTCTTTGATGGGGCTGGAGATCAAGAGAATCCACACAGAGTTATTTCATTTTGCTTATCAGTTCAGTAAATAGTTACAGAATACCTACTATGTGCGAGTTGTAGTGTTGAGGATTGATGATACAAAAATAGGTGAGATGAAGTATCTTGAGAGGGAGCCAGTGTAGTGCAGAGGCCCTTTCTGTGTGTAAAAACCCACTGCTATCGAGTTGATCCCAACTCCCAGCAACCCTGTGAGATAGAACAGAATTGCCCCCGTGGGTTTCCAAAGCTGCCAGTCTTTGTGGAGGCAGACTGTCACAGCATTCTCCTGTGAATGGCTGGTGGATTCAAACTGCTGACCTTTTGATTAGCAGCTGAATCCTTTAACCACTGTAACACTCGAGCTCCTTTTTCATACATAAACCAATAATCAAACTCACTGCCATCGAGTCGTTTTGACTCAGTGATCATTATTTGGGGCGTTCACCCCAACTTATTATCCTGACTTTGTACTGTTTTGCAAAAAAGGAAAAGACTCACCTCAAATGTATTTGCCTTTTTTTTGCTGTGGGTACGCCTTTCCAGGGAAAAAGTTATTCTGAAAAGGAGAAAAAAAAACTTTCCATTTAGGGAAGACACATGTGAGTACATTGTAAACTGACGGCGAAAGACCATGCATGAGAAGCCCTTTATAGAAACGTGAGTACGTGCCAGTCTCTGGTTGATGCTGTTCCTAAACTCTTACCTGAGTGTGTTTTAGTGAGTAGCAAGACGGAGTGTCTGGTCGGGTACCGTAGTCTGTTACCATGCCTGTGTTTGACAGATCCTGTAGACCGTCAGGTGCACATACCTACATCTGACCAGAAAGGTCCCATCTCCTGCGTCCTTGTGTCTCAGAAGGGAAAATTCGTGTTCATTTACTCAGCAGACAGAAGACCGGTTTTGTTCCAGGCATGATGTGTCTCGGAGCACGTGACACGGTGGTCCCAGGGACCAGGGAGCCTGCTTTCCCTGGCA
Source organism: Orycteropus afer afer (assembly GCF_000298275.1). Taxonomy (NCBI): domain Eukaryota; kingdom Metazoa; phylum Chordata; class Mammalia; order Tubulidentata; family Orycteropodidae; genus Orycteropus; species Orycteropus afer. The sequence continues at coordinate 4,013,124 of NW_006921811.1, read as the reverse complement.
GCTCTTTCCAGGTGGGCTGGAGCAGTTACGGCCTGACAGGTGGTGGAGACAGTAGTTCAGGGCAGAGAGCCTGGCACCACACCGCCTGGGTTCCAGTCCGCTTCTGCTCCTTACTAGCCGAGTGACACCCGGCACCACACTGAACCTTGCTGTGCCTCAGCCTCTTTGTGCGTGTACACGGGCTCCTACCTCTGGCCTCAGTGGCCGTTGAGGAGAGTCAAGTGAGTTAACGTTTGTAGGACAGTCAGCCTGTCCTGGCCCACACGTTAGGTGAGTGCTGTGGAACGAGTGGTAACGTGTAGCTAGCGTCACTGGTTTCACAATCATCACAGAATGATGGAGCAGCGTTTCTAGTCAGGCAGTGTGGATGAAGGTGAAGGCTGGCTTTTTCCCTAGCGGTCCTCTCCCGACGGTCCCTTTTAAACACCTTAGAAAACTGAAGGCTGTGTCCTTCACTGGCATGTTGTCCACTAACTGTGGACAGGCAGCCTGAGCCTCTGAGGTGGAAATGAGAGGTCAGGCTGGCCTAAGCCCCCCTGGTTGTGGGGGACGACTCTTGTGCTGGGGCGATGGGTTATCTCCTGGCATGCTCACAGCTCCCCTGGTAGAGCTGGGGGCAGGGGGGCACCCGGGTGATCATCGTCCCTCCTGCCTCTGCTCTTCAGTGAGGCCCGGGCCGGCCCTCAATCTGTCTTGCAGGCCCAGCCATTGTCCTCAGAAGATGCCTGGCCAGAGCGCCACTGTATGGAAGCCGCTGGTGTGGCGCCCGTTAGGAAGGCAGGCTTGCGCCGGCGAGGCCCTCTCGCAAGGTCTGTCTGCACGTGCAGGCGGTGTGAAGGCGTCTGCTCCCCGCCTCCTGCACAGGGCCCAGCGTCGCTTCATCCAGCTGTTTGGAGCACGTGAGGCTTAAGGCTTGCGTGGTGCCTGTTCCGTGGTTTCATGTGGCGGCTGCTGCTGCTCCTGCTGCCGCTGCTGCTGGTGTGTGGAGCTCCTGGTGCAGCAGCTGTTTAGCGTGGCAGAGATTAGAGCGGGAACGCGGTCTTTCTCCCATGCTCGCTCGGGGCAGCATCCTGATGTGTGTGGCTGGAGAATGATGGCGCGGAAGCTGCCGGCTGTGAAATAGTGTCGACGCCCGGGCTGGCTTGGTGGCGGCGGGGGAGGCATGTGAATGTTGGATTGGAGGGGGGCGAAACTGCCAAGGCAGGGACCCCGAGGCGGAATCCTAGGTTGGGACTGAGGATGAGCAGAGGGCTTGCATGTAGAAGCCATGTCCTGTGTGGCCTCGGTAGGACTTCCTGGTGGAGTGGGTGCCATCGTTCCGAGTGGCAGGCAGCAGTGTTGAGCTGTGAGGTCGCAGCCTCAGAAGACCCCAGTGTTCCCCTAATGACGACAGCTCGCGGTCAGGAACACAGCCTGACTGACCGTGCCCTTGGGTGAGGGTTACCAGGGCGTGAGAGCCAGGTGTGCTCCGGATGCCAGCTCCTTGTCCTGCCTGTGTCTCCCCTCTTCCCCTGACCTCCCCACTGTGGAGGGACTCTTGTGTTCCTGTCACTCACTGGTGACCTCGGGCAAGTCCCTCTGACTCGGTTTCTTCACGCCTACACCGAGGATGTCGTGTTACTTGTAACCACTCTCGGGAATGTCAAGAATGATGGGGAAAAAAGAGTAAAACGTTGTCTCTGCAAGTGCATGTAGCAGTGAGCCCCAGACGACGGTGCAGCCGCTGAAGGCCTGTAGCAGCTGTGTGTTTGGGGAAGTAGCGCTCTGGGGAGGACAAGGGGACAGCACGCGGCGGGGCGCCAGCACTGGCCTCACCCAGCGCCTGTGGGGATGCAGCACGACCAGGCCCTGTTGGCGTTGTTACACACAAGGCCACCTTGAGTCTGAGCCGACTGCACGGCCACTGACGTCAGCAACAGCAGCAGTTCACCTCCGGGATCCAGAGTCACAGGCTCTGCCATCGCAGACGCGCTTGTCACCTTCCACTCTGTAGCACCTGTGGCAGCACGTTGGTGACGGTGCCGCTGTGTTCTGCCATTGCAAGCGGGACTCTCCTCTGTCTGAGTTTGTCACACTGCTGTGCACTGGGATGCTGTCATAACCACCTTTAGAAAACCTTCCCTGTTCAGTTTGCACAACGGACTCATTTAGCTAAAAATGAACTGTATTGTGTTACTTTCCTGTTTGAAAAATTGGGATGGGAGGTTGGAGAGGAGGTGACATCAGGGTACTGTTTAGTTTTTGCAGGCTAGGTACATTGAAATATAAAGCCATCTGCTGCGAACACCTTTACGAAGAGCATTTTCACACCTTTGGCTGCAGGCAGCCCTTCCCTGAGTTGTCAAGGCTGCCAACATGCTACTGTTGCTGCTGTTCTTGGTGCCGTTGAGTGATTCTTACTCACAGTGACCCCAGGTGACAGAGTAGAACTGCCCCATAAGGTTTTCTAGGCTGTAAACTTTACAGAAGGAGCTCTGATGGCACCGTGGTTAAAGCATTCAGCTACTAACCAAAAGGTTGGTGGTCCAAACTCAATAGCTGCTCCGTGGGAGAAAGTGAGGCCGTCTGCTTCTGTGAAGATGTACAGCCTTGGAAACCCTATAGGGCAGTTCTACTCGGTCCTCTAGGGGCGCTGTGAGTCAGAATTGACTCCATGGCAGTGGGTGTGGTTTGGGCTTTGCTACTGTGAAGACTATGAGTCGGGGCCGACTCGACGGCACATAACAAACAAAACAAAACAAAACTGTGAAGACTGACAGCCTTGGAGACCCTGTGGGCAGTTCCACTCTGCCCTCTAGGGGTGCTGTGGGTCAGAATGGACTCCAGGCAGTGAGTTTGGTTTGGGCTTTGCTTCTGTGAAGATTGACAGCCTTGGAGACCCTGTGGGCAGTTCCACTCTGTCCTCTAGGGGTGCTGTGGGTCAGAATCCACTCCAGGGCAGTGGGTGTGGTTTGGTTTGGCAGTCTTTACGGGAGCAGATTGCCTGGTCTTTCCTCCCACAGAGCAACTAGTAGGCTTGAACCACCAACCTCCAGGTTAGCATTAACTGTTGAGCTCCCAGGGCTCCTTGGCACTTGCATAAAACCAAACCAAGCCCACTGCCATCGAGTTGATTCTGACTCATAGTGACCCCCATAGAGTTTCCAAAGCTGTTTATCTTTATGGAAGCAAGCAGACTGCCTTATCTTTCTCCCACAAAGTAGCTGGTGGGTTTGAACCGCCGACATTTTGGTTAGTAGCCCGATGCCTTAACCACAGTGCCCCCAGAGCTCCTTAAAGCTTAATGACCCTTACACAGTGCTAACTGTATATGCCAGGTACTTTTCTAAACCCTTTGCAGAATGTCGTCCATTTCCCCCTACATATCATATGAGGTTCACACCACAGGTTTCCCATTTACAGCTGAGGGGAGTGAGGCAAAGATGGGTTGAGTCATTTGCAGATGGCCACCTCTAAGCTAGTAATGTCAGTCTGCATGGCATACAGGTGGTCAGACTGCCAAGTCCACACTCAAGCCACTCTCCCGGGAGACCACTGTGCCTGTTCCGTCACTAGCCCGATTGGCCCATAGGGACATCTGAGGGCAGTGGAGTAAACCCTTTGTACTGGGCCCTGCCTGAGAGCAGTCACATCCCCCTCCTCCAATTCTGCTTCCGAGGTCAGAAGTCATTCCAGTTTGCTGGCCCCCAGTCCTCTCTCCTTGCCCCGATTCCATGGCATGTGGAGTGTGAGGACATGCAGCTTTGTGAGTTAGCCCTGTAAGGGGGGCCCTTGGAGGCACGTGCAGCTTCCTGCCAGGGGGTGGCCTCCCAGTACCCAGCGTGAGGTTCTACATATGATTCATCAGGGGATGAGCCAATTACAGTCCGTGCGTGATGTGTGGAAAGAGCCCACATAGTTCACGGGACGGATCTAGGGTTGAGCACCAACTCTGAGCCTCAGGTTTTTTACCTGTGAGATGAGAGGGCCTAATCTCAGAGGGAGCTGAAGCAGAGAGAAGGGGCGCAAGCAGGGGCGCCTGTCAGCCCCCGGTCTGTGCAGAGTGCCCATTCGTGCTGTGCACAGAGGTGGCGGCCGGTGCTTCCTTGTTGCAGTGATGTTGTTACCTTCACTTCACGGAGCTCGCCTTATCACCCAGGGTCATCTCGGAAGTGGGATGTCACCCTGCCAACAGCTTTGTAGGCCTAGATTTCCCAGTGCCCCCGAGACTGCTTTGCCTATTAGAGAAAATTTGCAAGGAGACCACCAAGGGCTATGGGGCCAAGGAACACCTCACTGCCTTTTCCTGCACCAGACAGGGAAGAGTTACGACATAGGAACCGTGGCCAGGCCTCCACTAACCTCTTCCCAGTTCTGTGCCTGTGGGAGGGACTCTCGCCGCCTCAGTCTGCTTCTGGGGGCAGGTCTCCTGGCCGCTCTGCTCTTAGCTTGTTGTTTTGTTTTCACTAAACGGCACATGAAAACCCCAAAACTGAGTTAGGCTTTGGGATTCTTTTGAAATCATTACAAACATTTTTCCATTGGTGCTTCAGAAAAGCTTTTGCGATTGCGCACGTTGCCAATGGCTGTAATTTGAATTTAAAGTGAAAAGCATTCTATGGACACGTAATATGGGCTCTTAATTTGGGGATTGATTGCTCAGGAGGTGCGCAGCCTGAAAGGAAGACAGTCAGTTGAGTCAGCTCGGATAGTTGCATCTTTATTCCCCTCCCGCAAAAACAGTTTTGGTTTTTTTGCTGTAAAAGAAGGTTTTTAGGAGCTACCGGGGTTAATATGGGAGCTCTGCTGGCATAGAGCCTAAGGCATTTAACTGCTAACCATAAGGCTGGTGGTTCAAACCCACCAGCCACTCCTCGGAAGGAAGGTTGGGCAGTCTACTTCTGTGGTGATTATGCCTCAGAAACCCAAGGAGGGGTCGCTATGAGTCAGGTCCGACTCGACGGGAGTGTGTTGATTTTTTTTTTTTTTTAGGTTTAATATGCTATGGTGTCTGTTACACACAGTGGGCTCCGCAGCCTTCTGTTTGACCATTCCGCATCGCTCGTATCCTTTCGACCTCCTTGTGTACACCAAGCGTCTTGATTCTCTTTGAGGCTTGGTGAATTTCCCCTCCGCAGGCTGTGAGGGTAGCCAGGACAGTGGGGGCAGGAAATGCCTGTGTCCTTTCCAGAGGCGGGGCTCGCTCGGGCGGGCGACGGCAGACCTGTAGCATTCTTTGTGTCTGAACTCACGTGGAGAAACACCTGCTGCAGGCCTGTCTGCGAACTCTCTGAAGGCAGTGTTTTCAGCAGGCCGTGGGCACTCTTGACTGATACCGACTGTCTGGTTTTAGGACACTATCAGCATATCTCCATTTTCCTATTATTCACAGCTTCTTGGCCCTTTTTACTTTTACCTCGCTTTCCAGGTAGCCCAGATAGATGGGTGAGTGCTTTAAAACGTCACTGCAGAAAGTAGACTGGGTAAAGTTTTCAGTTGTTCTTACAGAGAAGCTGAGCTTCTCCAAAGTGAGTCAGCCTGAGTCAGCCGAGGCCGGGAAGTGTTGGTATTTGAAAAACGTTGGAGGGTGTGTCTTTGCCATCCCAAGGGCACAGGTTCCCCTGCCCTGCATTGCGCCAGCCGGCCCTGCCCTGGCATGGAGCCCGCCAGCATTTGGAAACGTGTGGCACAGAAGTTGACCGCCATTGCGAGAATGAACTCGGTTCTTCTGTGCTGACGGCCCTTGGCAGAAGGCGCTGAGCGACCATCCCAGGTCCTGGGCACTGGGGCCCGGGCTCTGCTCTTGGTTTCTTCCTCCTGGCGCTTCCTTGCCTGCTCACAGCAGCCTGCTTCGTCCGTCCTGTGGCTTTTGTTTTCTTTCCTCACGAAGTTTCCCGTCCCTGCATGCTCTGAGCAGACCCTTTCCAGTCCAGCTCTTCGCTGTCTGTGCTCACAAATTCAGGAGCCAGTGAATGTGTTTGATTAATTTGTCTTGGAAGGCGGCACCTCGAGTTACCGCGGCTCTGCTCTGCAGAGCTCTTTCTGTCCAAAGGCCCTTTCTCCGAGAGCAGAGCTCTGATTTTCATTAAATAAAGAGCAGTATATGCCGTTTCCCCTAAAGCTTAAGATTAATTTCTCTGGTTACTCAGGACGTCAATCTCGACAGTGCTTTACAGCAAAGGCTTTTGTTCAGGGAGAATCGACAGCTCCCTTTAAGAGAAGCTATTACTTGATTTTACTTTGCTCAGTTTAAACACATAGAAATATTTGTAATGATACCCCAAAGGTATCATAAAAATGTAAAATAATTGTACTCTAAAATATCTAAAATTACAGGAAATAGAGCTCATTTTAAAAAATGAACCGGGCTTTGTGGCTGGGGGACTGGGGTGTGACATACTTCAAAACCAGGTTCCCTTGTCGGGAGACTTTTTTCTCTAATGTAACAGCCTTCCCGTGTCAGTCACGGAAGCTTTGGAACACATTCAGTCCACTAGAAAGGACTGTTTGGTTTCTTTCCCTTCCGTGTGTCACCAGGTGGATGGCTGAGAGCCCCTTCGACACATCTCTGCCTCTGGGATTAAATGTGTCACGTGGCCCGTGAGTGAAGTCTACCGGTCACTCTGTAGATGGTCTCTAGCAGTAAATGCGCTCGGCCAGCTTTCTAGGCGGCTCTGCACAGGGAACACAGGTCCCGGCGTCACACTCAGCCCAAGTGCACATCCTCGTCCAGGAGACCACGTTCACTGGTCATTGTTCCCAGTTAAAGGTTTGTCCTGCTTTAATGGACATTGGGCACAGTCGGCAGCCGAGAAGCTGAAAGAAAAGAGCCCGGATGAGGACTAAATGAGCCAGTACTTCTCCTCGTTCCCACTTTAGTATCATGGAGTCACTTCTTTACTTGTTGCTACATTACAATTAGACTTTAAAGTAAAACATTCTCATTCCATTAGGAAGAGTGAAATTCGATCTGTAAAATAGCCAGACGGAACTTTTGGAGAAAAAGACATCTTGGGTGTTACATGAATGCTGTTCAGACTAGATAGGCTTTTATTTTAAAAACGTGCCTGCTCCAGGCATGCTCTGCATTAAATGAGTTTATGTTTTTGGGGAGTGGGCTACATTCTTTGTTTTTTAAAGCAACAAGAAAATCACATTGTTGGAGATACTGAAAGTGCTGTCAGCCGACTGAGCGACGGTAAACGCTGATGGTGGCGATGCACGTTGGGACCAATTTGCTTTTATCTTTCAAGCAAAACATTCCCCACGGTTCTTGTGGGTTTTTGTTTAAGTTGGGAACCTTTGGAAGTTTGTGTGAATATATAAATAAGTTTGGGGAAGTCATGATTAGGGTTTGATAATAAACATGCAAAAGCAAATTGGGAGGCTGTATTCAAGTCAGATGTAACATTTAGTCATGTTTTCTCCAAAACTTATTTTCTGGGAGGAGAACAAAGATTTATGTACATTAGGAGCAGAGGCTTCGCTGTAATTTAAAGGAAGGGTTCACTGTGAATTCTTCAAGGTGGATGAGGGTTTTTTGTTGTTGTTGTTGATTTGTTTTTAACTTCAATTTTTATAGGAGTCTTTAAAATGACCCTTTCTAATTTTCAGCCTCAAAATTATTTATTTATAGATTCCTTTTAAAAAGCAAAGTACATACTTAGTTGCCAGTAAGATTAAAGTCGTCTGCAGAATAAGCGTTCAATTTTAATGTCTGTGCAGATTCTCTATTGCAAGGAGGGAAATAGCTGGATTGATCACTAAAAGACACTGTAATGTGATGTGTGAGTGAAAATAAAATGTGAAACATTATTCTGGAATTTGTTGTAAATCTCATAGATTAACCTCGCAATTGCACATTGACATTTTGTTTTTAGTTGTTTGTACTGCACTTTTGGGGAGGTTATCCGTTTTCAATAAACGGATGTCGTAATGACACCCTAAGGGTAGAAAGAGCTTACTACTAGAGATGGAGCGGGGGGGCTTTTGAAACTAGTCGTCACATTAACATTTGTTCAGAGACTGGCTGAGAGAGTTTTTGAAGGACTGCTCACAGGTTGTCAAGTTCTTCCTTTCTCCTGTATAACCCTGTATGTGTCCCTTAGGAACGTGTGCATACGTGCGTGCTGTGTGTGTGTGTGTGTGTGTGTGTGTGTCTCGGGGGGGGCAGTTAGGGTTATGTTTGGATGACAATTTCTTACTAATTGTGATTTGCTTACAGTGTGACATGTGGTTAGTGGTGACATTCACTGCTATGATAACGAGAATGGAAATTGCTCTGTGCTCTGTTTCTTCTACATAATGACCTGAAAAGGAGATTTAAGTTGCTGCTTACACTGGTTTCATTTTTGAAGTTTTCAAACTTTGCTGTGTATCAAATATTCAAACACAGGACCTCACATTTTGTTGTGTCTCAGTGAAACAAACAGTGAACTCAAAGTACAATGGAAAGATGTCACTTGATTCACAAAATCAAGACGTGTGCAGTGAAACCTGGGAGAGCCGCAGCTCCAGGGGCCTGCCTTGTTTTCCCGGGTCCTTGACGGGCGCCGTCTGAGCGCTTTGCCTCTGCTCATCTTAGCGGGGAGTGCGGGCGTGCTGTGACACACTGCTCAGTATCTGAGCATTTTCCTAGTTGTTTACACAGACCTCTCCGGCAGGGTTGTTTGGGAAGTTGTCCTTCTGTGCTGCTTTGAATATGGGAGTAACAGTCTGTTTTTAGCAGTTGAGTCCTCATTTTGTAAAATTTAGCAGCCAGCAATTTGTTGCAGTTTCTTTAACTGTTGGAAACCACTAAATTTCACTTTCGTGGAGCTCTGGTGGCACAGTGCCTAAGGCATTTGACTGCTAACCAGAAGGCTGGTGGTTCAAACCCACCAGCCACTCCTTGGAAGGAAGGTGGGGCGATCTACTTCTGTAGTGATACCCCCTGGGAAATCCAAGGAGGGGTCGCTATGAGTTGGATCCGACTCCTCAGCAGTGAGTTTGGTTTTTTGTTTTTTGTTTTCTTTTTAGCAGAAGAATGCTGGAACGTTTGAAATACTGTTTTCTGCCCCTCCCCCTCGAGCTTTCCATGTGTATGGAAGTACTGTTAAGTTTCATTCCTTATTTACTTTGAAAAGAAGACCTTAATGAGTGAGGGGAAACTGCGTGCGTGTGTGCGTTCCTGCGTGCTGCGTGTGTCTGTAAGGGGAGGGGACAGGGAAGATGCGCAAGCCCTGCCCTGGCGTTTGGACATCTCTGTCATCGCTCGAGACTGCGCACTGCATTCATTCCTGTTTGCTCACTTGAAAAGTGACTTGGGAGGCAAGTCTGTGTCCTGTTACCACACTCCCTCACCCCGAGCTTCGCAGTAAAATGCACCCTCTCGCCTTGGCTTTCGATTTTACCGGAAGAGAGCAAATGTATTTTAATGGAGTAGAGCCTGTCTCCTTCCGAGGTCTGGACGTCACCCAGCTTGATCTGCTGTGTGTCAGCTGCTGGCAGCTGTCAGGCTGCAGGGGAGCGAGTGTCCGCTCTCCCTTTGTACCACCCGGCCGCTTCCCTGCTCCCTGTGCTGATGTGAAGCAGAAGCCGAGCAAGGTAACCGTTCTGATGATGAGATTAGAGGTAGCCGGCTGCCTGGCTCCTGGCTGTTAGAGAACCCGAAAGCTCAGTGCTCCCCCCCGCCCTTGAGCAGATACTGCTTGCTCTTTTGAGTTTCAGGTTACAGGAGCAATTGGTCTGCATAACCTAGCTGAAGAACTTTAACTTTGCAGGGGAAACCTAAACCAAATGTAGATCCTCAGGAGACATCCTCTGAAGCCCAGGCTGTCGTCATTCCCTTGGACTGTGCAGTTCTCCGGGAACAACGCGGTGGAGAGCACCACCTAGTGGACGGGAATTACACTCGCTGCACTGCGTGGAAGACTGACTGAGGGGAAAAGTCTGTGTGGGTGGAATCTTGTCCTTTGCTTCAAATAAGTGGGTTTATATGTGGCTCCTCGTCCTGAATTTCTGCCCAGAACTAGGAGTCGAGGAGAAAGCTGTGGGGAACAGTTGTGGTAAGTCAGTTTTACTGGCAGTTTTCTCATTTCTGTAGGTGTATGTGCTGATCCTTGCCATCTTCGCAAGCATTTTCTCATAGCTCATATTGTAGAGTATCATACTGCACTGCACCGCATTGTATGACACTGTATTGTGCTCGAGTGCTGCAGTGTACTGTACCACACCATACCACGCTGTACTATACTGCACTATAGGACACTGTGCTGTACTCGTGTGCTAGGGTGTACTGTACCACACCATACTTTACCACACTGCACGGTACCTGCGGCTGCAGTGCACTGTACCACACCGTACCACGTTATTACTGTACTGCAGTGTGTGACACTGTGCTGTGCTCGTATGCTACGGAGTACTGTACCATACCACTCTGTACCACACTGCATGGTACCTGCGGGCTACAGTGCACGGTACTCACTGTACCACACTGTGCTGCACTGCACTGTACTGTAGTCGTGTGCTAAGGTGTACTGTACCACACCTTACTGCACTGCACTATACGGCGCTGTGCTGTACTTGTGTGCTGTAGTGTACTGTACCATACTGTACTGCACCACACGACACCATACTGTGCTGTACTCATGTGCCGTGTACTGTACTGTGCTTACTGTACATACTACACTACACTGCACTGTATGATGCCGTGCCGTACCCCGTTGAACTGGGCTGTATTGTATTACCCTACACTGCACCGCACCATATGGTACTGTACTGTGCCACACTGCACCCTGCTGTGCTGTGCTGTATGCACCACACTGTGCTGTGCTGTGCTGTGCAGTGCCCTGCCGCATTGTGGAGCCACACTGATACTACAGTTTACCACACTGCACCGTAGCACACTGTACCTTACTGTACTGTTACATTAGACTGTACTATAGGATCCTACATACAGTACCCCACTGTGTACTGCAGTGTACTGTACCTCACAGGACTATACTGGGTGAGGCTGTGTCAGACTGTATTGTAGTGTACCACCTCATGTGAACACCACACAGTACCTCACTGTGCTGGACTTTGGTATACTGTACATCACACTACACTGTACTGTACCTGACTGTAGTGTCCGCCACTGTAGTGCCTGTGCTATGCTGTACCATACTGTACTACCCCATACTGTGCTGCACTGCACTGTGCCCGACCTCACTGTCCTATACTGTAATGTGCTGCCCTACACTGTCCCCAACCTCACTGTACTATATTGTACTTCTAATGTAGAGATCACTCGTTTTTAATTTAACGTCAGTGGAGCAACATTTAGTCTTCTGGGGCCTCATATTTTTGAATGCAGATGTGGAAGCATAGTAATGAGCGTACCTGCCGGGTAGACCCTATTTACTGTTGTGGACTTAGACGGTGTTGCCAAGAGGAGGACTTGTGCATTATCACCTGTAGGTCTGAAATTATAGGCTGCATGTTGTAGAGAGTGTGTGCCTCTGGTGTATACTAAAACATTGGCAAAAATTCTGTGAGAAAATTCCATGTTATAAAATCCTTGTGACATGTCACAATCGTGTGTCTTTAGATACCACTGTTTCTTCATGTTTGCGCTTTGATGACAGATTCTTGATAGATTGTATTAGGCACTCAGCAGACAGTTGTTGAGCTGGGACCTATGCCGGGCATTGGGAGTCCAAAGTGAATGCGACACCATTCTTTGTGGATAATTGTTTAGTGTCTCTAGGCTCTGCCACAGAAGGGTGGGAACGTAGCCCTGGGACGCGGCATGTCCTGTCCCGGAGCGTCAGTGTGTTCACTGTGCTTAGAATTTCCTGCCATGAATTGGAAGGATTTTGAAAACATGTAGCAAATGCTTTTGGAAACACATAAATTAAACCAATGATTTTTTTCTTTTTTGGATGAGTTTGCCATGTGGGAGATGATGGAAGATGGGACGTGACTGTCTTTGCATGAGGCTCCCAACTCAGGTCTAATCCTTTGGGGGCCCAGAGTGTGGAGGGTTTCAGAGCACGGCCTCTGGAGTCAGGAGACGAGCATAGACCCCATGCCAGCTGCGTGACGCCCGCCCACCTGTCTGTCGGCATGTCACACTGGCGGCTTGCATGTTGCTGTGATGCTGGAGGCTGGGCTGGTATTTCAGACGCCAGCTGGTCACCTGTGGTGGACAGCTTTCAGCAGAGCGTCTAGTCTAAGGCAGAGTAGGCAGAAGCCGTGAGATCCGCTTCTGCAAACACGCCTGTGAGAGCCTTAGGGGTTACAGCAGAACGCTGTCGGGTACCGTGCTGGAAGACGGGCCTCTGGGTTAGAGGGCACTCAGACTGCGACTGCACAAGAGCTGCCTCCTTAACGACTGCATGCAGGCCCCTCAAGGAGATGAATTGGCACAGTGGCTGCAACGAGGCGCTCAAACGTAGCAGCGGTTGTGAGGATGGCGCAGAACTAGGCAGTGCTTTGTTCCTGCCGTGAGTCAGGACCAGCTGCAGGCCTCAGCCCCTCCTGCTTGCCCCCGCCCAGCCTTGCTGGGACTGGGCCATGTTACCGAGTGAGCGGGCTGCCTTCAGGGATGGCCAGCAGCCCCCTGCAGGCCTGAGCTGGGAGTGCTCCCCGAGGAGATGCTGTCTGCAGAAAGGCGGTGCCTTCTCCCTCTGTCTGTCTGTTTCTTAACCTCAACACCAGGAAGCCAGGCCTCTGGGGCTCAGGATGACAGGCAGACAGTGTGTGTGTCTGTGTGTACGTTCCTGTTTGGAAGGGAAGACATCCATGGCTTTCGTCAGAGCCATAAGGGCATCTGTGTCCTATAACTAAAAACTGCTTTACATGTTCATTACTCTTCCTGTGAGACTGAGAAAAAAATAAAAAGCATAACCCCTCTGTTATGGACTAAATTGTGCCTCCACCAAAATACAAGTTGTAACCTCTGTGCCTGTGGTTATAACACCTTTTGGGAATGGTGGTCTTTGTTACCTTCATGAGACAGGATTACTGTTGGGTGTATCTACAGTCAGTCTCTTTTGAGATGTAAAAGCGATTAAACACAACATAGGGAGCAGACATGAGCACTGGAGGTGCTTACTCTGTTTATACCAAGAGAATTGGAAGACAGCCACTTGGCCAACCAACTGTAGAGATCCATATTTATACCCATTCCAAAGGTGATCCCACAGAATGCGGAAATTTTAAAAAAAAATCATTGTCAATATGTGCAACTTATATCTTGCTGAAGATAATTCACAATTGGTTGCAGCAGTATATTGATAGGGAACTTCCGGAAAGGTAAACTGGATTCAGAAGAGGATGTGGAGTCAGGGGTATCACTGCTGATGTGAGGTAGATCTTGGCTAAAAGCAAAGATTACCAGAAAGATGTCTACCTGTGTTTTATTAACTATGAAAAGGCATTCAACTGTGCGGATCATAACAAATTATGGATAACATTGAGAAGAATGGGAATTCCAGAGCACTTAATCGTGCTCATGAGGAACCTATGCCTAGACTAAGAGGCTATCATTCACACAGAACAAGGGGATACTGAATGGTTTAAAATCCAGAAGGGTGTCTGTAGGGTTGTATCCTCTCAGCATACTTATGCAGTCTGTATGCTGAGCAAATAATCTGAGAAGCTGGACTGTGTAAAGAAGAACATGGCATCAGGATTGGAAGAAGAACAGTTAACAACATAAGACAAGCAGATGACACAACCTTGCTTGCTGAAAGTGAAGATGACTTGAAGTACTTACTGATGAAGATCAAAGACTACAGTCTTCAGTATGAATTACACCTCAACATAATGAAGACTAAAATCCACACAACTGGACCATTAAGCAACATCACGATAAATGAAGAAAAGATTGAAGTTATCAGGGATTTCCATTTTACTTGAATCTATGATCAACCTCCACGGAAGAAGCAGTCAAGAAATTAGACATCATATTGCACTGGGTGAATCTGCTGCAAAAGACCTCGTTAAAGTGTTAAGAAGCAAAGAGATCACTTTGAAGACTAAGGTGCACCTAACCCAAACCATGGTATTTTTGTTGTTGTTGTTGTTATGTGCCGTCAAGTCAGACCCGACTCATAGTGACCCCTCCTTGGGTTCCCAAGGCAGTATCACTATGGAAGTAGATTGGCCCATCTTCCTTCTGAGGAGTGGCTGGTGGGTTTGAACCGCCAGCCTTCTGGTCAGCAGTCAAGTGCCTTAGGCACTATGCTACCAGAGCTCCCTCATACGCATGTGAAAGCTAGACAGTGAATAAGGAAGACTGAAGAAGAGTTTATACGTTTGAATTGTGGTGTTGGCAGAGAATACTGAAAATACCATGGGCTGCTAGAAGAACAAGCAAATCTGCCCTGGAGGAAGTGCAGCTGGAATGGTCCTTGGAAGCGAGAATGGCCAGACTCCATTTCACCTACTTTGGTCATGCTGTTGGCAAACACCCATCTCTGGAGAGGGAGATCATGCTTGGTAAAGGAGAGGGATCAGCGAAGAATGGAAGACTTTCAAGGAGATGGATTGACACAGTGGCTGCAATGATGGGCTCAAGCACAGCAAGGATTGTGAGGATGACGCAGGACCAGGCAGGGTGTTTCGTTCTGTTGTACCTAGGGTCACTGTGAGTCGGAGCCCACTCGACGGCATTTAACAGCAGTGAGCAGAGATGGCAAGAGAGACGCCAAGCCACCTGAAGGTGCCCCCAAAGCCGAAGCTCATAAGAGACAAGGACCTTCCACCAGAGCCCACAGCGAGGGAAAGCCCCTCCACAGAGCCAGCACCAGTGTTCGGACCCCAGCCTCCTGAGCTGTGGGGATAAACTGTGCGTCAGAGCCCCCGTGTGGTCTTCTGTGATCACAGCCAGGGCCTAAAGCAGCACCCTAGAAAAGAAATGAAGCACAGGCCCTCCTAAGAAATGAGACAGGAATCGGCTTTACACTCCCTGTTTTTTAAGATCCACAAATAATTTTAAAGGTGGAGTTCAGGTTGTAATTTTGAAGAACTGACACGTAAAAAGAGTGGTTTTTCTTCTCACCATTCTTGGCAAAGTTCAGAAGAGTAAGAGCAAGGCAACAGGCTCCGGAGGGGACCCCTGGTGGCAGATCCAGCCCCCTCACCTGCAGCCGGTTTTCTGACCTCTCCCATCTGTATAGTGAGAGCAGTAGGAGCACTTGCCCCCTAGGGGTTGTAATGAGAATGCCATGGAGGAAAGCTTGAAAACCCTTGCACGGCGTCTTGGCATATAGCGGGGTCCCTCTGTGGTGCAAGCAGTTAATGTGCTCAGTTGTTAATGGAAAGGTTGCTGGTTCGTGTCCACCCAGAAGCATCGCCTGGTGATCTGCTTCCAAAACCGCCGCTGCTGAAACCCCTGTGGCGCGCGGCTCTGCTCGGACACAGGTGAGGTCACCATGAGTCAGCGTCCACTTGATGGCAACTTGTTGGGGATTTTTTTGCATATTAAAAAAAAACCCACCAAACCCCCTGTCTTCGAGTTGATTCCATCTCATAGCGACTCCATAGGACAGAGTGGAATTGCCCCATGGGGTTTCCAAGGCTGTAATCTTTATCTTTACAGAAGCAGAATGCCTCATCTTTCTCCTGCAGAACAGCTGATGCATTCGAACTGCATATAGTCAGTGCTGTATGATTGTTAATGGGGCCCTGGTGGTGCAGTGGTTAAAGCACTCAGCTGTTAACTGAAAGGTGGGCATTTCAAACCAACCATAATCCTGTAGCGTTGTTCTGGTTACCTAGTGCTGCTCTGACAGGAATATACCACAAATGGGATGTTTGAACAAACAGGAGTTTATTCTCTTACAGGTTGGAGGCTTTAAGTCCTAGTTCAAAGTGCCAGGCTCCAGGGGCTGAGTGAAAGCCCTTCAACCTTGGGCTTCAGCTCTGCCTTCTGCTCCCGGCCCACTGAAGCTGGAGGCTTTTCTCCACTCAGCTGCTGGCGACTGACGCTGACAAGCCCAAGGTTGACAAGTAAAAAGGCACGTCCCAGTGTTACCAAACAACATGGCAGGCCAGTAACTCAAGTCTAGATGAAGTCCCAAGATCGGCAGAGCATGTCAGGCTGTTGAACAACAACTTGGCTACATGCAGGGTTCAAGTGTGCCAAAAGTCTAGAGACCGTTCCCAAAGCTGTTTCTTATATATGGGCAGCAGACCACATCACTAACGCAGCTGCTCCAATAGATTCCACTGTGGAGTTAATTACCAGTCTCACCATGGGGAATAACTATATCCAGCTGTGCAGCCACTCAACCAGGCGCAGCCAAGTTGACACACAAACTTAACTACCACAAAGGGTCATTATAAATTGGAACTGATTCGTTAACAGTAGGTTAATGTGTTAGGGAGCCATGGTGGCTCATTGGCTAAGCATTCAACTGCTAACTTAAAGGTCAGTGGTTCTAACCCACCAGCCTCTTTGGAAGAAAAGTGTGCCAGTCGGTTTCCATAGAGATTACAGCCTTGGAAACCTGTGGATCAGTTCTGCACTGTCCTCTAGGGGCGCTGTGAGACAGAATCGACTCCACGACAGTGGGTTTGGTTTGGGCTTTGCATCTGTGAAGATGGACAGCTTTGGAAACAAGCGTCTGGGGCAGTTCCACTCTGTGCTTTAGGGGTGCTGGGAGTCAGAATCGACTCAGGGATTTGGTTTGGGCTTTGCTTCTGTAAAGCTTACAGCCTTGGAAACCCTGCTGGGGCAGTTCTAGTCTGTCCAGTTGGGTCGCTGTGAGTCAGAATCAACTTCATGACAATGATTTTATATGAGTGTTTGCTGTTACCATTTTTGTTATATATTTACCCAACTAGGTTTTCAACACTTACAAGTCAGTTCCCTATTACAAATGGTCCAAGTACTCCATTGTTCGATGCTTATACGTATTTCTAGTTTCTTAGGACCAGAGTGTCCCGGGTTCTCTAGCTAAACCGCCCTAAGTCAGAAACACTGTTGAATGAGGATCCCAAGTGAAAGGATCTTTAGCCTCATGCTTGCCATTTTGGGAAGCACGGGAGTGGAGAGAAGCCTGCAGGGCTTGGCCTACAGAACTTTGAAGCTGATTGAACATGAACAGATTCTCATGAAGTTGAGGGTTTCTTCGCCTCACCCCAGCAGCACGCAGGTGAGGAATTGAGATCCAGAGCACGGTCACAGTGTGCCTGGAAGCTAGGTCATGTCTCCCTTCCTGGGGGCTGACCGCTCCACCAGCTTCCATTTGCATGAGTGGCGTGTGCCCCGGGAGGGCAAAACAGATACAGGTGGGCCTGGAAAAGATGTGTCCCTGGAGGAACATCCCCACATTGATGAGAAGGCAGAGGCAGTGCAGGCAGGGGCAGAGGAGGGCGTGTGTTGGGGGGCTGCATGTGGAGGCAAGTCACACAGAGATTGACCTGTAGGGAATTAACTTAGGTGCTTGACCAGAGAACAAGCAGCTTGGTCTTAGACGAAATGCAGCCAGAAATCAGCTTAGAAGCAAGGATGGCAACAGTTCAGCTCATGTACTTTGGATGTGTCATCAGGCAAGTCCATGGCTGGGAAGGGACATCATGGTTGATAAAGTAGAGGACAGTGAAACGAAGACGCCTTCACTGGGATGGACTGACACATCCGAAGGATCGTGACGATGGTGCAGACCGAGCAGCGTCTCATTCTGTTACCGTAAGGTCACGGTGAGTCAGCCGACTCGACAGCAGCCTGGCAGAACGCAGGAACACCGGACCATTTCCCGGGCTCTGCTCCTTGGTCACCCAGTCTGCTCAGGATGGAGGATGACTCGCTATGAGTCAAAACCAACTCAATGGCATAACGTGGAGCTAGCTCTGCTGAGAGGGGTGGGGCCTCACTGGCTTTGTTATCCTTGCGCCTGTTTCATAAGGGGATCACGCCTCACTGCCGATGCGTGCAGCATCTGAGGACTTGCATTTGCTGCCCTCATGGCACCACAAGGCCAACCAGCCACTCGCTCTGATGCATGGCTGCGAATCCCTGCAGGAGAAACGGGCTGTTCTGAACTTGCTGCGAGAGTGCATATTGGAATTCAAGAGTCTTAAAGTGTAGCTGGCATCACGTGTCCTTCGCACCCTCCCCACTACGTTGAAGTGGATGTCCGTGACGGGCAGCTGCACTGTGGCGGTGGCCAGTGCACAGCAGGAAGACGCGGGGCTGTAGCCGAGCGTGGCCCCTGGGGAGCTGGCTGTGCCCAGGAGCGCTGTTCCCAGCTGCTTCCCACAGGGCGTTTGCAGAGGCGCGTCCTGCCCCAAGTTGAGCCTGATCCCAGTTGCCTCAGCCTCTGCTCACTGTCCTTTGCTCTGTGTCTTTCCCCAGTGTTCCTCCTGGCCTCGCTGCCTGGGCGCTCGCTCCTGCTTTCTGTCCAGGCAGTTGAGGGCAGGCTCTGGAGCCAGACAGTCGGGGGTGAAACTGTGATTATCTCCCTGATTGTGTAACTGTAGGCAGCTAGCTTAGCCTCGGCCTGGGTCTGTTTCCTTCCCTTTCATGTAGGGATAACAACAGTGCCTACCTCATGGGGACAGTCTCTGGAGAAGGACATCATGCTGGGGAAAGTAGTTGTTGTTATGTAACGTTGAGTCAGACCTGACTCATAGCGACCCCTCCTTGGGTTTCCGAGGCGGTATCACTATCAACCTTCCTTCCGAGGAGCGGCTGGTGGGTTTGAACTGCCAGCCTTCTGGTTAGCAGTCAAGTGCCTTAGGCACTATGCCACCAGAGCTCCCTGATAAAGTAGAGAGTCAGCAAAAAAGGAGATGGATTGACACGATGGCTGTGATGATGGGCTCATGCACGGCAGGGACTGAGAGGACAGTGCAGGAGTGGGCAGTGTTTCGTTCTGTTGTGCGTAGGTCACCATGAGTCAAGACCAACTCAATGGCAACCAACAACAGCATCTCGCAGAGTGGTTGTGGGGTTAAGGACGGTAGCACAGACTGTTGCTGTGTTGTCACACGTGCTCGGTGCCACCTGTTCTCCCCTTGCGCCTTCGCCTTCAGTCTGGGTCAGAATCTGGTTTCTTCTGTTCCGCTCCTGACCCTTCAGCTTTCCACTTGTCTGCTTGCCTCTGGTTTGTGGGTGGCCCTCAGCGTGGCCCAGGTTCCTACACCTCTCCTACCATCCGCTGCCCCCATGGCGGCCCTCAGTCCAGGTCAGCCTGCCTTATGAGTGAGACCCAGACAATAATGACGAGGAAGAAGGAGAAGAAAACTGAGAATGACTGAGCAGCTGTGGGCCAGACACAGTATAAGACATTATTCTCACTGTTAACTTACAGTTAACCTCCAGCGTGGCTGCTGTCTCAGTTTTCTAGATCAGGAGGTTAAGGCTTGAAGAATTAAATAACTTGTACAAGGCCATGTCACTAGTGAGTGACAGAGCTGTGATCTGAACCCAGACCTGTATGACTGTGTAATCCATGCTTTGCTTTACTGGGAAGAATGCCACACACGTAAACACCCACACACTGCACACCCTCTGCACACGCTGCACACCCATGCACTCTTTATGCATAGCTTTGAGACAAGACAGTATGGATCTGAAAAATAGTAGGAAGCCACGTTAGGTCCTCTGGCTGTTCCTCCCTCTCTCATCCCTCTCCCTTTCTCCTTTAACTCCCCTCCACTGTGCCTTACGGGTTTGTGAAGGGAACAATTGAAAGAAGGTTCCCAAGCACACAGACAACAAAGTGGTCGTTACTAACCAGCACAGACTCACAAAGCAGGAGCCGTGACGTCCCAGCCTCACTGTGCACTTTGGGGTGTGTTTGTGAGCCTGGGGTGGTGGTGGTTAGGTGTCGTCGAGTCGGCTCTGGCTCACAGCAACCCTGTGTACAACCGAACAGAACACTGACTGGTCCTGCCCCATCCTCACAGTCGTTGCCATGTTTGAGTCCGTTGGTACAGCTGCTGCTTCAGTCCTTCTTGTTGGGGGTCTTCCTCTTTTTGCTGACCCTTCACCTTACCAAGCATGATACCCTTCTCCAGGGACTGGTCCCTCCTGATATGTCCAAAGTACCTGAGGTGAAGTTTTGCCACCCTCGCTTCTAAGAAGCATCTATGTGGTTGTACTTCATCCAACACATATTTGTAGATTCTTCTGGGAGTCCATGGTATATTCAGTATTCTTCACCAGGACCACAATTCAAATACATTGACTCTTCTGTGGTCTTCCGTGTTCATTGTCCAACTGTCACATGCCTGTGGGGTGATGGAAGGTACCATGGCTTAGGTCAGGCACACCTTTGTCCTCAAAGTGACCGCTTTGCTTTTTAACATTTTAAAGAGCTCTCTTCAGCACACTTGCCCAATGCAAAAATCTTTTATTTT
>NW_006921811.1:3990452-3991843 GCF_000298275.1 Orycteropus afer afer | reverse complement strand
AGGTAGGTGTCTTCCAAATTTCTTGGCAGAGACCAGTGAGTGAGTGCCTCCAGTGTCACATCCATTTTGGTGAAATATCTCAGTTGGTATTCTGACAATTCCTGGAGTCTTGTTTTCTGTCAGTGCTTTCAATACAGCCTGATTTCTTCCTTCGGTACCAATGCTTCTTGATCATATGCTACCTCGTGCAATAGTTGAACATTGACCAGTTCTTTTTGGTACAGTGACTCTGTGTATTCCTTCCATCTTCTTTCAGTGGTGAGTATTGTTCAGTATTTCACCCATAGAATTCTTCAGTATTACAATTTAAGACTTGAATTTCTTCTTCAGTGTTTGCAGCTTGAGAAATGCCAAACGTGTTCTTCCCATTTGGTTTTGTAACTCCAGGTCTTTGCACATTTCATTATACTACTTTACTTTGTCGTCTTGAGCTGCCCTTTCAAATGTTCTGTTCAGCCCTTTTATCTCGCATTTCTTCCATTGCCTTCAGCTACTCTGCATTCTAGAAAAAGTTTAAAGTCTCATTTGACTTCTATTTTGGTCTTTTCTTTCTTTCCTTCTGTTTTAATGATCTTTTGCTTTTTTCACGTACGATGCTCTTGATGTCATCCCACAACTTGTCTGGTCTTCAGTCATTACTGTTTAGTGCAGCACATGTTTTTTTTTGTTTGTTTTTTGTTTTTGTATATCCCTCCCCCTACCCATGTCAGCGTGTAAGCCCCATGTAGCCCTAAATTAATCCCTCCCTTTCCCCCCCATCCCAGTAACCTACTAGGTGAGTTCCCTTTCCCAAGCAAACCCTTTGTCTTTTTACAGTAATGGGCTCATGCAGTACTTGTCCTTCTGCGATTGACTTATTTCACTCAGCATAATGCCCTCCAGGTTCATCCACATTGCGAGATGATTCGCGTATCCCTCATTGTCCTTTAATGTGGCATAGTATTCCATTGTGTGTATATACCATAATTGGGTTATCCACTCATCCGTTGGTGGGCATTTAGGTTGTTTCCATCTCTTTGGTGAATTGTGCTGCAATGAACATACGTGTATATATGTCTATTCATGTGCTGTCTCTCACCTCTTTAGGATATATTCCTAGTAATGGAATTGCTGGGTCAAATGGTACTTCTGTTTTCAGTAGCAGCACATGTATTCTCGATATGGTCTCTGAATTTAGGTGGGGTATCCTCAGGGTCGTACTTTGGCTCTCATGGACTTGTTTTAATTTTCTTCACCTTCAACTTGCACTTGCATGTAAGTAATTGATGGTCTTTTCCACAGTCGACTCCAAGCCTTATTCTGACTGGTGATACTGTTTCTCCATCTGGTGAGGTTCACATGTATAGTTGCCATTTATGTTATTGAAAAAAGGTATTTCCAACGAATAACTC
>NW_006921811.1:3981396-3989312 GCF_000298275.1 Orycteropus afer afer | reverse complement strand
TCCAGGTCCTTCTCTGTAGTCTGTCTTAGTCGGGAAGCTCCACTGAACCCTTTCCACCACGAGTGACCCTGCTGATACTTGAGGTCTGGTGGTTGACTGGTAGGGACGGGGCATACCTGATCTCCTTGGGAATGGGGCAGATCTCTTCAAGATACCTCTGTGGGTGAATAATTTTTCAAATGGGCTGAGTATTTGGACTCATAGGTGACTCTGTGACTAGTGGGGCAGGTTATCCAAGGGGAAGGGTATGTACCCACATGTGCTTTTCCAGCCCTATTTTCACTCCACTTTCTCTATTGATGACTTTTAACTGAAGATGTCTTGAATGGCAGAATAGTCAGAACTGCCGATGACAGGAAGCCAGTTGAAGACGGAAGATTGTGAAGACAGTCCATCAGCAGCACGCGTGGAACAGGTCGTTTTGGTTGACACCAGGTCAGCGTGACTTGGTGGTGAGCGCGTGCCCAGGTGCACTGTGGGACGCAGTGCTTGGGGCTGGGGCTGTCTGCTTGTGCTTCCTCTGCACAGTGCTGACATCAGAGCATTAGTCCATTCTGGGAACCACCATTGATTGTGGAGCCAGTGAAGGGTCACCTTCAGAAGAGAGTCGTCACACTAGCCAGGAGCCACGAACGCTTCCTTCTGAGAAGGGCTCCTGCGGGGTGAGAATGTGTGGATTGGGGGATCGGAGACTTGCGGGGAGGAAACATAATAGATGAATTTAA
Source organism: Orycteropus afer afer (assembly GCF_000298275.1). Classification (NCBI taxonomy): domain Eukaryota; kingdom Metazoa; phylum Chordata; class Mammalia; order Tubulidentata; family Orycteropodidae; genus Orycteropus; species Orycteropus afer. The sequence goes on along the minus strand of NW_006921811.1, from coordinate 3,988,587 downwards.
TTCCAAGTCAAAAAGAACTTTGCAGCATTTGACGTGGATTGGATGACCTGGGAGAGGAGAGGCGCTCACTACCATTGCTGCTCTTCAAACAAAGCAGATCAGATATCTTCTAGGCCCCTCCAGGGAATCCTTGGTTTTGGCTTTTGGCAGATGGACAGCAAGTGGCCTGGTTAGGACTGGCTGCCCAGTCAGTGCGTGAGATGAAGAGGTGAGAAGGACAGACGATGACCCTGGGGTTTCAGTGTTGAGCACTCCAAGAGCAATAGCTCTTCTCTCATTCAGGCCACAGGATGGGAGAGACAGGGTGAGTCTGAAGGGTGAAGGGTGAGTGGTGCAGTGGTTTTGCCTTTGGACATGTTGCTTCCGAGGCCCCAGTGGACATCCAGTGGCATCTAGTTGGACACACACATGTGGAACGAGGAGGGAGGCAGGTGCTGGGGTGTACGTTTTATGTAGGTAGTGAATGAAGCTGTTGAAGGGAAGGAGTTTGCTAGCAAGAAGGTACCAATGAAACGGCCGAGGCCTGAACTTCAGGAAGTAGGTTTCAGAGATTAGCAAAGCAGCCAGTGAATGAAGCAGGAGCAAAGTTATCAGAGCTTTAAGAAGAAAACCTGGAGGAAGTGTGTCCTGGACTCCAAGTGATGATGAGTGATGCTTCCAGAACAGATGGTGATGGGGCAGAGCAGGGAGGACCTGTGTGAAGACTAGTGAAGCCTGTGGCCAGAGGCCCCCACTGTCACTGTCACTGTCACACCCCCAGAAACTGAAAAAAACCAAACCCACTGCTGTTGAGTTGCTTCAACTCATAACGACCCTATGCCTTCAATACCTTCCATTCATCTGAAGGGGGTCTCATGCTAGGAGACTGGTCCAGCCCTTAAAAAACCCATTGCTATCAATCGATTCCAATGCATAGTAACCCTTTTGGATAGAGCAGAACTGTCCCATAGGGTTTTTTGTTGGTTTGTTTTTACAGAATAGACTTTCTCCCACAGAGCAGCTGGTGACTTTGAACTGCCAACGTATTGGTTAGCGGACGAGCACATAACCACTGTGCCACCAAGGCTGCTTTTCTAGCCCATACCAAAAAGCAAACTCAGTGCCGTCGAATCAATTCCGAGTCATAGCGACCCCTGAGGCATTAAATCTTATGGAAATAGTTTGTCTCATTTTCCTTCTGCAGAGTGGCTGGTGGGTTTGAACCACCAATCTTCTGGTTAGCAGTCATATGCCTTAGGCACTGTGCCACCAGGGCTCCTTGTCCAGCCCATAGTACTTGCTTATTAAATAATTGCCTAAAGAAAGGGAAAACAAGAGAGAAACAGGTCATGTGTGCAAGCCTTCAGCAAACTCACTGCGGGACCCAGAGCACCATGGGAACGTTTGTGGCTGGGCCAGGCTCTTTGGTGAGCGAAACGCTCCCTGGGAAGTGTCTCGGCCCCTGGGGTGGGACTCAGACAGCCCCACTGTGACTTGGGCTGGGTCACAGTGTTCCAGAGGTGCGTCAGCTCTGAACTTGCAGCTGTCGTTGGTGTCAACGTATCTTTCAACTAAGACGGAAGGGAGTGGGTTTGGAATGTCGTCAGCGGGCCTCTCAGTTGGACTTGGGAACAAGGCCCCCCTTCCCCGGGAAAAACCATTTTAGTTTATCAGCAGTTGGCAAACATTTACACAACAGTGACGGTTCTGGCTGTGCCTTTGGCTACATATGAAACTGAACAGCACGCTGTGTGCGCCGATTCAATGAAGAAAGCACTGATGTAGAGTTACAGGGAACTTTTACTGTGTGCCAGAGGGACCGGCTGAGACGCTTTAATCTTGAACAATGTCTGTTTCTTGCAGAGGCAAATTATGCAAATCATCCTTAGTGTTTCATAATCAATCAGGCCTTTGTTGGAAGCTTCGTGAGTGCCAGCAAAACAGAATTCCTACCATCCCGGGGAGGGCCGCCCACGAGGCAGACCGCCGGGGTCGCGGCAAAGGACACTTGCCAGCCACCTTGAACTCTACCTCCAGACCCCGTGCCCCTGGGCCTTGAACTCTCCCTGCAGTTGAAGTGCCCTTGTACCTTGAACTGTCCCTATAGGCGCAGTCCCGTTGGGCTTTGGGAAGAATCCCAGCATTTTGTACCCGGCTTCTGCTTTACAGTTTATTGTGCTTTGGGTAATTTACAAAACACTGACAAAAGAGCAGCTCACAGGGCTGTTGTGTGGCTGACATATGTGAACAAAGCTGGGCTACTGCTGGGAGCCGGGGCGGCTGCCACCAGGAGCGGCAGACCAGACTGAGCCCTGCTCCGAGCCCTCACCCCCGCCCCACCCAGTGCTACATTCTTGGTTTGTTGGGCTCCTCTAAAGTCCACGTGCCTTTAAAAGTAATGTCATTTCAGCGTCAGACTGCTCAGAACAGTTAGCCTTTGTTCATGCTTTGATTCCCGATCAAAAAGAAGGGACCGGAAAAAAGAACCCGGGAAATTTTTAAAGCCTTGGGAAAAAAATTGTCCTGTTTCTCAGAGTTCCTGTTACTTCTGCTGCTGTGATGTTTATGTTGCCATCTAGTGGATAATGCTGAGTATGTCGTGGGCTTACTGTGTTCTGAGTTTATTTTACTGGAGCTCTGGTGGCGTAGTGCCTAAGGCATTTGACTGCTAACCAGAAGTCTGGAGGTTCAAACCCACCAGCCACTCCTCGGAAGGTTGAATAATCTACTTCCGTAGAGATAATGCCTCAGAAACCCAAGAAAGGGTCACTATGAGTGGGGATCGACTTGACAGCAGTGAGTGAGTATATTGAATATGGGGAGCTCTGGCAGCGTAGTGCCTAAGGCATTTGACTAAATCTGAAGGCTTAGCAGCCCTGGTGGCACTGTTGTTAAGCTCTCGGCTGCTAACCGAAGGGTTAGCAATTTGAGCCCACAAGCCACTCCGCGGAAGAAAGATTTGGCAGTCTGCTTCTCTAAATAGTAGAGGCTTAGAAACTCTATAGGGCAGTTCTATTCTGTCATCTAGGAGCACTGTGAGTTAGAACTGACTCCACAGCAACAGTTTTTTATATTGAATATTGAATATACCATGGACCTACCAGAAGAACCAACAGACCAATCTTAGAACAAATACAACCAGAATTTTAGAATTCACTCCTTATAAGAGAGCACAGTGAGACTTCATCTTGCTTACTTTGGACACATCATCAGGACAGACCAATCTCTAGAGAAGGACTTCCTCCTTGGTGACGTAAACCAAACCCAGGCCACTGCCACTGAGTCAATTCTGACTCACAGCGACCCCCATTGGGTTTCTAAGGCTCCAGATTGTTAGGGAAGTAGATTGCCCCATCTTCCTCCCATGGAGCAGCTGGTGGGTTTGAACACCAATCTTCTGGTTAGCAGCCAAGTGCCTTACCAACTACCCCACCAGAGCTAATTTGGTAAAGTAGGGGAAATCCTTGATGGGATGGATTGTCACAATAGGCATAACAGTGAACTCAGACATACCAACAACAGTCAGGAAGAGGGCATGAGACTAGACAAGGCTGCCTTCTGATCTGCATAACGTCGCCGTGCGTTGGAGCCCGCTCCACAGCTCAGCGACAGTGCTAACTCTTGAAGGGTATAGAGCATCAGCTCAGAGCATTCAGTAATTGTTGAGGACCCGTTTGGGTTAGGCACATGCCTGAGGAGCTCAGGTCAGATAAACGGGGGACCATCTCCAAACAAAATGGTGGGGTCTCGGAAGGAGATCCGCCTGGCAGAGGGCCTGGCAGTGGCAGGGGAAATTCAGGCGGCATAACCTCGGAGCAGACTCTTGTGGCAGAGTAACTCAGATGACCAGCATTCGGGGGCAGGGGCTTGGGTCTGGAGCCATCCGCAGGCACCAGGAGCTGGGCTTGATCCTGTGGGTAATGAGCCAGGGCACAGTGTCAGTCAGAGAAGCATGTGGGAAAATTTGCATTTTGTTTTGATTTTTAATAACTTTTAAAAAAATCTCATTACAAAGATTATACTCACTACTTGTGGAGAATTTTTTAAAAGAACAAAGTGGTATTCAGAAATCTCTGAATCTTACCCCAGAGATAGCCGTGAATGTTGTGAAGTGCAGCCTTTGAGACCGTTGCCATGTGTGTCCACACTGTGGATGAGGATTCCCCTGTGCATCACACAGTGTGTGCTCTACGCAGCCACGTGCTTTCCCCAACTCAGTGACATGCTTGTGGGAACCCACCCATTTCAGTCGTGCCTGGCGTTGCTTCCGTGTCAACAGTGCAGGTCTGCCCATGGGGCCAGCTCACGGGCTGACATGTTCACCTCCACAGGTGTTTGTGTTTTTGTTTGGTCTCTTCTAGTAAAACCTGAATGTGTGTAAGGACAGCCAATGGCGGTGACTATTCCTCTCGAATACATCTAACATCAGAACCGTACTGCATATACAGTGGAGCCCTGGTTAAAGTGGTTAAAGTTAACCCTGGCTCAGTGGTTAAAGTGCTTGGCTGCTAACCAAAAAAGGTCAGCAGTTCCAACCCACTACCCACTTCATGGGAGAAAAGACCTGGCGCCCTGCTCCTGTAAAGGTTTCAGCCTAGGAAACTGTTCTGGTTCCCTAGTGCCACTCTGACAGGAATATGCCACAAATGGGATGGCCTTAACAAACAGCAGTTTATTCTCTTACAGTTTGAAGGCTTTAAGTCCAAGTTCAAAGGGCCAGGCTCTAGGGGCTAGGTGAAAGCCCCTCAACCTTGGGGTCCAGCTCTGCCTCCTGCTCCCGGCCCACTGGAGCTAGAGGCGTTTCTTCACTCAGACAGCTGCTGGCTGCTGAGGCTGAGAAGCTCAAGGTTGACAAGTAAAAAGGCACAGTCCCAATGTTACCAAACCACACGGCAGGCCATTAATTCAAGTTCACTGTAAGTCCCAAGGTCTGCTGGACAACAACATGGCTACATGCAGGGTCCAAGCATGCCACAAGCTAGAGACCATTCCCAAAGCTGCTTCTTATATATGGGAAGCAGACCACATACCCAGAGCAGCTACTCAGCTGCTTGTGGTAGATCCCACCATGGAGATGATTGCCAGTCTCATGGGAAATAACTACCACCAGCTGCCCAGCCACTCAACCAGGCCCAGCCAAGTTAACACAAACATAACCACCATGAAAACACTATGGGACAGTTCTACTCTACCCTAGAGGGTCACTGACTCGGAATTGATGTGACGATACACAAACACAAAACTGCGTGTACAAGGAGCGCTGCTGGTGAAGTGGTTAAAGGATTTGGCTGCTAACCAAAAGGTTGGCGGTTCGAGCCCACCAGCCACTCCACAGGAGAAAGAGGCAGTCAGGTTCCGTAAACACTGACAGCCTTGGAGACCCTGTGGCGCGGTTCTGCTCTGTCTCCAGGCTCGACTCCGTGTCAGTGGGCTTGGTTTTGGTGTACTGCATATACTGTTTTGGAATCTGTTTGTTTTTATGGTAGATCTGTTGTGTGGGAGATTTCAGTGTCTTGGTGATTTGGGAAATGAGCCATATTAAAATATAGCCACTTAAAGGTGACCTAGGTTGATCTACAGAAAGAAAAAGTGTGAATTAGATGAATACGGAAGCTTAAAACACAGTTGACATCACTTGTCTGGTTAATTGTCAGCCTCCTGAGGAGCCAGAATCTGGGTGTGGCTATTAGTTCTGTTCCGTCCCATCACTGGCGTTGTAGAGAAAAATCCCAAAGCCTGGTGAACATTAACAGGAAGGCTTCTATTGAGGGAATGGAGAGAGCTGCCTCTCGGGGAGACCTTTCACAAAGTGTGAAATGCTCCGAGTAGCTGCAAGCATACAGACAGTATTTCAATTGTTAAACCAGGAACTAAAACATAATAGTTTGTTTGAGCTCAGTTAAAGACTGGACAAAGTGAAGCATGATTTTTTAATATTATTGGTATATTAGTATAATTGAAATAAATTGATGGGCTGGAAGACATACTTACAGAGTATAGTGTCATGGAGAAGATCCCGTGACCAGTCACAATCATGGTATGATGGATATTTTCAGGAGCAGGTTGTTAAAAGTTATCTCACCCAGAGAACAGATCTCCTGGGAGTTCCGATAAGGTGCTGGTGCAGACTGCGTAATACATAGCATCTTCATTCTTAGCCCGACCACAAAGAAAAGCATTTCCTTAATGATAGGTTGGTGCCTAAGCATCAGGTGTGAATCTGTGTGGAAAGTTATACTGACCTTTAGTGTTAGTTCAGCCAGAGGCTAGATAATGTCTTTCGATTTTATATCCCATGTCATTCCCTCTTTTTGATAAGGATTTTGAAGAACATCTTATGATCACAATTAGGGGCATACTGTCTTCAGTATTTGTTTGTGGGTTTGTCAGTATGCTGTTCCCAGGTAGTGGCTCCACCTTCAGACTCTTATTCCCCGTGCGGGAGATCACTGGTACCTTGGTTGCCGAGCAGCTCCAGTAAACCCCCCATGCTGTGGCTGAGTAGTCTTCGTCAGTGATCTCAGTGTGGGAAGTGGATAGGGTGTGGCCACTTTGGAGGAACAACCTGACCTACTTTCAGTTGGCTAATCTAAGTCACATGGCTCCTCTATTTTGGGGTTCCCAGATATAGCCATCGATACTCATAATTCTTGGGGCGTGAGATGCAGTGGGGTTGCAGTTCCTATGGCAAATGCACATCCTATAACACATTTCATTATTATCACTGTAATTGATCTAGGTTGGAAAAGAGACTGTAGCCAAGAACCTGCACTATTATATTGCTAACTGGAAGTATCAAAAAAGGATGATAATGTTGTAGGACATATAGAATATAATTAAACAGCTTTTTGATGAATCTTAGCAATATTTTGTTTACCTTTTCCAGTGGTGTTAATCCAAGAGCCTTCAAAGACAAATTCATTACATAGGGGTAATCTACCGAAGTTTAATTCCTGTTAACAGTATTTCTGTAGGCTGGAATAATTCCACAAATGAACTGTTCCATTTAATTTCTTTATACAGTCATGTAACCAGAAACTGTCTTATCCATGGGGAATAGGGTGTTCTGGTAAAACACCTTAGATTGGACCACATGATTACCCTGCTCCACAGTGGAGCAGTGCTTTTCTCCTAATCTTACTGGAGTTAAGTTGAAGCATAGAATTCTGAGTTCGTATGATAATTCTGAAGGGTGCCTTAATTTAACACATA
>NW_006921811.1:3973113-3980761 GCF_000298275.1 Orycteropus afer afer | reverse complement strand
CAACAACAGCAACAACAGTTCTCTTGTAGTGATTGAGGGGAGGAGTGGCAAATCCAGCAATTAGTCCAATTCCCTGCACTAGCTACTGATGGTGCTAATTTAACAAGGGTATTCTCTTATCAGGCAATAGATAAGGGGGAAAGTTGTGGAAACAAGACAACTATAATAGGGATTATTGGTAAAAGAATAAAATTACAGGCATCCAAAGTCGGTTACATTCTCAATATAGATACACAGGTAATTTCTTGAAACATTTACATGAAACATAATAACATGGGCTTGTTGGGAGACTTGAAATGTTAGAGGAGTGTGAGAGAAAGAGTAGCAGATATGATGGTGGTGGTCAAAGAGAGTCTACTGATCTTGTCTGTACTCTTTGGGGAGATCTTAAGTAGACTTTGAAAGTTTCTTTAACCTGTGAAAAGAATCTTTTAGAATATTAGTTTAAGGATTGTTGGTACAAGTAACATAAGGGAAGGCCATTCAGGTTTTGAAGAACTGCTTTTCTGATTACAGTCATTGTAGTATTTGTTTTTGGAGTCCACAGGCAGCATCATTTAAAATACTCTGAATATATATGGTTAGAATTTTGGCATGCGTTTTAATCCTGTTTGAGGTATAAAATAGAAGCTAAATGAGTCTATTATTGAAATACAGATCTAAACTAATGAAGTAAAGAAAAAAATGTTTTTTTTTATATCTAGACAATAGAACATTGAAGATCAGCAATACTCTTATAAAATCTTACAGTAATTCTTTCAGTTTACTTAGTCCAACATGGATAATTTTGATTCTGTGCAGTACTGAACCAGTAGCGATCTGAAAACGTCATCAACTTTTCCATTAAGAGTCCTGGAACTTGATTTAGTCTATTAGCATCCACGTTTGAAATATTACAGGCCTTGTTGTAAATTTGATACAGTTCATTTTTGTTAAGAGATATTTTGGTCAAGCAAGGTAAAACTTACTGCAGATGTACAATTAGAAAGCTGTTTGAAAGTGAAAGACTTGGTCGAGATTAATCACAAAAGCAGTACAAAGCCAAATAAAATTAATTTGAAAACAAAAAAGAATTTTAGGTGCCCTAATATTATGATGAACTGTTTTAAGAGTTTTAGATACAACATATAATGATCTTCTGTTATTGTCCTTAGGTGCCATAGCGCTAGCTCCGACTCGTAGGGACCCTGCCTGTGCTCTGCCCGGCCTTGGGCCATCCTCACACCCTTGCTCTGCTTGAACCCGCCGTTGCAGCCTCTGGACCAGCCCACCTCTTTGTGGCTCTGCCCGTTTATTGCTGACCCTCTTCTTTACCAGCATGATGTCCTTCTCCAAAGACTGAGCCCTTCTAACAACATAACCAAAGTACATGAAACGAAATTTGGCCATGCTTGCTTCTAGGGGGCAATCAGCTTTACTTCTTCCAAGATGGATTCGCTCACTCTTCTGACAGTCCATGGTATTTTCAGTATTCTTCACCAACACTGCAATTCAGATGTATCAGTTCTTCTTCAGTCTTCCTTATTCATTGTCCACCTTTCACATGCACATGAGGTGATTCAAAATACCATGGCTTGGGTCAGGCGCAACTCAGTCTTCACAGTAACATCTTTCCTCCTTAGCACTTTAAAGAGTTCTTTTGCAGCACACTTTCCCCGTGCAGTATGTCATCTGATTTTTTGACTGCTGCCTCATGGGCATTGATTGTAGATCAAAATAAAATGAAATACCTGACAACTTCAATCTTTTCTGCATTTATCGTGATGTTAGTTATTGGTCCAGTTGCGAGGATTTTTGTTTTCTTTACATTGGGATGTAATCCATACTGAAGGCTATCATCTTTGATCTTTATCAGTAAGTGCTTCAAGTCATCCTTCCTTTCAGCAGGCAAGGTTATGTCATCTGCATATCACAGGTTGTTAATGAGTTTTCCTCCAATCCTGATGCTGCCTCCTTCACATAGTAGTCCAGCTTCTTGGATTATTTGCTCAGCATACAGATTGAATTAGTCTGGTGAAAGGATACAACCCTGATGCACATCTTTCCTAATTTTAAACAATGCAGTATCGCCTTGTACTTTTCAAACAACTGGATCTTGGTCTATGTACAGGTTCCTCATGAGCACAATTAAGTATGCTGGAGTTCCCATTCTTCTCAGTGTTATCTGTAGCTTGTTATATAAGCCACTGGAATACTCAAGGAAGGTCCAGTGTGATCTTTAAATGCAGCATTTTCCATCTTACTAAGCAGCAACATGTATCTCTTAATTCACAACAATCTGTGCAGTCCTTTAATTAGCACATGTAGAGACAGAAAAAAAAAGAACAGAAAGTTCAGCTGTACTGACAGTTATTGGGTATTAAATATCAGTACAGTTGAGCCAAAAAGCTTGCCATGATGCCCAGCAAACAGGCTGAAAATGAAAGCAGAAAGAAGGGGACTTTGTAGTAAATCCTAGCCTTGAAGAACCATAGCAAACTTAATCAGCTGTGAACAAAAACTGAGAGGAAAGATAAATCCTCAGTAAAAGTCAAAGAGCTCTACTTATGGAAGGCGAACCTTGAGTTCAAGAGACCTTACCCTGGATGACCCTTGGCTCAGCTGGCCAGGCCTGCATTCTCGATGTCCTGTAGTAGTGGAAGGTATGTTGTTGTTGTTGTTGTTGTTGTTATGTGCCGTCGAGTCAGCCCTGACTCATAGCGACCCCTCCTTGGGTTTCCGAGGCAGTATCACTACGGAAGTAGGATTGTCCAACCTTCCTTCCGAGGAGTGGCTGGTGGGTTTGAACCGCCAGCCTTCTGGTGAGCAGTCAAGTACCTTAGCCACTATGCTACCAGAGCTCCCAGTGGAAGGTATAATGGCTTTGAAATCCCACTTTTGACACCAAATAATGTCATAGAACAAAGTCATACAAAGCCTGGTTTAAAATGACAGGAAAGAGTTAATTATTGAGGGAATGGAGAGAGCTGTAGCTGGGGAAACACTTCACAAAGTGTGACATGCTCTGGGGAGCTGTAAGCATACAAACAGTACATAACATAATATTCTGATCGGCTTACAGCAATTGAGCTCGGTTAAAGGCAGGACAAAGCAAAATGTGTTTTTTAACATTATTGGCTATATTAGTACAACTGTCATAAATTGATTTGCTAGAAGACATAATTGCAGAGTATGTGGTCACAGAGGAGGTCTCATGACTGGTCACAAATAATGGTGTGATGACTGTTTTCAGGAATAAGTTGTTAAAAGTTACCTTGCCCAGAGCACAGATCTTCTGGGAGATCTGGAAGAAAAGAATTTCAATAAGGCATTGTTAATAGACTTCATAATGCATAGCATCTGCACTCTTAGCCAGACCAAAGAGGAAAGCATTTCCTTAATGATAGGGTTGGTTCCTAAGCAACAGGATTTAAATCTGTGTGGAAGGTGTGAAAAGCCTTTCGCATTAGTTCAGCCATTTTTGTTTTAGATCAGATGCCTCTTTTGGTTTTGTATCCCAGAACAAAGACAAAACAAAGACAGTCATCCTGGATGAGGGAAACCATCAGCATGAGAAAGCTGAATGGGGTCTGCTGAGTCATGGCCACGTGGCTAATTAAACATGATTTGAAAAAAGAATCATCATAAAATCATGACTGGTGGTAGATAGAGTCATCACTATTGCAGGCAGGACTACAGAAGCAGGGAAAAGACCATGCTTAGGATTTGAAGAAGGAGCTCTGGTAGCATAGTGCCTAAGACATTCGACTACTAACCAGAAGGCTGGTGGTTCAAACCCACCAGCCACTCCTCAGAAGGAAGGTTGGGCAATCTACTTCCGTAGTGATACTGCCTCGGAAACCCAAGGAGGGGTTGCTATGAATTGGATCCGACTCGATGGCACATAACAACAACAGCAAGGATTTGAAGATAAGAAAGGGTTACAGGATTGGTTCTGGGCCTTGACTGCCTGGCTGGGTCTTAGTCTGGATAGGCTTTGACTCATGACCATGCAGCCTGAGTGTTAGCCAGAAGACCCCAACCTTAATTTAAATTAGGAAAGAACACTCCCAGGCAAGTTCCCTAGATCTTTATGAGAGTGTAACCTACTTTCAGCCACACTCTTCCTAAAGGCAGTCCCCCTAGGTTTGTCCTAGAACTTGTCCGTACATGTCCACAATATTGGTTTAATGGTCAGAAAGGACCCAAATGACACCTGAAACTTAGGTTAAGCCTCAAAATGGAGTTACGGTGCCCATTGCAGACCATAGCCGTCCACAACCCCAACTGCGTTAGAATTTAAGCTCTAATACAAAGGGTAATACAGGAGCCAGAACAAGAGAAAGCCAAATGGAGAGTGTGGCTTCAGATGTGTGGCCAAATATGGGGGTAACACAGGCCAGACTGTGCCCTCCATGTGGCTGGCTGATCTGAAGAGGGGAGAGGGAAGGGCAAAGCTGACCATGCTCAGTCCTCTCTCCAGATGCTCGCCCTGTCTGTCCACTCCCCTTCCCTCTGGGGAGAATGAGGAGGGACCAGGAGACAGGGCAAGAACACAGTGCAGCTCAGATCCCTCCACACAAAGCAGAGGAGTGGGAAGTAAGGGTTCCTCCAGCGGCAAGTGGCAGAGCAGGGATTAGAACCCAGGAAGCTCTGCTGAGTCCTTGAATTTCTTGCCCATCTCTCTTGCGTCTGCCCTACCCCATCCGAACCCCACTTAGAGTCTTTTACCCAGGGTCCTCTCCTCTGCCCTAACCCCTATCCCAAGCAGAGGGTGGATGTGATGAGCTCTAAGAGGAGACCAACCAGGCCTGGAAGTTGGTGCCAAGAGAACTGCATCCATCACTTGTTCAAATCCTGTTTTGAGGTGGTTTGATGATTGATGCTTAAAGTAACTGGTCCTCACTTGACTGCCAGTCTTTCTCACTATCCTCTTTGCTTGTTCATGTTTGTGGGTCTTCCTCACAACATCCTTCTGGCTTTGCTGGTTCTCAGCCCGCCATGTGTTGCCGCGGTGTAGTCAGTTAGGTGTAGTCAGTTACCTGGTATGGCTTTTCTAGCCATAAGTCTTTTGTAAACTCCATGGTGGAATTTGCTGTAAGGAGCTGAGTAGCTCCTGATTATTAAAGTCATCCACCTGGGGTATTTCTGTTGGGAGCAGCACAAAGTAATTTTCTGGAAAGTCCGCTCTCTCTCAGGTATAAAATTCTGATGTTGGGATTGGTTGGTTCAGCCTCAAAAGGAGCACTCCTAGAAGCAAAATGAGTCTCTCTGAATGCTGGCTGAGAAAGACGTGCTACTGAGAGAAACATGCTCCTGAGAGACCATGTGCTACTGGGAGAGAGACACTGAGAGACACACACTGCTGGGAGAGAGACTGTGGGCTGAGAGACAGCAGGCTGAGAGAGACTGAACATGTTCCTCAACTTGAATTGTAGCCTGTTGCTTCCCTAATAAACCCCATAATCTGTGAGTTCTGTATGGCCACAGCAGTGAATTACCGGACCCAGCAGAGAGGTGGTGGGTGCTGCAGGAGGAAAGGTTGGTGTTAGGGTTGATGAAAGGGCTGGAGGGAGACAGCATGTCTGGCCTCACAGAGATAGGCCTTGGGCGATTGATGGTGATTCTGTCTTCCTCTTGTGGGATTAGAGGAGGTGGGAAGATGCAGCCTCCCTGCCACTTCAGGAGTTGCAAAACACAAAATAGCCGCTGAACTTGGAAAGGACAACTTCAGCCCGTGAAACCTGCCTTTCTTGCAGGTCTTTATTTCCAGCATAGTTAAATTTGTTTTTTTAAATCAGTATGAATAATGAAGCTAAATAATACTAGTTAGCAGTAGTCTTTTGGTGGTATAAAACCAAACTCACTGCCATTGAGTCGATTCTGAATCATAGTGACCCTATAAGACAGTAGAACTGCCCCACGGGGTTTCCACGGCTGTAAATCTTTAAGGGAACAGACTACCTCATCTTTCTCCCTCAGAGCAGCTGGTGAGTTCAAACCAACAACCTTCTGTTTAGCAGCCAAATGCCTTACCCACTGTGCCACCACAGTTGGCAGCATAATGTAGAATAAATAACATAGCCTTTGAACCGCACAGAAGGAGCTCTGGGGGTAGAGTGGGAAGTGGGCCTGGGAGGGGGAGAGGGGACTAGCAGCCTGGCTCTTGAAGGAAGAAATGTTTGTCACAGAGAATGGTGGAAGTGGGAGAGCCATAGGGGTGGGCATCCCCATCTTAGAACTCAGAGTCAGGAAAGTGGCAGGGACTGAGCCCAGAGAGGCTTTGCAGCAGATTTGGGCAGGACCTTGGGTACGGTTTCGGGGAATTTGGAATTAGCCCTGTGCATTGGCGAGGCCCTGAGGTGTCATCTCAGCCACCCCCTACCACCCCCGCCCGGTCAGCACATCCAGCCAGCACAGCTCCTTCCTTTGCCTGCAGTGCGTTCTGAACCAAGAGTTCACCACCACCACACACACTGCGCCACTCACACACTGTGCCACACACTCCGCAGCACACACACTCTGCCACACACACCACGCCACACACACCACACCACACACATTCCACCACACACCACACACACTGCACCACTCACATACTGCTGTACACACTGCGCCACACACTCCGCAGCACACACACTGTGCCACACCACACACATTCTGCCACACACTCTGCGCCACTCACACACTGCTGTACACACTGCGCCACACACTCCGCAGCACACATGCTCTGCCCCACACACCACGCCACACACACCACACATTCCGCCACGCCACACACACTGCGCCATTCACACATTGCTGTACACACTGCGCCACACACTCTGCAGCACACACGCTCTGCCACACACACCACACCACACACATTCCGCCACACGCCACACACACCGCGCCACTCACAAACTGCTGTACACACTGCGCCACACACTCCGCAGCACACACACCACACCACACACATTCCGCCACACGCCACACACTCTGCGCCACTCACACACTCTGCCACACACACTGCACCACAACACACACACTCTGCCACACGCACTACACCACACACATTGTGCCACACGCCACACACACCGCGCCACTCACACACTGCTGTACACACTGCACCACACACTCCGCAGCACACTCACTGCGCCACACACACTGCGCCACACACATCCCACCACACACATTCCGCCACACACCACACACGCTGCGCTACTCACACTGCCACAGACACCGCGCCACAGACACCGCACCACACACATTCCGCCACACACCACACACACTGAGCCACTCACACACTGCCATACACACACTGTGCCACACACACCATACCACACACACTGTGCCACACTGCCACACACTCCATACCACATACACTCTGCCACACATACTGTGCCACACCTCCACACACACTATACCACACAACTCCGCCACACACACACACCACACACACTTTGCCACACATCCATACTCCACCACACACACTCCATCACACTGTGCCACACACGCCACACGACGCACACTGCACCACACACACTCTGCCACACACACTGGCTGTCCTTGTTTGTATTATTTGGCCTCTACAGGCACCTGAGTTTTTGACCCTGGTGGGCAGAGGTTGGGGTTAGGGATGGAAACCATTGAAAGTTTTAAACAGGATGATAACGTGATCATATCTTGT
>NW_006921811.1:3970962-3972058 GCF_000298275.1 Orycteropus afer afer | reverse complement strand
GTGCACACACCGGCCGCACAGTGTGTATGGGCCCCCTTCTGCTGACAGTTCTGAGGAGAGCAGCACAGCCTCGCCATGCCTGGCTCCTCACCTCAGGGACAGGGAGGCACAGACACAGAGCACATGGCATGTATCACTCGGTGCCAAGCAGGTGCTGTACAGCCGTTCCTTCAAGTTCAGAGTAGTGAAAATTAGCCTGGGGTAGCCTTGGCAGCAAACGTGCATGGGCAAGATGACAGTTCAGCAGCCTTTTCAAAGCTGGGCTGGTTCGTTTGGAGTCAGGGCACAGGGCGCTGTGAGGACTGTGGGCCGCAGCTAAGGGCAGAGCAGGCCGCTTGGCAGAGTCACTCTTCGCTCCTTCTGGAAGCATCTTTCCCAGTTAATGAGCATGCTGCCTTCTTCCTCCCTCTCATTTCCCTTCTCGCTCACCTGCTCTTTACTGAGTTTGAGTCGCCAGCTCTGTGCCCACACGGTAGATGCATTCGGGTAGGCTATTGCTGTACAAGAGGTAAGCCACTGCACATACATCCAGTCTTTGTCCCTCTGTGTTCTTTCCGGGCACCCATGGCCGTAGGCCACGCGGAGGGTGGAGGTTTCTGTGAGGTTCTGCCTCGTTGTGCTCTACCTTCTGCAGCTCCGCACCTATCTGCAGGGTCCTGCTTATATACCTGACCGCCCCAGCTTGAGAATCTGTCCCTTGGAGAACATGCAAAAAGAGGACTGTGTGTGTTTGGATGCAATTACTACATGGTCACTGACACTTTAGACACAAGGGAACAAGGAGCGGGATCAGCCTTGACTGAGCACAGCTGTGTAGTTACTGCACCCATTATTTCATTTAATCTCTAAGTGCCTCAGAGATCATTGCCTCAAAGCATCGGACCCAAAACACTCACTGCCATCAAATCAATGCCAACTCACAGTGACCCTCTAGGACGGAGTAGAACTACCCAGAGGGTTTCCATAGGGTTTACAGAAGCAGGCTGCCTCCATCTTTGTCCTGCAGATGGCTGGTGGGTTTGAACTGCCAAGCTTTTGGCTGGCAGCTGAGAGGTTAACCACTGTGCCACGAGGGTTCTTTCTTCATTTACGATAC
>NW_006921811.1:3956531-3958135 GCF_000298275.1 Orycteropus afer afer | reverse complement strand
GAAGAAGTCAGATCCTGGCAATATTTTGAAGATAAAGCTAACGAGATTTGCTGATGGATCAGATGTAAGCTGTGAGCGGTGTCAAGGATGACTCCTGGTTTGACCTGAGCAACGAAGAAAAGAATGGAATTGCCATCAGCTGAGATGGAGAAGCAAATTCAGTGCCAAAGGGAGATGTTGAGTAGGCAGTTGGGTGTGTTTGGAGGTCAGGGAGGCCCAGGCTGAAAACATAAATTTGAGACTTGCCAGCAGAGTTGATAACTTAAATCCATGAGGCTAGATGAACCCACCAACAGAGCAAGTGTTGTTGGTAGGTGCCGTGGAGTTAGTTCTGACTCCTCACGGCTCCACGTACAATAGAATGAAATGCTGCCCGATCCCGCACCATCCTCAGTCACTGCTGCAGCCACTATGTCTATCCATCCCATTGAGGATCTTCCTCT
Organism: Orycteropus afer afer; assembly: GCF_000298275.1. NCBI lineage: Eukaryota > Metazoa > Chordata > Mammalia > Tubulidentata > Orycteropodidae > Orycteropus > Orycteropus afer. The sequence continues at coordinate 3,957,692 of NW_006921811.1, read as the reverse complement.
TTCTCGCTGACCTCCACTTTACCAAGCAAGATGTCCTTCTCCAGGGACTGGTCCCTCCTGATCACATGTTCAAAGGACGTGAGATGAAGCCTCACCATCCTCGCTCCTAAGGACCATTCTGGCTGCACTTCATCCAGGACCGAGTTGTTTGTTCTTGCGGCAGTCCGTGGTATAGTCCGTGTTCTTTACTAACACCACAGTAGAGATATGTCCGTTTGTCTTCAGTCTTCCTTTCCATTGTCTACCTTTTGCATGCTTGGGAGGTGATTAAAAATACCATGGCTTGGGTTAGGCACACCTTAGTCCTCAAAGAGACATCTTTGCTTTATGACTAACAAAAAGAGATGGGGAGAAGAGATGCAGGGACCATGCCATGTACTGTTTTATCAAGGAAGAGCAGGGAACTGAGAGGTACCAGCAGAATGATGGGACCGGAGCGGCCGGTGAGGGAGGAGGGAAACAGCAGTATGGCATCCTGGAGGGGAGGAAGGCAAGGAACCCAGAAGTGGTGGGGTCTGTCAAGTGAGGAGGAAGGAATAGGGGAGGATGAAGCCTCGGCCCTTGTTTTTATCTAAACGTGGAGGTCATTGGAGACGCTGGGGAGCATGGGAAGGTGGGGGAGAGGGACGATGTGGATGAAAGCCTGTGTGGACTGAGTTCAGGAGAGAACGGGCAGGGCATGGAGACCTGAAGTGGTAATGTTTCTCAGAGAAGTTTTGCTGAAAAAGAGGATAGAGGTTGAGCAGTAGCTGATGGGGTTGAAAGGTTTGGTTTTGTTTCAAAGTTGGGAGAAAACGGCATGTTTTATGTGAATAGGAGAGAACCAGTAGAGAAGAAAAACACGTATGTTGCTAATAATTATGAAGACATTTCTGTCCGCTGTGTGCCACACAGGCTAAGCTCCATCTGCCCGCGGAAGCCACTGAGGGCTGATGGCGCAGGAGAGGGGAGGAGACTTGCTGGAGCGGGTCCTTGGGTAGGCAGGCAGGACGCCATCTAGTGCTCAGGCGGAGGGCCAGCTCCTCCACAGGAGAAAGTGGGAGGCAGACGGGGGGTGTGGCAGTGGGAGCTTGGAGGGGGTGTGGAGTGCAAAATGTGGTGGCGGGAGCTCGGAGGATGGGGAGGAGATGTGGTGGGAGCTTGGAGGGTGGGGGGAGCTTG
>NW_006921811.1:3951932-3955215 GCF_000298275.1 Orycteropus afer afer | reverse complement strand
GTTGGTCATGGCATGTTGGGTTCCTCGTGAATTGCAGGAGAGGCCACGTGTTCATGAGGGTTTCTTTCCTTCACCCCCCAGCTTCTCCCTTCTGAGTTCCGTGTGCCCCTTACTGTCTCTTGCTCAGGCAGGCCCCATCTGCTCTCTTCCTCGCCGTATCACATCTCAGGTCTGTCCTCTTTCTAGTCCCTGTCACCACCCACTCCCTGCCATTGCCCCTGTGGTAGTTCAGTTTGTGTGTCAACTTGGCTGGGCCTGGTTGAGAGGCTGGGCAGCTGGATGTAGTAGTCCCCAAGATGAGGCTGGTAATCAGCTCCATGGTAGAATCTATTGTGAACAGCTGAGTAGCTGCTTTAGGGATGCAGTCTGCTTCCTGTGTATAAGAAATAGCTTTGGGAATGGTCTCTAGCTTATGGCACATTTGGATCCTGCATGTAGCCATTTCGTTGTTCAGCAGCCTGCCATGCTCTGTTGACCTTGGGACTTACAATGGACTTGAGTTAATGGCCTGCCATGTGGTTTGGTAACATCGGAACTGTGCCTTTTCACTCATCAACTTTGGGCTTGTCAGCCTCAGCAGCCAGCAGCTGTCTGAGTGAAGAAAAGCCTCCAGCTCCAGTGGGCCAGGAACAGGAGGCAGAGCTGAAGTCCAAGGTTTAGGCCTTTCACCCAGCCCCTAGAGCCTGGCACTGTGAGCTTGGACTTAAAGACTCCAAACTATAAGAGAATAAACTCCTGTTTGTGAAGGCCATCCCATTTGTGGTATATTCCTATCAGAGTGGCACTGGGTAACTAGAACAGTCCCTTTCTTAAATTCTGTTCTGCAAAAATGTACTGAGCACCTATCACCTGGTCCTAGAAAGTCCGGAAATGCAGACAGTTCCCAGTTCCGTCCACCTGGGCCGGCATGTTTGTCTGCATCCCGCCCAGCGCTTCCGCTGGCTTCGCAGTAGAATTCCTTTGACCAGCACAGAGGCCCATCAGTGATTCATTTCTTCCACCTGCTCTGTGCTCCAGCCACCCCACACTCCTCACCCTTCTCCTACAGGCCCCTCGTGTCCATTCTGTCTCTCACACGGGATGTGTGCTCCTGCCTCCCCCAGCTCTCACCTTGCAAGATTTCATCATAGCCCTTCCTGCCAATTAGCCAGTGGGAAAGAAGCCTCCCCTTTTCCAAATCCCCTGCCTTTTATGCCATGAGGGATGGCCCAGGCAGTGGTTAAGAGCATAGAGTTTAGAGCGAGGCCAGCTTGGTTCAATTAACTGCTAGCTGTGTGACCTTGGGCAAATTATATACCATCTCTGTGCTTCAGTTGTTTCATCTGTAAAATGGGGATACTAACAGCACCTACCTCATAGAAGTTTGAGAATTAAGGTTGCAGATGTAACATGATGCTCAGAGCCCCAGAGCAGTGAGGACTGGAAGCTCTCGTTGGGGGGTGGGCGGGGGACACGGAGCATGTTTGATAACAGCCTTGCTCTGTGCTGTGAGCATATATGTGAACCTGTGGGTGTTCCCTGTGGGCATCTAGGGTGTTGGGAATAGGCTCTGTGTTCTGTTCATGCCTGTAGCTCCGACATTAACAGTCCAGTTTCATAATGTACTTGACAGAATTCTGTGGACAGAGCACTGCACATGCCCAGAGGACCTTATAAATCAATTACTCTGCTGTTTTAATATTTATTATTAAGATCTTTAACTTTGAGTTAACCTTTGGAACAGAGTATAAAATCATTTATGTTCTTCTTCTTCACCATCCTCAGAAAGTAGTTGTACATTAAATTAATGGGCAGAAAGTCAGTGGTATTTTGTGAGTTTGAACTTGATCTTTCTTAATAGACTAATCAGCCAAATAAATAAGTACATTCCTCTGAATTTCCGAACCAGTGAATAACTTTTTACTACCCAATTTTTTCCCTCCTTTCTCCCTAATGCAAACCTATACATGAGAATCTCTGTGCAATGAATCTAACGTTTAAATGGACGTTTATAATGATGTTATTTCTATGTACATTATCATGGAAATTAAATTTTGATAAATGTATATATGCCAGTTCTGTGCAGATGAGAATATATTTTTGGAACTTTTTGCCAGATAGTTAACCTTTTGAAAATAGTACTACTTTGGTTACTGCGATATTCAGGTAGAGGCCATGCCATCAGCAAACACTGTTCCTTTTGGTAACTATTTGATGCCATTGTTCATCCAGCGCTCTCCCTAAACATCACAGAGGATCCACAAGTTTGAATGCATCATCAATTGCTCAGTCCTCTGGTAGCGTAGTGCCTAAGGCACTTGACTGCTAAGCAGAAGGCTGGCAGTTCAAACCCCCCACCAGTCACTCCTCAGAAGGAAGGCTAGGCAATCTACTTCCGTAGTGATACCGCCTGGGAAACCCAAGGAGCAGTCGCTATGAGTTGGGGCCAACTCGACAGGCACATAAAAACAACAGCAAGTCATCTGCTGTGTCCTGGCCTGCACTGGCCATCTCCCGGCCCTGCCCCTTGGCCGGCACTGGCTGTCTCTAGCCCTGCCCTAGCTTCCTCCTCAGGAGCTGTGCCTTTTCTGCATTCCTGTCTTGATGTGCAGTCATGTGAACCAGAAACTTGGGGCGTGTTCCAGGTGTCCCCTCACTTCACACCCAGTCAGGCTCGTTCCCTACCTGGTTCCCTCTGGTCCCACTGGCCCCACCAAGGTCCTAGCGTCTCTTCTTGGACCAGGACAGGTGCTTCACGTATCACTGTGGTAGAGGCACCTGGGCTCTGGCTTCACCCCCTCCAGACCGCCCACCACAGGGTAGCATTTGCCAGATGAAGATCCTATGTTGAAAGTCCTCCAGCAGTTGCCCCCATGCCCACACCAGTGGTCCCTCCTTTTGTACTGCAAGAACCCCTTACCTGATTTTGTTCAAAAAAAACACAAACTCACTGCCATGGAGTAGTTTCAGACTCATAGTGATCCCCAGTGGGTTTCCAGGGCTGTAAGTCTTTACAGAAGTAGATCCTCCCTGTCTTCTTTCCACGGAGCAGCTGGTGGGTTTGAACCAGACCTTCCAGTTAGCAGTCAAGTGCCTTATCCACTACCTCACCAGAGCTCCTTAAAGAATTTCCAGCAGCGAACAGGATGTTGTTGTTGTTGTTCGGTGCCGTCGAGTCATTTCTGACTCATAGCGACCCCATGCACAGCAGAGTGAAACACTGCCCGATCCCGCGCCAGCCCCACAATCCCTGCTATACTTGAGCCCATCATCGCAGCCACCGTGTCAATCCATCTCATTGAAG
>NW_006921811.1:3940501-3949407 GCF_000298275.1 Orycteropus afer afer | reverse complement strand
GGTAATGTATCAAACAGTGTTTCTTTGCTATTCATAAGGTTTTCCCTGGCCAGTTCTTTGAGAAGTGGATGGTCTCCTCCTTCATCCTAGTCTGTCTCAGTTTGTAAGCTGGACTGATAACTGTGTAACATGTACATCCCACTGGGTTTGAAACACCAGTGGGTCAGCCTCAAAATTCACATCAACACGTCACCACAGTAGGACAAAGTGACAGACAAATTTGTCTTCCTGTTGTAAACCTCTCATACCACCCTTACCTGGGTCCCTGCAGCTGATTCCTCCTCTGTCCCGATTCCTAGGCCTTTTAATCCCCTTTCTCCTGCTCTCCCATCCTGCTGCTTTGGGCCTGCCTGAGTTCCCTCTCCTCACCTGGATCCTTGCGGCTGACTGCTCCTCTGTCCAGGTTCCTGGCTTTTTTATCCCCTTTCTCCTACTCTCCTGCCCTGTTGCTTTGGGCGTGCCTGATTTCCCTCTCTTCACCTGGATCCCTGTGGCTGACTGCTCCTTTATCCGGGTTCCTGGCTTTTTTATCCCCTTTCTCCCACTCTCCCACCCTGCTGCTTTGGGCGTGCCTGAGTTACCTCGCCTCACCTGGATCCCTGCGGCTGACTGCTCCTCTGTCCAGGTTCCTGGTTTCTAATCCCCTTTCTCCCACTCTCCTGCCCTTCTGCTTTGGGTGTTCCTGATTTCCCTCTCCTCACTTGGATTCCCTGCAGCTGACTGCTTCTCTGTCAGGGTTCCTGGCTTTTAATCCCCTTTTTCCTGCTCTACCGCACTGCTGCTTTGGGCGTGCCTGAGTTCCTCTCCTCACTTGGATCCCTGCGGCTGACTGCTCCTCTGTCCAAGTTCCTGACTTTTTTTATCCCCTTTCTCCTGCTCTCCCACCCTGCTGCTTTGGGTGTGCCTGATTTCCCTCTCGTCACTTGGGGTGACTGCTCCTCTGTCCAGGTTCCTGGCTTTCAATCCCCTTTTTCCTGCTCTCCCGCCCTGCTGCTTCTGGGCATGCCTGAGTTCCTCTCCTCACCTGGATCCTTTCGGCTGACAGGATAGCAGTTGTATTTCTGGAGAATCTGTTGGCTATAGCAATTTCAGTAACAATTTCAAATAAATGTGTATTTTTTCATCCTAGCACCATCTACATCCATTTGAAAATTAGTGCACACATATGCTAGACACACTCTGCAGGACACTGTGGATGATGTGGGACAGGGACCCCTGAGGCCCAGAGCTAGGATGCTCATTTTGTGGGGGGTGGCCTGTTTAGCTCCTGCTTCCCTTCCATTCTCAGATGTGGTTAATTGAGTGGATTAAATCTGTGTCAGGCACCAAGAGCAGTGTGTTGTATATCCTAAGGGCTCAGCCAATGTTAGCACACCTGCTACCTGTTGGACAATGTTTGAGGTTTGGAGAAACAGAAATGAACACGACAAAGTCCCAGGTTTTGTGCAGCTTGCATTCCAGTGGGAAGAGAGGGACAAAAATACATAGTAACATTTCAGGGACTAAGAAATGCTGTAAAGAAGAGGCCAGCGGGGGAGGGCAGAGACAGAACTAGAGCAGTAGCTCAGTGTGGAGCCCTGGCCCCATGCCGCAGAGCCGAGCAGAGAAGGCTGCTTGACACTGAGAGAGACTAGCTTAATAACCAGCACAGGTGCTAAAAATAGATGCCAGCTGGTGCTCGGGGTGGCCCAGGGCATGGTCACCAGCTGGCTCTGACAAGGTCACCAAGCGGAAGAGCTGGTACCTGCAGGGTGGGGACTCTGGGCAGAGACAGAAGCATGCAGGGCAGACTGGGGACCAGCATGGAGGCCTCCGGGACTGGCTGAAATGAAGGAGGGAGTAGAAGGTGAGGTCATGGGGGAGGTACCGTTGGTGCGGGTGCGCATCAGCAGTGTGGATTTCATTCTGAGTGACAGTGCATGGCCGGCTGGGCTGGCAGGCAGGAAATGGAGTGGTATGAAGCTATACATTGTCTAAGGGCCCTCCTAACTGGCTATCTTGTGAGTCCAAATTTTAGCTGTAAAGTGCAGACCAAAAAAAAAAAAAAAAACTCACTGCCAGTGAGTCAATTCTGACTCATAGCAGTACTATGGGATAGAGTAGAATTGGGTTCCCAAGGCAGTAAATCTTTATAGAAGCAAACTGCCTCATCTTTCTCCTGCAGAGCACCTGGTGGATTTGAACTGCCGGCCTTTTGGTTAGCAGCCAGATGCTGTAACTGCAGTGTCACCAGAGCTGTAAAGTCCAGAATGTTTAATTAGGCTAAATTGCATCCCTGTTAATGGTAGTGCTGCCACAGCCGCACAGACCTTCGGAAGACGAGTGATGACTGTCTTAGGCTTCGAGATGCTGCATTGCTGAGAATGAACCTCTTACCAGCTCAGTGACAGGAAGTCAGGAGAAAGGAGATTGGTTTCTAAAAGCTCTCACTGCAAGTGTTGCAGACTGCCCGTCAGTGTGGGAAACGGCCGCTGGCACCTTGTCACGCTGACATGCAAACACTTGTCTCCATGTCATTCTCCACCTACATGGCAGCCAGAAGACCTAGTCTGGAGACCTAGTTCTGTCACTGTGCTGTGTGCAGCCTCTGGTAGTGCCCCACTGTTCTCAAAACCAAAGCCCGCCTTCTTCCTCAGAAGGCCGTCCTGCTCTGACCCCAATGCCTCTCCGTCCACACCTCGCTAGATGGCCTCTGTTTTGGTTACTTCGTTCTTCACTGACAGAAATACCACAAATAGTTGGATTTAACAAACAGGAGTTTATTCTCTTACAGTTTGGGAGGCTAGAAGTCCATGTTCAAAGTGCTACCTGTAGGGGCTTAGTGAAAGCCCCTCAAATGGGATTCAGCTCTGCCTCTTGTTCCTGGCCCACTGGAGCTAGAGGCATCTTTTCACTCAGGCAGCTGCTGGCTGCTGAGGCTTACAAGCCCAAGGTCGACACATAAAATGGCACAGTCCAAATATTGCCAAACAACATGGCAGGCCACTAGTTCAAGTCAAGAGATAGTCCCAAGATTAGCAGGAAACATGGTGGGCTGCTAAATGAAGACTCGGCTACATGGAGGGTTCAAGTGTGCCATAAAGCTAGAGACTTTCCTCAGAGCTGCTGCTTACATAGTGGAAGCAGACCACATCCTCAAGGCACCTACACAGCTGCTCCAGTAGATTCCACCATGGAGTTGATTACCAGTCTCATCATGGAGAATAACTACACCCAGCTGCCCAGCCACTCAAAACCAGGCCCAGCCAAGTTGATACACAACCTTAACTACAATTCCACTCCTTGTCAACTTGGCACTTGTACAGATCTCCTTCATTGGGTCCCTCCAGTCCCCTCGTTCATCTGAGTGGCGACCTCACCCCCTTGGCCTGGCAGGCCCTGTTCCTTTACCTCTTGGTCATGGCAACCCTGCCTCTTCACTTTTGGGCAGCAGCTATGGCCCTATCCCACTGGCCTTCATGAACGGCAGCTGCACACTCCAGAACCAAGTTGGGGAAGGTCTGGCTCTGAAAGCTAGAAGCCTGTGGTGGTCCCACCCTGAGAGGGCATGGTCCTACCATTTGAGGCTAAGGCACCTCTGCTTCCTGTTTCCTTGGTCTCTCCGCTTCTGCCAATTAATGCCAAAGGCAACCGACTCCACCAGAAAGCCACCTACCCAATGGCATCCAGCTTTCGCCAACGTGGGCTGGTAAGCCTGTTGCTATTGCAGTGTAGTAAATTACACTGTTGTTGTTTGTGCTGTTAAGTCATTTCCGACTCATAGCAACCTTATGTACAACAGAACAAAACACTGCCTGGTACTGTGCAAGGCTCACAATCCCTACTGTACCCATCACTGCAGCCACCATGTCAGTCCATCTTGTTGAGGGCCTTCCCCGCTTTTGTTGACCCTCCACTTCACCAAGCATGACATCCTTCTCCAGAGAATGGTCCCTTCTGATAACATGACTAAAGTAGATGAGACGAAGTCTGGCCACTCTCACTTCCAAGGAGTGTTCCGGCTTGCACTTCCACTTCTTCCAGGACAGATCTGTTAGTCCTTTTAGCAGTCCACAGTTCTTTCAGCATTCCTCACCAACCCCACAACTCAAAAGAATCGAACCTTCTTCTATCTTCCTTATTCATTGTCCAGCTCTCACATGCATGTGAGGTGATTGAAAATACCATGGCTTGGGATAGGCACATCTTAGTCTTCGAGGAGGTATCTTTACTCTTCAGCACTCGAAAGAGGTCTTTTGCAACAGATTTGCCCAATGGAATATATCTTTTGATGTCTTGACTGTTGCTTCTGTTGGCATTGATTGTAGAACCAAGTAATATGAAGTCCATAGCAACTTCAGTCTTTTCTCCATTTATCATGATAGTGCTTACTGGTCCAGTTGTGAGTTTTGTTTTCTTTATATTGAGCTGTAATCCATACTGTAGATCGTAGTCTTTAATCTTCATCAGTAAGTGCTCCAAGTCATCGTCACTTTCAGCAAGTAAGTTGTGTCATCTGCATATCTCTGGTTGTTAATTAGCCTTCCTCCAATCCTGATGCCATGTTCTTCTTCATGTAGTCCAGCATCTCAGATTATTTTCTCAGCATAGGTATGGTGAAAAGATACAACCCTGACACACTCCCTTCCTGATTTTGAACCCATGCAGTGTTCCCTGGTTCTGTTTGAACGACAGTTTCCTGGTATGGGTTCCTCATGAGTACAATCAAATGTTCTGGAATTCCCATTCTTCTCAGTATTATCCACAATTTATTATCCACACAATCAAATGCCTTTGCATAGTCAATAAAACACATGTAAACATCTTTCTGGTATTCTTTGCTTTGAGCCAAGGTCCATCTGACATCAGCTATGATATCCCTTGCTCCATGTCCTCTTCTGAATCCAGCTTGCATTTCTGAAAGTTCTCTGTCAATATACTGCTGCAACCACTTTTGAATTATCTTCAGTAAAATTTTACTTGTGTGCAATATCAGGGATATTGTTTGATAATTTCCACATTCTGTGGGATCATCTTTCTTTGGAATGGGTACAAACATGGATCTCTTCTGGTCAGTTGGCCAGGTAGCTGTCTTCCAAATCTCATGGCATAGCCGAGTGAGTGCCTCCAGTGCAGCATCCATTTGTTGAAACATTTTGATGGGTAGTCTATCAATTCCTGGAGTTTTGTTTTTCACTAATTCCTTCAGTGCAGCTTTGACTTCTTCCTTTAATATCATTGGTTCTTGATCATATGCCACCTCCTGAAATGGATGAAGATTGACCAGTTCTTTTTGGTCCAGTGACTCTGTGTATTCCTTCCATCTTCTTTTGATGCTTCCTGCATCATTCAATATTTTGCCCATGAAATCTTTCAGTATTGCAACTCGAGGCTTCAGTTTTTTCCTCAGTTCTTTCAACTTGAGAAATGCTGAGCACATTCTTCCCTTTTAGTTTCTAACTCCAGGTCTTTTTACATTTCATTATAATAATTGCCTTTGTCTTCTCAAGCTGCTCTTTGAAATCTTCTGTCCAACTCTTTTATCCTGTCAATTCTTCCATTTGCTTTAGCTACTCTCTATTAAAAGGCAGTTTTCAGAGTCTCTTCTGACATCCATTTTGGTCTTTTCTTCCTTTCCTGTCTTTTTAATCACCTTTTGTTTTTTTCATGGATGATGTTCTTGATGTCATCTCACAATTCCTCTAGTTTTTGGTCATTGCTGTTCAGTGCATCAAATCTATTCTTTAGGTGGTCTCTAAATTCAGAAGGGATGTAATCAAGATCATATTTTGGCTCTCATGGACTTCTTTTAATTGTCTTCATCTTCCAGTTGAACTTGCATATGAACAGTTGATGGTCTGTTCCACAATCAGCTTCTGGCCTTGTTTTGGCTGAAGATAGTGAGGTTCTCCATTGCCTCTTGCCACAGATGTAGTCACTCTGATGCCTGTGCACACCATCTTGTGAAGTCCACATGCATAGCCTCCATTTGTGTTATTGAAAAAAAAGATATTTGCAATGAATAAATCGTTGGTCTTGCAAAATTCTATCATGCAACCTCCAGCATTATTTCTATTACCAAGGCCAAATTTTCCAACTATTGGTGGTGATTCTTTGTTTCCAACTTTTGCATTCCACTCATCAGTGATAATCAACACATCTTGATTGCATGTTTGGTCAGTTTCAGACTGTGAAAGTTGGTAAAAATCATCTTCGGCTTTGGTGGTTGGTGTGTAAGTTTGAATAATAGTAGTATTAATGGGTCTTCTTTTAAGCAAATGGATATTATCCTATCACTGACAGCATTTTACTTCAGGATAGGTCTTGATACACTTTTTTTTAATGATGAATTCCATGCCATTCTTCAGTTTGTCATTCCCAGCATAGTATATCATACAATCATCTGATTCAGAATGGCCAAAGCCAGTTCGTTTCAGCTCAGTAATGCCTAGGATATCTCGGTCTTTATGTGTTCCATTTCATTTTTGAGAACTTCAAGTTTTCCTAGATTCATACTTCATACATTCCATGTTCTGATTATTAATGGATGTTTGCAGATGTTTCTTCTTATCTTTTGACTTGCCACATCAGTAAATGGGGGTCCCGAGAGCTTTACTCTATTCACATAATTAAGGTTGACTCTACTCTGAGATGGCAGGTCTTTTCCCATCATATCTTGAGTGCCCTTTGACCTGAGGGGCTCATCTTCTGGCACTATATTTGACAATGTTTTAGGGCTATTCATAAAGTTTTCCAGTAATATATCAGATGGTGTTTCACTGCTGTTCATAAGGTTTTCACCAGCCAATTCTTTGTGCAGTGGATGGCCTCTTCCTTCTTCCAAGTCTGTTTTAGTCTGGAAGCTCCACTAGAACCTGTCCACCATGGGTAATCCTGCTGGCATTTGAAACACCAGTGGCATAGCCCCTGGCCTCAAAGCAGCACTCAAGCCACCATGGTACACAAACTGACAGACAAGTTTATCTCCATTAGCTGTTCCAAATTACATAGTATGACTTTGTAGGCATGGTCTTTGTAAACTCTGTGGCATAATTTGCCATGAGCAACTAAGTAGCTCCTGATTGTTAAAGTTATCCACCTGGGGTATTTCTGTTGAAAGCAGCACAGAGCAATTTTCTGGGAAGTTCACTATCTCTCAGGTGTGTGGAATTCTGGTATTGAGATTGGTTGGTTTTGCCACTCTGTCAGGCTTAAAGTGAGCCCTCCTAGAGGCAGAGAGAAGGAGTGTCTCTCTGACTGCCAGCTGAGAGAAACACGCTGCTGAAAGAGGCATGCTGCTGAGAGAGGGATGTGAGAGATGTGTTGCTGAGAGAGAGATGTGCACTGCCGAGAGAGAGACGTGCTTCTGAAAGACACTGAGAAAGATGGCCGGCTGCTGAGGGAGATGGCCAGCTGAGAGACTGAGCACGTTCCTGAGCTTGAATTGTAGCCTGTTGCTTCCCTAATAAACCCCATACTCTGTGAGTTCTGGGTGGCCACTGCAGTGAATTATCAAACCCAGCGGAGAGGTAGTGAGTGCTGCAGGAGGAACACCTGTCTAATGGCAGTCTCTCAGCTGTGCTGCTGCTGTCTCTGCTGGGATCTCTCTACCAATGTCTTTCATCAAGGATGCCCTCGTCTCCTATTTCTATATTTTAAGTATCTGTCAGAGCAGCACCCCACTTTCTCGGTACCAGTTTTGTTAGGCTAGGTTCCCTAGAGAAGTAAAACCAGTAAAGCTTATAGAGAGGAAGAAAGAGAAATTTGTGTTAGGAAAATGGCCCACACAGTTACAGGGGCTGATAAGTCTCAAGTTCCTGGATCTAGCGTCAAGCTGGAGGGTCTCCCAACTCTTGCATTTGTAGAGGCTGATGAGCTCAAGGTTGGCAGGCAGTATAACAGGCTGTTGACTTCAGCGATGATGAATCCAGGATCACCAGGCAGAATGGTGGATTGTTTGCTCACAGGATAGTTTTAGGCAGCACAACAGGATTGTGATCCACAGAAGATTTCTGAATTTTCTCAGGGTGTCCATTTATATACTGGAAACAGGCCACCCCCCCCTCAGGAAACTCCTTTTCAACTCAAAAGGCTGCTCAAACCATACACATCCAATCTCATCATGGGAATAACCACAGCACAACTGCTTCTTAAACCACTCAGAATTGTGGTCCAGCCAAGTTGACACTCAACCCCTGCCATCACAGCCTCCTTACACAGAAGGCTGTCCTGTTCCAAGCCCTGCTGCCTCTCCATCCACACCTCGCTAGGTGGCCCCCACCATGTGGTCTGTACAGCAGGCTTCTGTCCCTCACAGCCTTCATATGCACTTGGGCCACGTCTAGATTGTTGCCACCTCTTAGCCTGGCCAGCTTCTCCTCCCATTGTGCCCCCCCCAGACCACACTGTGGTGCCATTTGCCACTGCCCTTCATTCTTTCTCTCCTTTTTTCCAGCCATATCATGTCTGAATATGGGAGGATGACAGACACGGAGCGGGACCAGATAGATCAGGATGCTCAGCTGTTCATGAGGACCTGCTCAGAAGCCATCCAGCAGCTGCGAGCAGAAGGTACCGTGCTCTGGAAGACACCAACAGACGACCTGAATACGTAAAGCAGTTATGACAGGATTCAGATGGCACAGCCAGTTAACAGACCCCTCTTAGGTTTTCATTTAGATTTTAAACTTCAAAACCTTGTCTTTCATGATCATGTTTTAACCTAAACTATTAAACATACTGAAAAGGATGTATGTAGGTAGGTACGTACTACATACGTGAACGTGCAACCACCAGTGAGAGACATGAGATGGAAAGGACCTCTCCAAACAGAACCAAGTACATACATAAATATATGTCCTGTATATTTACTCAGATACTGTGCATGTTATACAGCTCCCCCTGCAAAAGAAAGCCAAATGCCTCCT
>NW_006921811.1:3930775-3934151 GCF_000298275.1 Orycteropus afer afer | reverse complement strand
CAGACAAGGGGCTTAGGGAAGTCACTCGCCCCAGGCCCCACAGCCAGGAGATAGCCGAGCTGGGCTTTGAGCCCTAGCTGTCAGGCTAGAATATCAGCTGTTGCCCTTCTGTTTTCTTCATTACCCTGAGGCTGGTCTGGTTCCAGCTGTTTTAGCTGGGGCGCTGGCCCCCACACCCCTCCTCACTGTCTCTGAAGGTGTTTTTCTGTGGGAAGAACTAGAGCCCAGCAGCTGCTGTTCTCCTATGAGGCCTTCCCCCGAGCACCTGCCGCAACCTGCTCCCCCGACGCCCATGCTCTGTACACACTCCCTTCTGGTCCCCCAACACGCGCTTAGGGCAGGTGCTGTTGTAAGCCACCTTTGCACATAAGGGACCGGCAGGTCCAGCGGGTTAAAGGACTTGCCCAGAGTCACACAGCCGGGAAGCGACAGAGCCAGACGTCAGTCAGGCTGCCGAGCATAGAGCTCATGGCAGCAGCTCCGTGGCGCCTGTGTGTCCTCTTTCCTGCAAGTCTCCGAGGGCAGGGTCTGCATGTAGTCTAGCAGCACAGCTTCCCTGCACTGTTCTGTCAGACTCGGGGTGGAATGAACAAGTGACCAGCAAGCGGAGGAGTGCTGCGTCCAGGCTCCATTCTCAGCCTCTCAGACTAGCTTTAGAAATACTGTAGCATGTGTTTCTGAAGATAACATTACATAACTTTTGGGACAGATTTTCTTAATTCTCATGTCCAGGGTCCCCGTCCCGAGGTTCGCCCGTTCTCCAGGAGGACTGCTGGGGCTCGGCAGCCAGTCGCACTGACGGCTGTGGTTGGTCACAGTGAAAGGACAGAGCAGGAGCAGCACAGGGAGAGGATGCGCGGGGCGGAGCCTGGGGAAACCAGGTGCGAGCGTCCAAGAGCGCTCTCCCCGAGGATTCGCCCAGAACACGCTGGGCGAGCCCAGCAGCGAGTCCACCAGAGAAGCACATTAGAGACTCAGCACCCAGGGTCTTTCCTGGGGGCTGGTCACAGAGGCACTGCCTGGCACACATCCACACTCCAGACCCTCCAAGGAGGCAGCTGTTCAATGCAGACCACGTTGTTGGCACCAATGGTTTAGGCCCAGGGAGCCTCTCTCATCAGTCAGAGGGCTGGGAGCCCTCCTAAAATCCAAGTTCTCAGATCCCAGCCAAGGGCCAACCAAAAGCAGGCCTTTCTACGGGACATGATCTCAGACCTGCTGTGTTTGCTCTTCTCTGCACACTTAGGAAACAAACTGCAAATGCCAGCAAACAGAGCATGTGTGGCCAAGAGCAATAGATCAAGTTACCTGTCAGCAAACAGTTCCTATTTACTGTATAAGGCCTGGCGAGGACAGACACAGAGGAGCAGTAGCTGAACTGTCTGCCGACAGGAGGTTAGAATCAGCCTGAGAGCTGCATACACGTGAGACATGAGCCAGCTTGTTCAGGATCATTGAGCATGTGCAGAGGGGCAGGGTGCAATCCAGTGGTGAAGAGGTATGCTGAGCACTTAGACTCTGCAGCCAGACAGCCTGGGTCTGAGTTCTGTCTGCTCTTCTACAATCAGCTGTGTGCCTCTGGACAGATTGCTTCACTTCTCTGTGCTTTAGCCTCCTCCCCTGTAAACCAGGAAGTTAATAGTATGTACATGGGGTCGCCGTGAGTCAAAATCAACTCCCCAGCACCCAGCAACAGCAGCAGCTACACCTTGCAGGGTGGCTGTGAGAACTAAATGTGTCAGTGCAGTGAGCGCAGTAGTGCACAGTCAGTAAATGCATCTAGCATTGGACAGTGGTTAGTTCTTGGCTGCTAACCAAAGCGTTAGCGGTTCAAATCTAGAGCCACTTCACAGAAGCAAAATGTGGCAGTCGGCATCTGTAACAATCACAGCCTTAGAAACCCTATAGGGCAGTTCTACTCTGTCCTGTAGGGTGGCTATGAGTTGGAATTGACTTGACAGCAACAGGTTTGGTCTTGGAGCCCTAATGGGCCAGTGGTTAAGCTCTCAGCTGCTAACTGAGAGATCGGTGGCTTCGTGGTAGAAAGATGTGGTGGTCTGCTTCCATAAAGAATCCAACTTTGGAAACCCTGAGGAGAAGTTCTGCTCTGTCCTCTAGGGTTGCTAAGGGTTGTAATCAACTCAACAGCAGTGAGGCAGTGGGTTATATTATCTGTTTTTAAGCCCTTACCTTGTGTTGGCAGAATATTAATTTATTTCTATTAATTCTCTCATAAAAATCCTATTAATAAATGTTATTATCCATCTGTATTAAAAACTCACTGCTGTCGAGTTGGATCTGACTCATAGCGACCCCTCCTTGGGTTACCGAGGCAGTATCACTATGGAACTAGATTGCCCCATCTTCCTTCCGAGGAGTGTATTGGCTGGTGGGTTTGAACCGCCAGCCTTCTGGTTAGCAGTCAAATGCCTTAGGTACTACTCCACCAGAGCTCCTTCCATTTGTATTATAAATGAGGAAATCGGGGCTCAGAACATTGGGGTCACTTGTCCAGGGTTACACAGCTAAACTTTGACATGAATCTCAGGTAATCAGGGCCGATTCCCCAGACAGTGGGATTTGTGTCAGATCTTGAAAGAAAAATGGTAGCCGGGTAGGTCGATTGGAGAGGCAGGAATGAGCCCAGGCTTGAGGAGGGGACAAGCAGACAGTCTGAAGCACAGTGAGAAGGCCAGTGTGCCCAAAGCAAGTCACCCTGCTGATGGGAGATTCCCCAGTGGGCTGGTGTGGTGACCACTGGCCTCACGGCCTCCAGAGGGGAGAGATGCAGATCCCTGCTTTGTGACACTGGATGGACCTTGAGACTTGAGACTTTACAGGGGCCCAAAGTGAAGCAAAAAGAGGCCTTTATAAAAGATTATGCCTCAGCTCCTCGTTCAGCAGAGATTTCTGCTAGGATGCAAATTAGAATTAGTCAGATAGGACTCGTTCTAATTTAGACAGTGAAGGACAGCCTTGTCTCCTGTCAGCTAGCTGCCCTGGGCCAATTCGAGCAAAAATCCTTGAGGGAGATTAGCTCTGTGACCTTTCCCAAGGTGGTAACCGTGATGCTGGTTCAGCGTCACCTTGGCTGGGCAGCTGGGTGAGGTTTCCCATGATGAGGCTGCAGTCCTCTGTACTGGAATCTGCTGTGAGCAGCTAAGGGCTGCCTCTGGCCTGCTCCTGGTGCATGAGGAGGGGCTGGGAGAAGAGCTCCAGCTCTTTGGGACATTTTGGATCCTGCATTTGGCCAGATCTTCATCTGTAGCTCCTGGTGTGTTGCCTGCCAATTTTGAGATTGTTCCTAGACTTGAGCCAGTGGCCTGCCGTGTACCTGTTGATCTTGGGATTGTGCCATTTTACTTGTCAATCTTGG
>NW_006921811.1:3928785-3930250 GCF_000298275.1 Orycteropus afer afer | reverse complement strand
ACACAATGCCGGAAGATGGGTCCCTCAGATCGGAAAACCAGCCAAACCAAACTCACTGCCATTGAGTCAGTTCCGACTCATAGCAACCCCTCCTTGGATTTCCAAGGCAGTATCTCTACAGAAGTAGATTGCTCACTCTTCCTTCCAAGGAGTGGCTGGTGGGTCTGAACTGCCAGCCTTCTAGTTGGCAGTCCAATGTTTTAGGCACTATTCCTTGAGAGCTCTCAAAATACGACTGGGAAAGAGCTGCTGCTTCAGAGTAGAGCCAGCCTTAATGATGTAGATGGAATAAGCTTTCGAAACCTCCCTTTGCTGACATGGCACAGCTCAAAATGGGAAGAAACAGCTGCAAACATCCATTAGTAATCAGAGCATGGAATGTACAAAGTATGAATCTAGGAAAATTGGAAGTTGTCAAAAATGAAATGAAATGCATAAAGATTGGTATCCTAGGCATTAATCAGCTGAAATGGACTGGTTTTGGCCATTTTGAATCAGACAACCGTATTTGCTGGGAATGACAAATTGAAGAGGCATATTGTGGCATTCATCATCACAAAGAATGTTTCAAGATCTATCCTCAAGTACAATGCTGTCAGTGACAGGATGATATCCATACGCCTACAAGGAAGACGAGTTAATACTACTATTATTCAAATTTATGCACCAACCACAAAAGCCAAGACAAGGAAATTGAAGATTTTTACCGACTTCTGCAGTCTGAAATTGACCAAACATGCAATCAAAATTTAAAATCAAAAATTATCACTGGTAATTGGAATGCAAAAGTTAGAAACAAAGAAGAATCAAGTAGTTAGAAATACGGCGTTGGTGATGGAAATAAGGCTGGAGATCACATGATACAATTTTGCAAGATCAGTGACTTACTCACTACAAATACCTTTTTTAACAACATAAACGGTGGCTATCCATGTGGACTTTGCCAGACAGAGTACACAGGAATCAGATTGACTACATCTGTGGAAAGAGGCAATGGAGAAGCTCAGTATCTTTGGCCAGAACAAGGCCAGGAGCTGACTGTGGAACAGACCATCAACTGTTCATATGCAAGTTCAAGTTGAAGCTGAAGAAAATTAAAACAAGTCCATGAGAGCCAAAATATGACCTTGATTATATCCCTCCTGAATTTACAGACCATCCAAAGAACAGATTGGATACATTGAGCACCAGTGACTGAAAACCAGAGGAATTGTGGGATGACATCAAGAACGTCATCCATAAAGAAAGCAAAAGACAAGAAAGGAAGAAAAGACCAAACTGGATGTCAGAAGAGATTCTGAAACTTGCCCTTGAGCAAAAAGAGTAGCTAAAGCAAATGGAAGATTTGACAAGATAAAAGAGCTGAACAGAAAATTTCAAAGAGCAGCTAAGAAGACAGAGTCAATTATCATAATGAAATGTGCAAAGATCTGGAGTTAGACAACCAAAAAGGAAAAACGTGCTC
>NW_006921811.1:3919187-3920425 GCF_000298275.1 Orycteropus afer afer | reverse complement strand
TGTGTATACATCCCTATAAGTGGGCACACATGCATCCATGTATGAAAGTGTGTGTACATGTGCATCTCTGGAGAAGTGTGTGTGTGTCTCCATCTATGCATGTGTATACATGTAGTTAGTGTGTGCATGTGTGCCAGTGTATTGTGTGTACATGTCCAGCCATGTATGAGGGTGTGCAGGTGTGCATCCATGTATTTGTGCACATGCACCCACGTATGTGTCTCTGCATTTCCATGTGTCTCTGTACACATCTGTGTGTGCATGTCCATGTCTGCACATGGATCTGTGTACGTATGTACACACATCTGTATGTATGTGTGCATGTGTCTGTATGTTTGTGTGTGTCTGTGTATGTAAACGCGTGTTCATGTGCTCACATGTACATCTGTTTGTGAGCGTCTGTGTGTGCACACTTGTGTCTGGGTATGTGTGTGTGCATGTGTCGGTGTATCTGAATGCACATATGTCTGTAGGAGTATGTGTACACCCTCCTGTTTATGTGTGCACATGCATCTGTATGTGTGCACATGTATCTATGTGTGTATGCATGTGCACCTGCATGTGTGAGTGCATGCATCTGTGTATGTATTTGTGCACATGTGTCTGTATATAACTGCACACCTATGTTCGTGTATGGTTGTGTGTGCATGTGTGCATCCATGTGTATGCATATATGCATCCATGTATATGTGTGCATCCTATATGTAACTGTGTGCCTGCATCTGTGTGTGTGCATGCATGTAGCTGTGTATGTCCTTATGTGTGTGCCTATGAGTCTGTTTCCACATGCACATGTGCATCCGTGTATGTAGCTGTGTGTGTTCATATATATAAATGTGTGCATCAGTAACATATGTAACTGCACATGTGTGTATCCATGTGCTTATGCACATGTCTACCCATGTATGTAACTGCACACATATCTGAATGTGTGCACCCATGCATCCGTGTGTGAGCATGTGCACGTGTGTGCGTCCATGTACACAAGTGCATATGTGTATATCCTAGCCCAGTCCACTAAGAGGGCCTGGGGGTAGTGACCTCCCCGTAGCAATCATCATACTTAGCATCCAGTTTCTGCTTTAAGGAACTAGAGCTCCTTGGAGAAGCGGCTGCTTCCAGGGCTGGAGGAAAAAAGTGTAAAATGAGCGTGGAATCATTCTCTTGTACCAGAAAGCAAGGAAGGGCTCTGAGAGTGAGGGGACATGTCAGAAGGACTTGGGGGCCAGTGCAGAGGA
>NW_006921811.1:3917025-3918927 GCF_000298275.1 Orycteropus afer afer | reverse complement strand
ATAGCCAGAACTTTCTCTCTTCCTAGCCACATACTGATCATTAGAGAGGCTTCCTTCATTCAGCTGGCATTTATCGGCATCCTGTGCCAGGCTCTTATGCAGGATCCAGGGTAGAGCAGCAAACACGCCTTCAAAAGCCAGGCCCCTGCCCTTGCAGGATGCCCTCAACAAACAGACAAAGGATCGAGGTAATCAGCCACAGTGATGACCGCTGTGAAGAAAACAGGGCTCTGTGTACAGAGGACGGCCGGAGGCCTGTAGGATACAGGGCACCAGGGGAAGCCTGAGTAGGTGAGAGAGCGAGCCTGGGCCTACAGGTGCCCATAGGAGCGCTGCTGGCACAGTAGGCAAAGCACTCGGCTGCTGACTAACCAGAAGGTTGGCGGTCTGAACCCAGCAGTGGGAAAAAGATGAGGCAGTCTACTTCTGTAAAGGTAATAGCCTTGGAAACCCTCTGGGGCAGTTCTTCTCTGTCCTGTGTGGGTGCTGTGAGCAGGAATTGATTTGGTGGCTGTGGGTGTGGATTGGTTTGGTTTGGGGAGAACCCTATGGGGAAGAGGCTATGGCATTCCTGAAACACATCGACTTCATCAAGCTGGTATTTGAGGAGTTGTGCCCTTGTAGATAAATTATCTGTGTGCGTTGTAGGTCCTACACTGTGGACGTGCTGGGTATAGCATGTGGTACTTTTGCATTAGTGTGAAAACCACAAGCATCCTGGGTGTGGACCTTGGAACAGCCAGCCCTCTCTGCCCACACGTGAGGGTGCTGTCAGCCCGTGGGGACGTGCAGGCACGTTCCTTCCTTCAGACATACTGCCAGCACGTTCACCGTTTGCAGAGGAGGTGACAGCACTGATGCTAGAGGCCTGTCCAGCTCACCACCCTCAGGGTGAGGGACATAGGACAAGAGTGCGTGAGTCCCTCGCAACTCTCCGTTGTTGATGGGTATATACTGTTACGATTGTTGACGGGTGTACTGTTACGGTTGACGGGTGTACTGTTATAGTTGTTGACAGGTATACTGTTATGGTTGTTGACAGGTATACTGTTACGGTTGTTGATGGGTTACTGTTACAGTTGTTGATGGGTTACTGTTACAGTTGTTGACAGGTATACTGTTACAGTTGTTGACAGGTATACTGTTATGGTTGTTGACAGGTATAGTGTTACGATTGTTGACGGGTTACTGTTACGGTTGTTGACGGGTTACTGTTATGGTTGTTGACGGTGTACTGTTACGGTTATTGACGGGTATACTGTTACGGTTGTTGACGGGTATACTGTTACGAAGGTAAATTACATGATGGCTGTGATTTCCTTTTAGATCTAAGCTGGAGCCAGAACCCAGTGCAAAGACAAGAGAGCCCATATCTTCTGAGACTGATTCACAAAACCCTCTGCAAGACTCTGAAGAAAAACCTGTTGCTGACGAGTATCCAGGTATGAGTCAAAATAACCACCTTGCCTGCCATTTCTTCCACAAAACGTGGCAGGAAAAATGCCTGGCAGAAAGAAAAAGGAGCATAGCCCGGACGTCCATGGCCTTTATGTTTGTCCAAAGCAAAGGAGACATACAAGGGGCAGTGTTTTTTCCTCTCACAGTCAGATCTTAATAACTGCAGCTGAGGTGGGGAGAGGACTCTCCTGGCCACTGGGGAACTGGCAGGTCCAGGGACAGGCCTGGTTAGGCAGGCACCGTGGGGGTGGCACAGGTTGGGGCAGCATGTAGTTCTGTTGTGGACTCATCATGAGTCGAACAGCTCAGTGGCACCTGATAACAACGGGAGACAGGGCCTGGTGTAGCCGGGCATCAGAGGTGGGGCCTGGAGCCTCGGAACCAGAAAGAAACACTGGAGCTCTCTGCCCCAGGAGTTGGGAAGGGTCCGGAGCCTTCGGCGGG
>NW_006921811.1:3913253-3916678 GCF_000298275.1 Orycteropus afer afer | reverse complement strand
GCTATTAGACTGGCCCAACCTGGAGCATTGCTGACACATGGTGGGTGCTGGTGGATGGATATTGGACCCCCTGACCTTGGGCGTTGCTGATACCCAGTGGGTGCTGGTGGATGGATACAGGACTGCCCCAACCTGAAGCGTTGTTGATACCCGGTGGGTGCTGGTGGATGGATACTGACTGCCCCGACCTGAAGCGTTGTTGATACCTGGTGGGTGCTGGTGGATGGATACAGGGCTGCCCCAACCTGTGGTGTTGCTGATACCCAGTGGGTGCTGGTGGATGGATACAGGACTGCCCCGACCTGAAGCGTTGTTGATACCCGGTGGGTGCTGGTAGATGGATACAGGGCTGCCCCAACCTGGGGTGTTGCTGATACCCAGTGGGGGCTGGTGGATGGATACTGACTGTCCCGACGTGAAGCGTTGTTGATACCCAGTGGGTGCTGGGGGATGGATATTGGACTGCCCCGCCCTGAAGTGTTGTTGATACCCGGTGGGTGCTGGTGGATGGATACTGACTGCCCCGACCTGGGGTGTTGCTGACACATGGTGGGTGCTAATGAGTAGCACACAGGTGTGCAGTCTGGAAGCAGGGCTGACTGCATCGCCTTGTCACGGGCAACTTGGCTTCGTGCTCCCAGGAGGCAGGACCATGTCGAGGTATGTCTGCTGGGTCCAGTGCAGCAGGGTAGAGCCGTGCTCTCCGTCAACCACAGAGGATGGCTGCTGAAGCCGGGGAGAGCCGAGAGTCCCTCCCCGTTGCCTTCTGTGGCATCACAGGTTCCCATTCGCCGAGCAGCTCCGCAGACAGTACCAGTGCCCCTCAGGACAACCCTCGGGGGTGTAGGTTCCCCAGCTTCGCCCAGATGAGGCTTCTCAGAGAAGCTGAGTCACCTGCCCCAGGCGAGAAGCTCCTACCAGTGCGCCCTGGACGTCTGCGTGGGTCTGCTGGACCCTGCAGCCCGCGGTACACATGCCGCCTCAAGGAGTCCCTGCGTTTATCCAGCGAGAGACTCCATCTGCACCACGGCTCGATGAGCCCAGAAGACGCCAGAAGGAAGGCCTCCCCTCTGGGAGCGGCTGGCACGGGCCAGGTGCGCGATCCTCCCTGGGGCTGGTAGGTCATCAGCCTTTTACTCACAAGGAAGCAGGCGTTGAAGAGGCGGCATAGAATGTGCAGATCAAACCCCAAGTGGGCAGCCACCTGGGGGTCTGCTCATTCCTTTGCCTCGGAGGCCAGAGGCCCTGTCCACCACCCGTTTCTGCTGGTCACTAATGAGGGAGCAGCCTCAGCGTGGCACCGCGAGGAATGAGACACTGACCTCAGACAAACACGCTAGTCGAGGGCCAGCTGGTGCAGCCTCCAGCTCCTGCTTTGGTTCCTCGTGCTGCTTTCCCTGAGTACTCTGAAGGCCACGGTGGCCTTCCAGCCACTTCTGAGGGTTACGCCTTTTCCTTCCATGTTGCTGCCCAGCCAGGGTGAGATCCTCACGTGCCCATCACAGCAACAGCTTCCCCTCGCATTGGGACAGCCGGGGTCCTCTGTGAGACTCGTCATGCAGCCCCACAGATGAGTCACGGTTCCTGCCCCCAGGAGCACACAGCGCACAGGGGGGATGGTTCCCACCCTGGGGGACATGAGCAGTGAGTGCCACGGAAGGTCAGAGCACCACGAGCCCTCAGGAGAGGAGGCTCTGTAAGGGATCTGGACCTGAGGAAACGGGAGCTTGGAATGCTCTAGACAGGGACCAGCAGCAGCAGTCAGGTCAGGTGAGAGAGAGGTGTGGAACGTTGTCAGTGAGGAAGTCACACGGGCTCAGTGAAGTGCATGAAAAGTGGAACGGTAATTCGGATTAAGGCTGGACAGGTGGACAGGGCCAGACCACAGCAGGCTTTGCACCCGGGCTGGGAGCCTGACCTTGACTCCGTGATGCTGGGGTCCGCTGCAGGTCCAAGCAGAGGACTGGCGTGGGGAGTGCTGTTTCCGGCAGGTTATGGCCGCAGGAGTGGATTGCTCTGGAGGGCTGCACGTCAAGCATTGGTCAGATGTGATCTCCGTTAACAAGTCTTCCCTGTTCTGGCTTCACAGTTCATGCTTGGTTCCCGTGTCAGTAATGTCTTTCTGTTTCTAAGCTTGGCAAACTCTCAGGTGGCTCTTGGCAGGGTGGGTGGGTGGAAGTGACACCTGTCCTGCCCAGAGGACACGTGTCCTTCCCAAGAAGGGAGTCTCAGAAAAGCACTGGGTCACTTTCTAAAGATGCTTTCAGCCCATCTTTTATAAATATTTTCCTCTAATGATGGTTACGACAAACACAGCGATTCTGATAACAACTGCACTAAGTCATGCTTGACGTGGAGATGTTCTCTGTGCTTCCATGGTCCCAGTGGTAACGTACCCTCTACACACAAGCTGTTGGATCTTGCTTCTTCCAAAGTGGACCTGACATTTGTACTTTTTCCCTATCAGACTCAAAACAAAAACTGCGTTTTTGCCCAACTTGTGAGGTGATTTACCAAGATTGGAGGACAGAGCAAGGGCCTGCCGTGCCTTTAGGACTTGGCAACCCACTGAGGAGCCCAAAGGCACCACTGAGACAGGCACAGAGCA
The DNA here is from genome assembly GCF_000298275.1 of Orycteropus afer afer. Lineage (NCBI taxonomy): Eukaryota > Metazoa > Chordata > Mammalia > Tubulidentata > Orycteropodidae > Orycteropus > Orycteropus afer. The sequence continues at coordinate 3,914,070 of NW_006921811.1, read as the reverse complement.
CCTTCACAAGCAGACTGTGACCGTCTCCTCACTTCCCATCCTTCCTGTCCCTTCCTCTCTGCTCCCACCCACATCCCCCACCTTGAGGAACCACACGGGCCTCTCAAACATGGCCCTGGTGTCAGTGTCCTACCCAGGAGCCATGGTGTGGGTGGAGGCTGGACTGCACATCCATCCATCCTTCATGACCGACATTCCCTACACTAGTGTCTGGATACTCCCATTGGGCATCCCACATCTGGGGATCTGTCCTGGGGCAGCTGTCCACTATAGACACGGCCACTACACTGGTGAGATTGGAACATCAGTGGACTGATGGCCACATGCAGGCTGGAGTGGCTTAATGATGGAGTAGTATGCAGCAGTGTAAAAGGAGCAAGGAGATGTCTGGGCTGACGTGGTGTGATCTCTAAAATAGATTGCTGAGCCAGAGAAGCAAGTGGTAGGGCCGTGTATTTGATGGGTGTGTTTGTGAAAACTAACACCACACACGTACAGCCACACGTGGGATCTGGGTTTGTGGGGTGGGATAGGGATCTGCATATGATTATATATAGGAATATGTTCAGGAAAGGCCTGGGAGGCTTCAGTAGCTGTGGTTACTTCCAGAAGAGGGGTAAGACTGGGTGGGGACAGGCATACTCACTCTTGTCCAGTACTGTTTTTCGTACAGTGAAAATATCCAGCTATTTTGCAAGTGTATGTTTTGAAGTAAAACACATCTCAGGACTTGTTCTGAAGTGTGCCCCCCAGGCTGCAGCCGTGGCTGACTCGGTATCAGACTGAAAGTGTGCGCCGGTCCCCTCCCGTCACACAC